>NC_092458.1:25407736-25718419 GCF_047495875.1 Pithys albifrons albifrons
GGGATTAGACCCAGCCAGCATGGGTTTAGGAGGGGCAGGTCCTGTCTGACCAACCTGATCTCTTTTTATGATCAGGTGACCCACCTGGTGGATGAGGGGAAGGCTGTGGATGTGGTCTATCTGGACTTTAGCACGTCCTTTGACACTGTCTCCCATAATATACTCCTGGAAAAGCTGGTAGCCCATGGCCTGGACAAGTGTACCCTCTCCTGGATTAAGAGCTGGCTGGAGGGTCAGGCCCAGAGAGTGCTGGTGAATGGAGCTGCATCCAGCTGGCAGCCGGTCACCAGTGGTGTTCCCCAGGGGTCTGTGTTGGGTCCAGTCCTGTTTAACATCTTTATTGATGATTTAGATGAGGGGATTGAGTCCATCATCAGCAAATTTGCTGATGACACCAAGCTGGGAGGGAGTGTCGATCTGCTGGAAGGCAGGAGGGCTGTGCAGAGGGATCTGGATAGACTTGAGAGATGGGCTGATTCCAATGGGATGAAGTTCAATAAGGCCAAGTGCCGGGTCCTGCACTTTGGCCACAACAACCCCCTGCAGCGCTACAGGCTGGGCACAGAGTGGCTGGAGAGCAGCCAGGCAGAAAGGGACCATGGAGTACTAATTAACAGGAAGCTCAACATGAGCCAACAGTGTGCCCAGGTGGCCAAGAAGGCCAATGGGATCCTGGCCTGTATCAAAAATAGCGTGGCCAGCAGGACCAGGGAAGTGATCCTTCACCTACTCTGCGTTGGTGAGGCCACACCTTGAGTACTGTGTTCAGTTCTGGGCCCCTCAGTTCAGAAAGGATATTGAGGTGCTGGAGTGAGTCCAGAGAAGAGCAACAGGGCTGGTGAAGGGACTGGAGCACAAGCCCTATGGGGAGAGGCTGAGGGAGCTGGGGTTGTTTAGTCTGGAGAAGAGGAGGCTCAGAGGTGACCTCATCACTGTCTAGAACTACCTGAAGGGAAGTTCTAGCCAGGTGGGGGCTGGTCTCTTCTCCCAGGCACTCAGCAATAGGACAAGGGGGCACGGGCTTAAGCTCTGCCAGGGGAAATTTAAGTTGGAGATCAGAAAAAAATTCTTTCCAGAGAGAGTAATCAGGCATTGGAATGGGCTGCCCAGAGAGGTGGTGGATTCACCATCCCTAGAGATTTTTAAACGCAGATTGGACATGGCACTGAGTGCCATGATCTAGTAAATGGGCTAGAGTTGGACCAAGGGTTGGACTCAATGATCCCAGAGGTCTTTTCCAACCCAATCGATTCTATGATTCTATGATTCTATGTCTTCATGTCTTCATTCTTTTCCTTGCTACTTTCAACAGCTAAAATGTATTTTTTACAAGAGGAGACCTTTGGGGGAAATTTGTGTACAAAGAGAGACACTGTAACAAATCGAACAGGTTGCCTACCCGGAAACTAATCTCAGAACTCATAAAAATGCAATATAATAGTGGGAATATGATGGTGTGATCAGAGCAGTCATTTAAAAAAAAAAAAAAAAGCTCAATTTTGGTTTTCCTGGTTTTCCAACAGAAATAATTGCACATGAAGAATGATAGATGTGCACAGTCACAATGCTATTGTTGAGTAAATCGTCCTTGCTCTTATGGCAGGGAACAAGTTATTATACCTAGTCATGCACCTGCACAGAAGACAATTGCCTCAGAAGAACACGATGGCTGCCAAAATCAAGACCTTTAAAGTCAAAGAACACTAGAACCTAAATGGATGATAAACTCCTAACTATACCTTTCTGTAAATCAGCATTAATATTTTTCTTGAAATGTGTCTTCACACATTTTTTTATCCCAAGGAACACTTTATCATTCATTACACAGGATAAGTAGGTACTGATTACATAGTACCTACTGAATAAGCAGCTACTTAGAAAAGTAATCTTCACCAGCCAGTTAACATTGCCTTATTTACTGCACACCCAAAGCCTGCAGTAAATACAGAATTATTCATTTTTTCGTGGTCTTTTCTGGGCCAATCGCTGTAGTATTTGCATGCCTCAAGAATACAGATGAATTTATCGCTGCCGAAAGATAGGAAACCATTATTATTATTCCCATTTTACAGCTGAAAAGATAGGGACTTGCCTGGAGCTACACAGTGAATTAGTGGCAGAGCAAGGATTAAAATTCATGGCTTGCAACCCTGTGCACTTCACTGGAGACTGCACAGGCTTGCAGTTAGAGGTGCTGAGAAACCATGGCTCTCACCAACTTTGTCTACCACTGCAAGTGCTCTGAAAGCCTTGGGCAGCCCAAGCGGGTCATCCATAAAATAAGAGATGCAGTTAAAACTCAGTTGCCAGAATTCTGGACTTATCTTCACATTAAGTGAGGAATACTCCAGTACAGTGTTTACACAAGAGTTTTGAACCTGGTTCACCCATGCCTGCTTGAATGCCTTAGCTAGTGGGGTGCTGGTGTTTCTAGGGTGGGTGATTTACTTTTCCATGGTGTAGATGCTGGAACTCAAAAAGCTGTGATAAAAGCACCATAAACTGATTTCAACAAAATGACACTTTATGATGAAATGCAGTTAGAGTGGAAAACTCTCAGGTTTAGTGTCTCTTTTCTTTGATTTTTCACCTGAAACTTGTTCCCTCCTGCCATCTTGGACATACCCAGGATTCTGCCCCAGCACTCTCTACACAAAAGCATCTGATTAACATTTGATGTCACTTGTTTTATTCTTTTTAGTAAACTGGAAAAACACCAGTAGATCAAACAGCAATCATTCTAGTGATCATATTTTATTTAAGTTACTATTTTCTCTTTGAAGATATTCTTTTGATCCCCTTCCATGCCACTGAGATGCTATGTTTATTGACCATTCCCACTTTTTGGCTCCTAAAGTTAATATAGGTGTTAGCTCCTTGAACTCACAACTCATCTGTTTAGACAAACAGGTAAAGTTTCTAGTAGACAATTGAGCAGCAGTCTAGTCTATTCAAAGTACATACTCCCAAATCTGAAACTAATCTACTAGTTTTCAGTTGTTAGAGGTGAAAGGTGTGGTGATAAATCCAGCTTATTTTACTTATAGAAGCAGTCTTGTTTCTCAAAAATATGCAGCCAATAGAGTTGATGTGGACTTTAAATCAGTGTGCAATCTGGGGATGTCGACATTCTCTCCTTCCCATTTGTATGCCTGTTTGCTTCCTTCAAAAATTACAGAACAAGTAGTGCAGGAAAACACTGTGCACCCAGGAATGAACTTGGGTGTGCTACATCCTAAATATGTTGAACACTCAATCACCTTTATAAAACTGGAACAGTCTATGAGGAGAGAGCAAGGAAAATCAAAAAAAATTCCCTATGGCCAAAAAAAGGAAAATGACTAAAGTAAACAATAAATACATGGATGAATAAGGACACCATGCACCAGACCAATGTGATCAAGCAAATGCCATTTATTACACACTGCACACTGTTTATATAGGGTTAAAGCTACATTCAATTGGCTAAATTGAATCTCACATCATGTAACTGCAACCTCTAATTGGTTATAATCCATATCTCACAAGTCCAGTGTTTTGGTGAAGTCATCCTGACTATTTTCAGGAACATCTCCAGTGTCCTGTAGGAAACCTGAGGAGTTCTCATGAGAAACTTCTGGGGAGTTGCTAAGAACTCCTAGGGAGTGATTTCTCCTTTACTGGACAACAGCAGCTGTGGCCTTGCTGCTTCTCAGCTGATATCTGCCTTCAGTCTCACAGGGTCTATATAAGTCTGAATTGCTCACCTTTGATTTTTCTGTACCAACAAATGACTGCCCATAGTGAAGAGTTAATCTGACTCTCTCACAGTCAAAGGGAATGTCTGAAGCATGGGTTGTATGACAACTTCTCACAGCTGTTCTGAATTCTTTCTGCAACTATACCCTCCTCTTCCATACTACTGATGTTCTTAGAAATATTAAAACAAAAACTCTATTAAAACTCTAATGTTTTAGTCTACTCTTTTCATGGACTGATACTACTGGCAAATTTGAGCCTGCTCTGCAGTTGTTTAGAGAGAAAGCCACCTGCATTTTTCATTGATTAAATGTCTACCAAAATGAAAAAAATATGCCCCTATTTAATATTTGTGCCAAATCTCATTTTTCAGATTAAAACAAACTCTCATTGACTGAATCATAATTACTGGGTGACACTTCAGGCATATCCTCAGCTGATTCATGGGTGTAGTTCTGCTGCCCTTCACTTGGCCAATTTACACTGCAAGAAAATCTCGCTTATTGACTGATATACATAATATATGTTACTATTTTTATCTTTCTGAATTCTACTGCACTGGGACTGACAAAATATTTCCCCACAAAGATCTAGGACTGGCATCACCTGCATTGGTGTGGTACGTTATAATGGTTGCTATAGTTCAATCATTAATATTTAACATCCTGTAGTTTTATATATAAATCATTGTGAAATCTCCATCAATACATTTTTGAAAACAAGGCACTGTCAGGTTATTTCCTTTTCTTTTCATTTTTTTTTTAGCAGCTCTGTTCAATTTCTGTAAAAGCTAATTCTAGATGAAACAACTTAAAACCTCATTTTTCTTGAAATTTTGTTAATAATATCACTTGAATCTATACAACAGAAGTCACATGTAATGGGATTCAGAACTGCTGAGAACATTTATTCCCACCTAGCTCTTGCCAATAAATTCAGCCTGAAAATCAGTACATTGCAAATCCTAAAATAAATGTAAGTTGTGTCTACAGCTTTCCAAATGGTATGTGTTAGTGTATTTTTCTGTAGCAGCAGTTAATTTTTATAATGAATCATTACAAGTGACTTGAAAGCTCATGTGATTTTACAGAAATTGATACTAATTTTTTTTGCATCTTTGACAGTTACCTCTATTGTTCAGAAAACAGAAGTAATGAGTTCTGTCAGTATGCCCAGCACACATATAAACAACACAGGGAAATGCAGTAAATATGGAAACTACAGCAGCCCAAAAAGGACTGAGTTCATCACAACTTAAACATGCTAATCCAATCTTATCTTAGCATTTACATAGCCAAAACCCAATTGATAGGTAGACTTGATATGTACATACATGTATCAAGATGCATAAATATATAGATCTTATATTCTAAATATGAGAGATACATATATATGTATGCATAATAAAACTCAGAGATGTATTCCAAATGTGAAATAGATTTTAGTATGTCTTGTCTGTATTTAACCAATGCCTAAAATTCAAATACTCTGTCCTTAACATCACTAAATACATGAGTTTACTGCAGTCCTATACTGTCCATTAGTAAATTCACCTTCCATCCATTAAGAATATTTGAATATATACTTAATAAAAAATGTATCAAAATTGATCCGTCCCTCTTAGTTCAATGAATTTCTGTGTTGTTCCTTCCAAGATTTTTTCTCTCCTTCCTGTTATGAAGGAATTCCATGTGCAGTAGCATATGCATAAAGCCTTGAATATTGATGCAGGACTCATATACTCTCATTTAAGTCTGATTAAGGTTTCTTTAGGAGTCATATGTATGAAGCTGAATTGTGGGTATTCTCCACAAAGTTCTTTCTTACTTAGATGGGCTTTTCCTCAACTGTATCATTAAAGGTGTGCTCTACCCTCACAAGGAGTACACCATGCAGTGTGTCCTGGTTACAGGGGCTGGGACTAGTTTATTACTATGTGGGTATAACCAAAACTGTGTATTCTACACCCTCTGTGTAATTTCCCATGAACTGTTAATAATGGATCATTTACAGCAGCTGCCCAGAGCACACCTGGCACCTCAGGCTACAAGCTCAGTGTTAAAGAACCCTGCCAGACATGGGAATGTTTCTGTCTTCACACCAGTGAAGAGTTATCAGCTGTGATAACTCCTCTCCAGGGAGGCATTAGCACCTTCGCACCCAGCCCGATGGGTCACGTCTGCTAGTGGGCCATTAGGGACTGGCATAATACGCAGCTAAAACAATCACTCCTATCAAAGATTCCAAACATTTCCCATGATTCAGAGAGTAAATCACCCATTGTGAAACTCCTGGCCCTGGGAAAGGTACTGGGCATTCCCACCTGAACCTGAGCATATATAATCTTGATGTTTGGGGACTTCTGATACCACTCGTCGGATTCAGAGGGGGACGAGAACCTCGACAGGACTGTGACTGCCACTCTTGACCAGACTGCGACTGTCATCCTCACCAACATTTCCTTTTATGTTTGGAGGACCATGTGGCATTCAGGACAGGGGCTAATGAACACCAGGGTGCTGGGTTATA
This sequence comes from Pithys albifrons albifrons, assembly GCF_047495875.1. Taxonomy (NCBI): domain Eukaryota; kingdom Metazoa; phylum Chordata; class Aves; order Passeriformes; family Thamnophilidae; genus Pithys; species Pithys albifrons. Next base: position 25,414,004 of record NC_092458.1, read on the forward strand.
CATCTGTTTTTTGTGGGTTAAAACCAATTTTGGCTGTATCATTGTATTAATTGTAATCTTTTTTGTAAATCGTAACTCTAACTTGTAATCTGTCTTGAGCTGGGTTCATTCCTACCACTGGTTTACGTTTAAACCAGCACACAGTGCCATACTTAATGGCAAATATGCACCCAAATCACCAGACAGCAGAACTGAGGCCTTAAAGATTAAATACAATGTTACCCTAATGACCCATTATTTTTCAAATACTCTAACTAGCTAAAATAGGAACCACTAAATTTAACCATTTTGAAGAAGTGAATCAAAGGTATTTTATATATGATAGGATCACTCAGAGATTTTCTGAGTTGATGCTCACTTTTGTGCAAAAAATCCCCCTTAAGTTTGCACCAGAAAACTGACATATTTTAGGCTCAAGCATGTATCACCGGTGTTTAATATAATCTATATGAACATATTAGTTACAAGTATCTTACATATTTAAAGAATGCTTATTCATCCTATACATTATTATATCTTTCTATGCAGAAGTATGGTTTATATATTTCATGTTTAAAAGTTAAATTCTGGAGAAATGGAAGATCCAGAGGTAATCACCTGGGAATGTTAAGATACAATGACTGCTGCTGCTGAGTAAAGCACACAGACTGAGAAAACAAACTGTGCCTCTATTTACTATCTTTGTCTTTGAATAGCACTGCTTCTCACTAGGCCTGTTAAGAAGTTAAGTACACCTATTTGCACTGTAAGTTCCATATTATTAGGACAATGTCTATGGTTGCCAAGCAGGAAAAATGGGTCCAGCTCAGAGGAGGGCAAAGTGTGAACTTCACACCTGTACCCACTCTATCTGTATATGTACATTAAATCAATTTGTTAATGAAAGACATCAAGTCTAAGAGAACATCATGTTATAAACTTTCATTGAGTGATACCCTTACTTCAAATCTCCTTCTACTTGCAATGCCAATCTCACTAGTCCACAATCTCATCTCTGCTAAAAACACTATGCCAACAAGAGAAGAAACCAGGGACAGATTTAAGGTGATATAACAGCAGGCCCTTGTTTATGGGATATAATACTCATAAAGGAGGTGACTTGCTGCAGTTTATAGATATCCTGAAAAAACAGCATGTATTCTTACAAAACAAGAGGAAAGCAAATCAGAAAGTCATAGTATATACTGCTATAGAAATTTGTGGACTATGTGATGCAGGAGGCACTGTTGTTAAGTAGACCCTTTCACCTCCTGAAACTAGGACCATGAACTAAGAGTTCAGGATGTGTTTCAAATCCCTTTGGCTTTCATGGTTTGAATCTTCAGGGCACACTTTGGTATACTGCGGGAACAGGAAGCAGACTTCACATCTGAACCCAGCAAGGATGTGGCTAAAACCACAACTCTTCCATGGGAAAAATATTTCTAAGCAGGTTTGACCCCACTCTCTGAGTTTGCATTGCTATCCACTGGTGTGGAGGAAGTTCTCTTTTCCAGGGCAGAGGAGAAAAGAACTATCTCACTGAGAAGCTGAACTGATATGAGTGAACTGTCAAAACTTGTGTGCAACATTTCCCTGCAAAGGTCAGTGCCAGGCCTGATGATCCCTGCCATTGGCTCTGGTGCCACGCTCTTCATTGACCACAGCTAGGCTTTCAACATATTCATCTAAGCCACACAGGTGGAATTTAAATTGTGTAAATCTGAACCAGCTGGGTTAACCTGTAGAGACGAGAGAATTGGTAAGGGAAAAGGGAATTGTAAAGACTCAGACAATGAAGTGGATATGGGGGAAAAGATGTAACCCCTTTACAGGGGTGCAGAAAGAGAGGAATGTCACTTAAGTAACAGACAACCTTTGCTTTAATGCTGTAATCCAAGGGTTAGAGCATTAAAACCTTACAGTGGGCTGAAAAATATTGGAAATGTTCTCCACTCCTTTGGGTGGCAGAGGTATGTCTAGGAATCATTTCTCCAATCTAATGGGGCAAAGTATCCAATAGAGATGCAAAGTAATTTACATTTCCTCACAGTCACTTTTGAGAAATAGGGTTTCTAGCACCCAGGGCTCTAATCTTGGAGTAGGGACCTCTGAAAGGTGCCTAGAGTGGTTTTCAGAAACACTGAAGCTTAGTGCATTCTATAAATCTGGGACAACAGTATTGAGGCACACCCTGAATATTTGCTCAGCTGTTGGTCTAATATGTGGAAACAGACTGAAGATTGCCCAAAATAGACAGGATGAACTGCCAAAGAGAAACGTAGTCTTTAATTCATTTCTAAACTGAATGTGTGCAGAAAGTAACCTGCTCAGCATTAGGTTCAGATGATGTTTTTAAGACCTTTGACCCTGAAGATCTGGGAATCACAACAAAGAGCATGCAGAAGTATCAGTGTCACTTCCTGAAGGTGTCGCATTTCACAATCCGCTGGAATTTTGCTGGAATAGCAACATGCCCTTCTCTTCTCATGGCACCACTGATGTCTTCTGTGTCACACAAAAAGGGACCAGCTCGGAGCAATCCTTCCTAGTGTTACTCCACCCCCAGCCACCTTTCACAAAACTCAATTAAGTAGCTCCCTATTTACACTGGGGTGCACAGAACAAACCACCAAAACACCAGATTCAAAATGCAGCTCTGTCTGCAGAGTGGCCCATCAGACAAATGAAATGCAGTGCACTGACCGTGTTTTATGGTGTCCATGGCATTACAGAGCAGGTGTACATGACAGGGAAAGAAGGCTATCAATATCCTTTTTTATGATTCAGAAATACACCAAATGCTTCAAAGTCATCAGACTTTAATACCTCTTACATCAGCAAGGTTGTTTGCATCATTTCACTACCAGACACAGCTGGGAAATAGTTTGGGGAAAGTAACAGATTTTCACAGGACATCAGAGTTTTCATATCTTACAGGATCACAGGATGGTTGAGGCTGGAGAGCACCTCTAGAGATTAGCCAGGCCCACCTCCTACTAAAGCAGGGTCACTTACAGTGGGCTTCCTAGCATCATTTGCCTTCAGGTTTTGTCTCCACAGACAGGCTTCACAATGTCTCTGGGCAACCCGCTCCTATATTTAACCACACTCAAAGTAAAAATGTTTTTTCTTGTGTTCAGATGGAATGTCATGTTTTTTAATTTATGCCCGCAGTACCTTGTCCTGTCAAAGAATCAGAGAATCATTGAGGTTGCAAAAGACCTCCAAGATCAAGTCCAATCTTTGACTGAACACCACTTCATTAACTGGACCATGGCACTAAGCTTCACATCTTGCCAGTTCCTGAATGCCTCCAGGAAGGATGACTCCGTCACTTCCCTGGGCAGCCTGTTCCAATGCTTAACAATCCTCACTGTAAAGAAATTCTTCTTCATGTCCAGCCTGAACCCTCTCTGTCCCTTGTTGCCCTGGAGAAGAGGCCAACCCCCACCAGGCTACAACCTCCTTTCAAGTAGTTGTAGAGAGTGACAAGGTCTCCCTTGAGCCTTCTTTTCTCCAGACTAAACAACCCCTGCCACTCCTCAGAGGACTGACTTACTGTCAGTAGGTGGCACTAAGCAAACTCTGTCTCCCTCTTCTTCAGCTCCCCTGCCCTCAGGTATTTATACACATGGGTAAGTTTCCCCCCCTGTGCCTTTTCTGCTCCTGGCTGAACAGTCCCAACTCTCTCTGCCTCTCCTCATAAAAGAGACACCCCAGTCCTTTAATAATCTTCTTGGTCCTTTGCTCAACTTTTTGCACTATGTCTGTGTTTCCCTAATACTGGGGAGCCTGAAGCTGGATCTTGTACTCCAGGTGTGTCTCACCAGGGCTGAATAGAAGCCTCTTGAGTGTCATCTTTAGAGATCCTAACACAGAAAGGAGTAAAACCAAGACTTTCACCCTTTGTTTAGATGCAATTTCTGTGTTGAAAGTGGCTGAGTTGCTATTAGTTGATGCTTAGGGATTCCTTCAATGACTGATTAATTCAGACTGCTCTCTATTGGAAAAGGATTTAGATCAACAAATTCACTATTTCAAGTGCTGCCTTGTGTGGAAACTTAGCTAGGAGGCCAAAGGCGGAAGATTTCAAGAACACAGGCAGTCCTCTCCACATAGATGTCAGAAGTGAATTGTTTCTGTAGAAGAGAATGCCACTGAAAAGCCTACTTGGTTCAATTCTCACAGCATGTCACACATCCACACAACTTCATGGGTTTTCTTGTAGCTCTCTTGGAAGAAGGGGATGACGATCAATTGCAGAGATGCCTTTGGCTGCTGGTAAAACAGGCCATTTTCTAACACTGAGTGTCACAGTGCTAGGGGCAGGTGTGTATTTCCCAGGAAGTTCCCCACTGTGTGCCACGGGAAAAATCACGGCCTGATATGCCTGTACTATTGTTTTACTCCCATGTAGAGGATAATGTATCTCAAATACATTCATCCTTACAAATAAGCAACTTTCCTTAATGAAGTAGGGAGGAGAAATATCAGAGAGAGACCACACAAAATTTTTCCGAAATTTGAAGGATAATCATGGTATGGAATGGCTACGCTGGCTTTTGCTGAACACCAGTACAGAATAAAAACAGCCAAGCAACCAACCAAGATATTTCCCTGTGATAAAAAGCAATTGTTTTACATACTAAATTCGATATATCCTTTAAAACGTGACAAGCAGGCTAAGGATTCAAACAGGGTAGGAGAATCACAATGGAGTGCCTGATGAAATACACAGCAGAGAGGACATGTACAATACTGTTGCCTTCAAAGCAGCGATCTCTCCATTGCTGGCATTAACTGCTCTCACAGGCCAAAGCCACCGTCCTGCCGGGATCCAGCCCGGACACCCACGCAGGCAGTGTTGGAGCAACCGGTCCGTGACCCCGCGGGTGCCGCCTGGGCCCCCACGCCCCTCTCACGGTCCGCAGCCGCTTGTGTGGAGCTGTGCTGCCCTCCGGCGGCGGCGGCGCGAACAACAGCCCTTGGCCGAGGTCGCCCACCGCGGTGACAGTGACACCGGGAGGAGCGGGTGGGCTCGGCGCAGCGTAGGCGGCACCGAGCTGCGTGACACCGCACTCCTCAGCTCGCTTCTTCGCCGATTAATGCGTTTCCGTGGTGTTGTTGCCCATGGCAGGGGGTGGAACTAGGCAATCTAAGATCTCAACTCAAACTGTTCAGTGATTCTACAATTCTCGTTTGTTTCTTTTTCTTTAACATTTTCGTGCTATTCCGCTCCCCCGATTCCTAAGCACTTCCTGCCTTCGGTGTTGAGAAGCAGATCTGCAGCATATGGCTTCGTGAAGAAGATAGAACAAGTCAGAGGAACAGCGGCACAGCTCTGCTTGCTGGGGAGCTGGAGCAAAAGGCCAGAGCACACAGTTCTTGCCCATTTACATGAAGGTTTAGGCCAATATTCCTATATCTCGCTTTTGTAAAATTATTTAAAGATCACATATTTTTACAACACCACCTATATGGAGATATTAATAGTTTGTACCAGAAATCAAAGCACTGTAAAAAATGTGATTTAAACACTCTTAGGCAAGAACATTATCATGAGAAACTACTGGCGCTTCATACTACTTTACTCAGATATTTTTAAGCACTGAGAAAGCTGTTCTGATAGCAACATTCATTCACAACTTCATATTTATTGAAGACACCAAGGAACAACGAGGAAAAACGTATGTCATTCGCTCTGCATTTAAGACCATAAATCATTGCTGTAAAACTTGAACACAGCTGAGCACAAGATACAGAGCCATAGAACCCACTGGTTTGGGTTGGAAGAGACCTTTAAAGATCACCTAGTCCAATACCTGATAAGTCTTGAGGGAATATTGAAGAGGTGAATTACAAAGAACTACCCAAGAAAATGCTACTCGAATGATTCTAGGAAAATGATTCATTGTTTACACAGAAAATTCTTCCTGGGGCTACATTTCTGGTTTTGTTAGGTGGGAAAAAATGTAAACTGAAATTCCTAAGGACCAGTTTTCAACTCAGAACGTGCAGACCATGGACTGGGCACACATAGAGCAGCACCCTCAGTGGCAATGAGCTACAAAATATTTCAGTGGAGGGATGAATTTCGTAGGGCTTTTCTATGGATATAGAAAAAGTACAAATGCTTCATTGATCCATAATGTTGCCTGAAAGACAGGTATTACCTTGTTAGATCCGGTAATTTTTTAATAATGGAGTTTGAAGTGCTATTTTGAAGTATGGTCACAGCAGTATATATTGAAATCATGTTATCACGTGTTAGATGGGTATGCTGCAAAATGTTGCATGCATCTCAAGGAATCCCCAGGAACTGGGACTTTACAACATTCATTTCTTCTTTCACGTAGTTCAAAATGCTCCTGCAAGCAGTACATTATATATGTGATGAACATGTAGCAAGCATAATGCTCCCATAATTGAGGCTGTGAAGCAGTGCATCCATTTTTCTGGATCAGCATCAGCACTACACACAATGACAAGGAAACCTCGAAGTTATTGCAAGTCTCCTGGAATTTTTAACACCGCTACAACCCATGGTTGTCTAATAATGAGGATGTAAAAAGAGAGTTTATGTTCTGGATATAAGACCACCACTTCAACATTTAAGAGTTATGATGGTTTAGATCAGGTCCACCGGCTAGAAAAGAGGAGTATAGATACATATCTGGGTATGTACGGCTGCTTGTGTATGTATGTACGCTTTTACATGTGTGGTGCTTATACATACATACCGGTAAGCCTCGGCTGTGCTGGAGTGGTGGGTGACCCTGGCCATGGTTGTACGACACCTACACGCCTGGGCTGTGCAGGAGCTACCTCTCCTCCAGTACGGTTGTCGCTGGCCGAACTCGCCCGGGACTCAGCCGCGGGAGGCGGTCGGTGGGACCTGCTCGCGGCAGATCGGCGTGGGGAGCCCAGGGAGCCGCTGAAGCTTCCCGAGATTGTTACGGGTCCGGGAGCGGCCGCTTCCCGGGAGGTTCCCGCCGGGGTCCCCGAGGGTCAGGCGCGCCCCGTACATCTCCCCGCGCTCCCGGCCACGGGCTCGGCGCGGGGGCGGCGCGGGCGCGGCGCTGCGGCGGGGCCGCGCCTGCCAGCGGCCGGGAGGCAGCGCCGCCGCTCCCGCTCCGCTCCCGCTGCCGCTCCGCAACTTTCAGGCAAACACCGCCCCCTCGCCCTCGTTCCCCCGCCGGCGGCTGGTAAGCGGCGGGCTCCTGCGCCCGCCCGGGCGGACGGACGAATGGACGAAGGGTGGCGGGCGGCGGAGAGCCCCGGGCGCGGACACCCGGGGGGACCCCGCCGCGCCCGGCGCCGCTCACACGGCCGCGGGAAACTTCGGCCGGCCGGCGGGCGAGGGCGAGCCGGGGGCGCCGTGGGGACTGGGACAGGAGAGGGAAGGGGCGGCGGAGTGGGCACGGGCTGGCAGGTGCCACCCTCCACGGAGCTGTGCGCGTCGCTCCGGGGCGCAGTGCGCGGGCGGCGGCTGCGACTGAGCGGCAGTCGCCGGACAGGTGCGGGTGGCCGGGGCTGCGGGTGCTCGGAAGGGAGCGGACGGCCCCGCAGTGCCCCGTACGGAGCGGCGCGGAGCGAGCGGGACCCGCTGCGAGGCAGCGAGGGCCGGGCGGGGGTTGCCCCGGGGGACGGGTTTTGGTTCGGGTGTCTTGCCTTGCCAGCGGGGTGGAAGAGTAAGTTGATGAACGATGTAGCGCGGGGGCACAGCGTTCAGATGGAAAATCCAGGCAATTCCCCTCTGAGTGTATTTTTGTGGGCTCTTTTGGGGTCTTTGTTGGTTTCGGAGTGTTTTTTTTGTTTGTTTGTTTGTGCTTTGCTTAGGCTGTTTTGGCTTGGGGGTTTTTGTTTGGTTGGTTTTTTGCCTTTTGTTTTTTGTTTTTGTTTGGGTTTTTGTTTTGTTTTTTTTTTTTTTTTTTTTTTTTTGATAGGGCACAGAGGAAAACGTTAGTGCACAATGCTGAAATTGGTGATCTGGTCGCTGAGGCAGGTATCCAAAAAGCGGCATTCGCTGGAGCAGCTACATTACTGTCATTCTTCGTGCTAGCGTGAGGTTTATGTGCCTTTGAGAGGAAGGTCACTTTTTACCCTCTCCCCCAACCCCCCAACAGCCTACCCTCCTTTTGCTAAGCTGTGCATCAGCAGCATGAATTCCAAGAAGCAGTAGGTGTTTCTTGGCATTTCAACTGGGATTTTGGAAAGGGAAGCCGGGTATTTAATGGGAAAAAATTGCGATGGAAGGAAAGGATGCGGAGGCTGCACACAGCCCTGGGTTTGCAGGCATGTGGAAGTTGTTGAAATAGGTAAAAGGTTGAAATTGGCATTTGGAAAATCGTGGCCATTTCTTTAGTTACTTATACAACAGATGAATATAAGTGAAAACTGGGCCACAAAGAATTTTTCCTGTTTTGCAGTTTGCTGTCAGCAGAAGGTAAAACATGTCCTTGAAGATACACAACTTTACATAAACAGCTGATGTTTACATAAGCTTAGATAAGTTTGTGAAAAGCGCAGATAGCAGAAGATGCGGTGTTAGCTGAACTCAGCTATCCCACTGTTTGTCCATGCAATAATTTGTCAATTTTTTTGTGTTGTTGCAGAGTAAGAACAAAGTGAACAGCTGCACCTCCACCAAAGCAACCACCTGCGTTCCTTTTCTCCTCTGGAATGGACAATGGGATGGTCTCTGACTTTATCATGATCAAAAACTTCTTCCTGTTCTGCATTTCCATGAGTTTAGCCAGCCACTTCGGGTGAGTTGCCAATTGTGTTTGAATTTTTGCTATGGGCTTTTTAAGGAAATGAAAAACCTTGTCTCCCTGTGGTGCAGAGCAGCTGAACAAAACAACTGGGCATTACATTTCATCTTAACATGCTGGGGTCAGAGGGGAGGGAGTGATTTGCTCTCCTGTTCAGATCTACTCTCTTCTATCAGTTATTTATGCTGTTGTGGGAAGGCATGTGGGGATACAAAGGGCAGAGACCAGGCCTACAGCTGCTGAGTGCTCTGGCCTGGATTTAGCACAGCCAGGGGCTGTGGTGCTTCCTGCCCCTGTGTCTGTGATGCAGGGTCTTGCACCTTCCCTCTTACCTGACAGATGGAGGTTATAGGCAGTAGTGAAAAACTGCAGCAGTGGGACTTGGTGGATGCTGCTAGCTGGCACAGGCTTTCCTGGTAAGTTAAGATAGTGAGTGCTCAGAAGGATGTTTGAGTTTGAAACTTGTTAGAATAATTAGAAATTGTGTTTCCCTGAAGCCTATAGCAAGGAATCCCATTTCCTTATTTTTGCTTTGGATGCTTTCCTAATGATGATACTCTGTAAGCTGTGTCAAGGAAATACTCCAATTATAGCTCTTTGAAAATGAAAAATAAAGTCAGAAACCCTCTATTTATATGTTTTTCCTATACCCAGAGATATTAACAACTTTCCAAAATTGAGTTATGCAATGGAATCTTGAAAAAGCATTTTGCAAGTGCTGGGGAAACGTAGGTTGATTCTCCTTTGTGGAGAACAATTATTTATGATTTCACCAGAAAAAAATGAATCCTCCCAACATTCTGATTCACAAGCACACCCATCAATTCCTTGCTATAAGAAGACACAAAATGGAGATGCAAATCAGTTTCTGATTTCAAGGAAAGTGACTTGTTCCAGATTGGAACTAGGAGAAAGACCAAGCTTTGATGACTGTAAGCAAAACTTAGCCTGGTCTCCAGTATGTGTTCTGTGTATGTAGGTAGAAGCCTGTGATCACAGCAGTTTATAGGAACAGTTGTGGGACTGAACTCTAGAAGGATGCGAAGGATTTCACACTCAATTTTTTACCTTGGAAAAACTTGGTCCTGCTTTCACTGTGGTCCAAGGGAAAACTCTCCCAGGACTTTGTGATAGAAACAAAGAGAGCATAGATAGGGTGGGACTGGTTTTAAACTTGTCTTTACATTGTTGTAATCTGACAAAGTATTTCCACACTGAGAAAATCTTGATGACTATAACCTTAAGTCCCTGAAAGTTCATCATCCCTGCAGAAGGCAGCACATTGCAATAGTTGAGCATTACCTGCTTGGTATTAGGGTTTTTTAACTCTGTTGATCCTCTAATAGAGGAATAGATAGACAGGAATGCAAAAGAAACCCTGCAAGACCACCAGCCAAACAAAAAAACCCCAACAACCCCAAAGCCAGAGGGTTTAACTGTCCCTTTCAACTCCAAAGCAAATACTGAATTTAAGTCTCGGGTAGGAATCAGTGTGACCTGTAACCTGGCAGATAATCAGAACAGGACAGTCAGAGGAAACTGGGGCACTTGTTTTCTGTGAGTTAGTCAAAAAGCTTATGTTCACTAAAATGAGATCATCACATAAATTCCCCCCAACCTCCTCGGTCCCCATTTCTAATCTAGTAATTTTAGTCCAGGCCTGCAGAGATAAGCAGCTCCAATTCACTGCACCATTCACACACTGCCTTAGGGCTGAATTTTGACCCTGCTCAAAAGATAGAGGATGCTCCAGCACTTCTGTTTCAGAGGCAGAAGCAGTTTCAGAGTGTAATTTGCTAAGTGCTTTGGGACTGACTCTTCAGGACAGAACAGTACAATTAACATGTAGGCTGCTGTATTAACTGCAGGAATCTAATACTGATAACTCTGCTGATAGCAGGTTCTTCTTTATTAGCTTCAGTGTGTTTGGACTATGCTGTTATATTGACTGTGTTTTGCAATGTGCTTGATAAAAGTGCATGGTGAAAGGAGGACAAATTAAAACCCAAAATACAGTAGGACATTACAGATGAAGGCAGAGATTTTTTTCTACAGTTCTCCATAGTAAGTCCATATTTATATTAAATCATAAATGGTTTTTGCTGACATAGCAAAGCCACTGTGGGGGATTTTGATGCACAATGCCTGGTAAAATAAACAGAAATTATGGATCTTGATCTCCTAGGCTACTTGAGAAATCTCAACAAAAGTCTGTGACTAATGTTTAACATAAATGTGTAATGATTATCAAGAATTATCCACACTAACAGGCAGTAGAGAAAGATTGTACACATAGCTGGTAGAAGTTATTTAAAGAAAAATCACTGAATTAAAATTCAAAGATATATATCGACTGAGAAGAGGATGTGAAGTCTTCCCTACCTCTCACTCTTATAACTCTTAAACTCATAAACAGTTTTATGAGTTTATGTCTGCAGAAACGGTCCATCATGAGTCAAGTTTTTCAAACTTGCTTGAATTCAGCCTTGAGTTGTATAATGTTCCAGCAAGTTAAGGTATTATACTTCAGCATTTCAAGATAGTCCAAAATTGTCTTGAAAGTAAACATTAAGAATAAAGCTAGAGAATGACTGAAAGTCAAATACAACCATGAAGAGTGTTTTCAAGTAAGAGAAGAGTCTGATTCCTTATGGGCCATTGGGGACCCCAGGGAGTGGCAGCCCTGTGAGGGTCGGTGCCGTGGGTGGCTGCTTGCACACAAATCTGTGTGAGGTGAAGTAGCCCATGGTCAGCTCTATGCTGGCCAGTCTTACTGTGTCCTGGCTCTTACTCTGCAAGTCCCAGACTGTCCATGGACACATCTCTGGGGACAGAGTGGTGACACACAGTCCTGGTGGGTTTGCGTTTTGGACTTGAAATATCAGAAATCTGACCGAACACCAAAACCAAAAGGGACAGACATTGTTCATGTACCCATAGTTTAGTTGCCATCTGCTAATAATATTTATAATAGTAGAAATATGGAAAACAGAAGATCCCAATTATGTGTAACAAGCCAAATATTCCTCTGTACACTCTTAAGAATTCAGTCTATGGCGTGTCTGTACTTTCACATACTTCTTCTCTAGCTCACAACCCTTATCACTAAGTCCATAATCCTACTATTTAGGCAAAACATACTGCTCCTTCAGGCTGTTTTTTCCAATTAGTCTCTGCAGCCCTAAGCAGTTAGTTCTGCAGGGATATCCCTTTCCAAATACTTGTGATGCTAGGGAGTTTCCCTTCATATTTTTAAAGACTAATTTTGTAAGAATTATTATATCTTATGCAGTCATGCTTTTCTGTTTATTTTTTCTATTCTGTTTTCCTTTCCTTCTCCGTATCTCCAGTTAGCTTTTTGAACCCATGAGTCAATTTTAATAACTGGAAAACTAAGGGGATATCTAGAACTTCTTGGAGGAGGCAGACAACCATCAGTCAATCCCACTGCCAAACATGGTTTCAGCCTCTCTGGTCTGCCAGCTGGCCAAATAGTAGATATGTACCTGCAGACCAGCCACCATGTGCAGAAGGAGCCCTGGCATGCAGTGCCTCCCAATGAAACTGCAGGCCAGTGACGTGGGGATCTGAGAGTACTGGGAGGTGTTTAATGACCCTAGAAGAAATTCAGAACATTGAAAGTGCAACATTAAGAACATTAAGGTGCAAGGGGGTGAGGACTGTAAGATGTCACTCTATGAAAAACAGGCTTTCATTGCACTACTCACAAATTGCTCCTTCCCAGAAGGTGGCAAAATACTGCTCATGCTAAATAAAAGGATTAAATTACTCTTTAAGGATCTGAAAATAGTGTTAAAACTTCAGAATTTTAGTCAGTCCTCTCTTCTATACTAATCTTATGTGAAAGAATTGAATCTTCATTGGAGAAATTCACAAAACACCGGCATTTTTAGATCTCAAGCATCCGTAAGAAAGGGGTGGCAAGAAACTGACTCAGAAAAGTACATCCTTTTCCTTTGATGTCTGGCCAGCTGGCTGTATCCTAAAGTTTGCAAGTGCATTTTTCACTGTCTTTCCCATAAACTGTTAATTTGTCTGAAATTCAGATATAATTGGAATCCTATTGAAACAAGTTATTGGGAACGCTACTCTTAAGAGAGAGAGAGAGAGAGAGAAATATATCTTTCAATAGCAAAATATTCTTCAGCTATTTTTCCACTGTTTTTTACCTCTCTTTTTCAAAGAAGTTTTGGGGAAAATAGTTCTTCTCATGATTTTGACTAGATGGCAAAAAAGACAGTGATGTTTTAAATGGTAAATGAGGAACTCATCGGAAGAGGTAGCTGAGCATCTTTAGAATACTATTACATTTTACACTGATGGGCCCCTTCTGTGGCTTCTGATTTTTTCAGTTACCCTGAAATTGCAATATTAAATAAATGCGATGAGAAGTGTTCCTGGTTGGTTTAGTTTATGTTCAATAATGAGCTTTAAATGCAATTATCTCTGAGTTTTCTTAGCATTTTCCTAAGCTTTTTTTCTAGGTTTATTTTTATCCATACTGAAAATTTCTGCTATAAAAATGTTTTTTCACTGCAGAGAGGCAATAATGTGCTTACCTAGTAATATGTTGATAAACTAAATCTTAAGCTGTGTGGAAATAATTAGTTTAGGGTAGCACCTGTTTTATCTCTATTCATAGAGCTATATAGTATCTAATATATGCATGTAACTTTGCAAATACTGTTTAAATATCTTGTGTCATAACAGACACCCTCAGACTACTCCAAAACATGCGTTTCACCAGCAATCTAAATAACAGAATTCAAACACTAACTTTCTGTGAAAGGAAAGGTAGCATTTACAACAGAGAAAACAGCAATCCATCTACAAATGCAGCTTCCCATAATACTGACATTTCACTGAAATTCAGCATCAGATGCCTTTTTTATGGGTGATCTCCTAAATCAAAATTGGATTGAGGTTTTGCAGAAGTGCAGACTTTTTATGAGTCTTCACTCTAGTTGTGTCTTCATCTTTTTCCTCTATTAATTAGCTTTTCTCATGGAGATATAAAAGTATTTCAGTATATGGGGCATGTGTACTATTCTTGTGAGAGATGTACATAGCTGAGATAGAAGGAAGCAGCATCAGTTACTCTTGTTAGATTCAGAGGAGCAGTTATGGGAACTAAGTATATTTTGTCCCATCCTAACAAAAATAGTTCAATGGAAATCTTCCCTCTGAGTTCAATTGGCTTTGAATTCAGCCATAAGCACTAAAAATAACAAGCTTTTTCAAGAGCAGAGAAAGTAGTGAAGCTTTGTATTCTGTCCCCCTAGCACCATATCTTTGCAATAATCCCAGCTCCACATTTGGCATCCCTTGTTCTCATCTCCCATTGCAACACCTACATTTTACTTCTGCTGTCCTTTTCTCCCAGGATCTTCCCTAATCATCCTGCAAGTCTCTTCCATATCTCTTAATTATCAGAGAGGAGGGAGGCTGTTCTTGCTGAGGTTGTTTCTGTGCTACATGTATGCTGAATGGCCCAGTCAGAGAGCCAGAGGGAATAGATGACTGCTAACCTCACATTTTTACTTAATGAGGCCCTAATTTAGATTGCTCTTCCCTTGTCCAGTCACAGCTTCTCATGAAACTTATAGTAATGAAATGAAGTTTGATCTCTCTGCTCCTTTGTCAGATGCAGTGGAAAATGAAAATGGGTCCCTATGCTGATATGGTGTAGCAGGCAGACAGCATGATGCATATCTCTTTCTTATGAAAAAAAAAGAAGATAAAATAGATGAGAAAAGTTGAAAACAGCATTCTAGGTGTATTAGATTTTCATGGTTTGCACTGGGATTTTATTAAAGTGTTGCTTATGGTCACTGCACCTAAAGAACATCTTTAACTTCTGTCTCCTGTTTGTATTAATTTGCATTTGTTAGGTTGCTACTTGTAAATATTCACTTTTATATGTTGAATCCCTTTGATTACAATTGACAAAAAATGTAAAGTCTTTTGTCTTGAATGATTTATCATGCAAGGATCTAATGCTACCTAATCAGTTTGCATCTGCTGGATTAATTGCATTTTGTTAAAATCAAACCTGTCCATGATCTTGTCTGCCTCAGTTGCTCACTAGAGGTTGTGGTCACAGCATAAAAAAACCCAGAATTAATTTGGTCTTTTGACCATGGAGAGATGGGATGGCCTGAGAGATGGGTAAGATTTGTGGCCGTGCTTCTGCCTGCAGTAAAGGGGAGATCCTTGGTGGCCTCGAGCTCTGCAGCATGGAGCTTGCTGAGGGTCACAGCCGTGCCAATGGCACTTAAGACTGCAAGGAGCCTCCTCCAGACATTTATTTCCATGGGCTTTGGTGTTTCAGGGAACTGGACCTGTGCTCCCACTCTCTGACCTTACTCCCCTGTCCTGAGAACCTTTGAAATCCTTTCCTTTCCCAGCAGAAGCACACAAACTGTAAAGGGGATGGGTGCAGGACTGTGGGTTGCCATCTCTATCAGAAGAGACGTGGGCAAGAGCAGCTTGTTCTTAGCCAGGTCTGGTGTCACTAAAACTTCCAGATCCATTACATGGGTGTCAGTGAGATCTCATTACTTGAAACCTTGTGCAGGTAAAACCAGGTTGAGGTCCCTTGTCTTTCTTTGTATGAATTGTTTTCTGCTAGGTAAACCAAACACATATGTTACAAACATTCTGCAAGGCAAGCTGTTCAGAGAGATGCTCTGAGCTTTTCTATTTATTCTCTATTTACTGATTTATTTCCCTGGGGACTGGTAGTAAATAAACATGAATTGTATTTATTTACTTACTTAATTAATTATCTAATATTTATCTCTGGATGACTTTCTGGCATCAAGTTCAGGTTGCTGGAGTGTAAGCAATTCCTGTCTGCAGGCAGGGTGCGTGAGGCAGGGTATGGTTCCTAGTGGGGTGATGTGCCCTTTCACAGCTGGAGCATTTGTTGGTGATTCTAGCAGAGGCTAAATCTTGAATAAGCACCAAGTGTGAGCCAACTTGCTGTCTTAAGAAATGCTTATTGATTCTGCAGGTGAAGCATGCTTATGGATAATCTCCCATGTCTATTCTTTAGGTAAGCAAAGGCATTAGTAGGCAGGGGATTCTCCTAAGCATCTTTAAATGAAAATCAAAAAAAGATTTAAAAAACTCAAGTTGTAGTTGTGCTGTGAGCAGCTTCCTAGGTCGGAGCCACAGATAAAATGATGAAATAAAAAAGGGTTCAGAATAAAAACAAATCTGGCCCAAAAGATATGGAATGAGGCCCACTACACATTGCTGCTATTTGCATACTACAAGGGAGAACTAATTTATGCAAAAGAAAGAGGAGGAGTGGAGAACTGTGTTTTCTGTACAGCAGTATGTTTTTCAGATACCCCAGTGATACCCCAGTGGGATTTTTGAATGTAGTGGGAGTTTGTTATCCTCAAATAAAGTTAGAGTTCATCCTTTGTTCTGGCAACAAATTACATAAATTTTGAAAATTAGAAGCTGTTTGGAATTTAAGGATTAGACAGTACCTGCATGCAGACTTGAAGGTGCATCCCCAGGCAAACCCATGCTGCTCATGCCCCTCTCCTGCCAGCTGATGTAGATCCCAAAGAATGGAGAGCTAACCTGGGGCAAACCAGTAACAGCTTTTGCTGGCCCAGTGAGCTGACCTCGCTCACTGCAGGGGATGGAGACATGCCAGCACTTGGGAAATGATGGGGCTGATGTGGAACAGGGCAGTATGGAGGACAGGAATCTACCTGTATATTATGGACAAATGGTCAAAGGCCTCAAGTGTCCCCCAGTCCAGCACCCCAGGGTTGTACCTCCATGGCAGGGATCCTTTTTCGGGTCCTCCTCCAGGGAGAGCTATTTATGATTGCTTATAGCAGTGATGAAATCACCACAGCTCCCTGTGCTACTCAGCTGGGGCAGCAGGATTAAACAGAGACGCTGTGGATCCATTGCAAAGCTACTCTGAGACCGAAGCCCCTTGAAACCAGTACAGCTTTTGACATGTTTTCTTTTGTTTCCATGAAATAGCTTCTCGCAAACGCCAACACCATCAGGAAAAGAGGACACCAATGATAACATCACTATATTCACCAGGATCTTGGATGGTCTGCTGGATGGCTATGACAACCGACTGCGCCCAGGACTGGGAGGTAGGATAATGTGTTGGCTGTGGCCAGTCCTGGACCATCATCAAAGTGATGCCCTTTCAGACGGGTACCTGCTTTTGGCGTTGATGAGGGAGTTATGTTTGATTAACTTAGCTAAGCCCAGAAAGTAGATTTGTCTCCTCACAAAGGGGCATGACAAAAAGATGAGTGAAAGTCGTCTTCTTTCAGTCACTCAGGTCATCTGAGGTTGATTCAGGTTGAAATGTATCTGTGATACATTTTTCTGTAATTGGATACAGTTTGAGTTTTTCTTTCTGGTACTTCCTAAAGTGAGCAAGACAATATGCCAGCAGGTTCCTGCAAGGTTCCCTTACTGGTCAGCCTATGTAAAATTATGCTGGTGACACATATCTCTTTTAAAAACAGACCTTCAAACCATCCGTTTTTAGACAACTACAGCAAATCTGTATTGATATGTCATTTTGATAACCTCTACAGCAGCTATTTTAAAACCATAGCATGTGAATAGTTGTGAATAGCATGTGAATAGGTTGCCATCCTAACCTTGTTGAGCCCTCCTTCAGCTCTCTATCCCCCAGATTTCTCTCATCTTCTACCCATGTGTAAACCATCTGTTATGTTTCTTCTTGGCCCTTTTTTAATCTGGCTACCCCCACCCCTTCCTCTTGTGAGACCAACACATTGCTTTCATCCCTTTCTCTCCTTCTCCTCTCACTTTACACAGAGATGCTTGAAAATAGGGCTTGATGCTCTTATCTTATATAACGAACTTCTGAAATTTCTGCCCTTAAATTAAATTAGTCATGGATCTGAAAAGATGCCAGAAGGACTAAGAGACTTGAGGGTAGAAATAATTTCACCTAATTTTGGACATCTCTAATAAAGATGTCTGAAGTTAGACAGAACACCCAAGCCAGCAGAAAGGAATATTTAAGATATTCAAGATATTTATGATATTCAATACCTATTAAGGGACAAGATGAAGTGTAAGTACCAGCAATGTGTACTCACAGCCCAGAAAGCCAATCCCATCAAGAAAAAAAGGGTGGCCAGCATGTTGAGAGAGGTGATTCTGCTCCTCTGCTTTTGTGAGTACTGTGTCCAGCTCTGAGGCCTCAGCATAAGAACAACATGGACCTGTTGGAGCGAGTTCAGAGATTATCAAGATCTGCTGGAGCACCTCTCCCAGGAAGACAGGCTGAGAGAGTTGGGGTTGTTCAGAATGGAGAAGAGTGCTCTGGGGAGACCTCACAGAACCTTCCAGTCCCTATAGGGACTTGGAGGAAAGATGGAGAGGGACCCTTTATCAGGGAATGCAGTGATAGGGTGACATGTACTGGTTTTAAACTTGAAGAGGGTAGGCATAGATTCAGTATTAGGAAGAATTTCTTTACTATGAAGGTGGTGAGGCACTGGAACAGGTTGCCCAGAGAAATTGTGGATGCCCCATTCCTGGAAGCATTCAAGGCCAGCTTGGACATGTCTTTGAGCAACCTGATCTAGTTGAAGGTGTTCCTGTCCATGGCAGGGAGGTTGAAATGACATGATCTTTAAGGTCCCTTCCAAGCCAAACCATTCCGTGTTTCTATGATCTATGATCAAAACCTGCCAGTCAAAGGAATTGCGCCCTTGAAGGGCTTGTTTCTTTCTGATTATAGGAACAGAGTCTGGAGGTCAACTGCATTTGACCGGATTGAAATGTCTCTTCAAGCATCCTCCTAATTTAAAAACTGAAGGGCTTTTTGAGTGATTCAGAAATTGTTAACAGATAAATGCATCACGACTATGTATTTGCATCTTAAAGCAATTACTAATGCAGAGCCCATGTTTATTACAGAGAGAATAACTCAGGTGAAAACAGACATCTATGTTACCAGTTTTGGTCCTGTGTCAGACACAGAAATGGTAAGTTAGCATGTGGCTGCCAACTGTTGTTTTTACTTTGCTAAAGTAATTTTTGGAACCATTGCTTCTATTCAGATGCTGCAATACCTTGATTGTTTCTTTGTGCCAGGAGTACACCATTGATGTTTTTTTCCGACAAAGCTGGAAAGATGAAAGGCTGCGATTCAAAGGACCTATGCAACGCCTCCCTCTTAACAACCTCCTTGCCAGCAAGATTTGGACCCCAGACACTTTCTTCCACAATGGCAAGAAGTCTATTGCTCACAACATGACAACCCCAAACAAACTTCTGCGCCTGGAGGATGATGGCACTCTGCTGTATACTATGAGGTAATAACCAGGATTGATTTCTTCTGGTGCTGATTTCCAACCAGCCCTGCAAGTACTTATGGGGAGCAAGATTTTCTCCACTCCTATTAGAACCAGGCAACCAATCTTTCACACATATTTATGTGAATATCAAGAAAAATGGAAAACATAATTGCTGCCTACAAGTACCAATTAATTTGTAGCTTCTGAATACTGCTAGTACTTAAATATTTCCTTTGATTAAATGGAAGGCATATTCTCAACAGACTTGATGATTCAGTTCAGCTGTTTTATGAAGATCTGTTCTCTCTTACTGTTTGTATTTGTAGCTGTAGTGCAGACTGCTGGAGAAAAGTCTCCAAGACCAGAAACTGAGACTGTTCTGGGGCAGTACATCTTGAACCCTTGAAGCTTTTTTTCTTTGTGGGTTTTTTTGTTGTGGTTTTTTTTTTTTATTTCACTAATAGTGCTAAAAGACAAATGATCATAGGGATAAATGAAATAAGCTAGCAGTACTGTGAACTGCTTTATCAAGTATTATCCTGAAAACTAAACTGTGACATTATATTGGCAGAGAAACAAATCGGTGTCTCGGATCTTCAGGATTGTGCTTCGCATCTGATTAGAGGATACTGTCAAACTTTATCATTGCATAACCGAGATAGAAGTTAGGATATCAGTGATTTTAGAGGATTGTCTGAAATTCTTCTCAGGCCAAATCCCACATCAGTGTATGGCAATTTGCTTATTAAAGGTAATTAGCCTGTAATAATTAAGACTGCTGTCTATCTTCAAGAGGGTTTTCTCCAAGAGCATAGTCATATGGATGACACTTGAAAAAGAGATGAAAGAAAAAACCTACTGAGCAATGAAGTGTTATTCAGAGCTTTTCACATACAAGTCCGGAGTGGTGCCTGAGACCTAGTAAAGTGCTCAGGACCCTGAAGTTGGGTGCTGAGATGCCTGGGTTTTCAGTAGGCAATGCCAACCAAGTGTGCGGAGCTGAACTCCTACTGGTGCTGTGTCCTGCTGTAAGGCCACACAGTGATGCACATTGAGAGGAGTCCCAAGTTCACTGACAGGACCAGTCGTTAAGACTTGTTGGGGCTCAAGGAGATTATGCTTTTGTACAGGCACCTGGAGCTTCCCAGGTCTTATTTCAGGTGTTTTAAATTCGTTATATTTATTTTGACCCTAGCCTTAAATCCCTTCTTCTGAAAGGAAGAAGAGACACAATCCATCCTTACATAAGTCCTTACAGCTTTAGACCATCATAGTCTTAACTGCACTAGTGTTAAAAAGACTTAGATATGACAGAAGTCATGTTAAAAAGCAGAAAAAAAACACCCTAGTTTTCTCTTCTACTGTGTATATTACTATTCTTATTAGCCCCAAATTAATGGTGACCCAAATAATAACCTGAAAATATGTGAGGATATAGAGACACATTTAAAAGTCAGAATAGCTATCAGAGAAACTTCTTTTCACAAAAATGCTAGTAACACCAGCCTTAGAAACAGTCTCACTGCTGCCTGGACTACATAAATACCACTCCAGAGACTGCTGTAGTGTCAGTTCCTGATTATCTGTGTAAATTACTTGTGTAAGTTAAGTCCAGATCAGACTCACATTCAGCCTGCAGCAAAACATTACATTGTGTGGTGGACTCATAGCTGACATGTTATTTTTGTGCAAGCACTGAGTTTTGCAATGTTAAAGAAATGCAGTGAAGCATCAATTTATAAGTTGAGGAGCTGAGCCACCAAAGTGAGACCTGAGTGAGCGAGACCTAGGTGAGCTCATCACTGAATCTGAGTTACTCTGTCAAGGTGCCTCTGGTGAAAATAGCAGAGTATTGTCTGGTGCCAAACATACGATATGGAGGAAAAGCTCAGCATATGCAGCTGGAGAAAAATATGGATTTGACACAGATTGTCTCATCATTCCACTTAGTCCTTTTTGCCCTGATTTTTTGGGTTTGAGGATTTTGTAGACTGCAGAGAGAAACACAGTGCTTTTGTAACTTAAAAAAAGCAAGCAACATAACTTTTTTTTCTTTTTGCTAGAGTATTATGTGTGGATGTGCATGTGTGTGGAAGTAAAACTTCCACTAACCATGGCATATGTGATAAGAAATGGAGTGCAAAACTTTTAAAATAGCTTGCCTTCCGCTATTGCAAGTAATAACTCTAAAGAGTGTTATGCTGTTCTGCTGAAACATGAATCAGGAGCCTGCTTTTCTAACGTGCATGGAGCTGTGCTCCTTTAGAGGAAGCAGATTTTCATGATGGCTGTTTCAGCAGCATGAGCAATGCTGTGCCAGGAGGTGGCTTGAGGATCCCTTGGGATGTCCTGATGAAGGTAACAGCTCAGCCATTTCGTACAATCGTTTTCCTTGAGAAGACAGACAGCACTGGGCTTTTGAGGGAAGAGCTGCTTGTCTCTGTGGTAGTGTGCTGTTAAGGTACTGGGTCTCAACTGGGGCTTCAGCCCCATTTCCTGTAGCTCCCATCAGGCTTACTCAGTTCTCAGGATCTGTGGATGTGTAGACAACCCTCTGTTAGCTTTGCATTCTCTTCGTTTCCAAGGAGGAATTGCGAGCTTCCCAGACTGTACGTAGGAGTATTCTGTGTGGGGAGGATTGGACCCTCTGTCATTGACGGAGATGCCTGAATTGCTTTTGCAACCTCGCATCTGGCTGCCTGAATGAAGAGGAGGAAAGCAGCCGAGCCGATGCTGACCTTCTATCCTATTTCACTTCCAAATATACCAAGTATGATCAGCTAAACAAACTTCCAGCTTTAGCACTTGTCAGGACATATGTTTTCATGATACACGTGTTTACTTATAAAGAAAAATGTACTCTGCACATATTGCATTTGATGATATGTTGTCTAGGTCAGGATGTATGTTGCTAGGGAAATCTGATAAGTGGGCTTCTATGTACGTGCAGAATTAAAACCCTTCTGCATGAATATAGGAAGTCAACATGCCCTTTGACAGATTTCATAAGCAACAATATTCTCTGCGGAGAATGACTTAATAATTCTGGTTGTCTTTCACATGGGAGGACCTGCCAGTTTTCTTTTGCTAATGTCATTTACGAATGATACGCTGCTGAATGGAAAGTTGCAAATTCTGTTTCTGCCCCTAGAGGGGAGTATTGTCCGTAGCTTCACTTTAATTTTTTTTTTAAGGACATTGGTACAACTAGAAAATACACTTCATATTTCACTAATATGTATAGAAAATGTTTTTGTAAATGGTGGAAAAATAGATTATTTCCCTTTAAAACTTAATTTAGTTTCTCTTATCTGATAAATAAAAGCATAAAGTAAAAAGCATAAAGTTTGTTAATTCCATGAAACTATTCTGAAAATTTGGAACAGTGATTTAAGCAACCCTTTTAGGCTAAGAGGAGAACCATCGTGTTTCAGTGAGCTGCATTTTTTTTTGTTCAGTGCAAATCGGCAATTGGAATTCTGTAAAAGCAGAAGCTTTGATAAACTTTGCTGCAGAATGCCAGAAAAAATGCTGCAAAGAAGCCAAAAATTGTATGAAGTAGAGCATGCTCACTAGAGCTAAACTTCTTGATCATGAATTAACTTTTCACTGGTAGCTCATAGGCATTTTTTAATGATTTTCTATCAGCTTGTAGATATTGAAAATGTTTCTTGTGCCATCCTTAGAGCCCCGTTTTTACTATCAATTTGAAAGAACCCCAAACCCCTTCTGCTACCACTGGGACTTCCTCACATCTGATATAATCTGGGATTTTAAACAGGACATGGTTTTATATCTAAATAGAGTACAAACAGATTTTCCCATGTTATTATGGCAACTGAATATTGTCAGAGATCCTGAGAGGGTTTAAAGTTAAATCTGGCCCAGTAATTTGTATAGGAATAATTTATCAAATGGAGAATGAAGACTTTTTTCAGTATGGTGTTAAAAAACTTCAAAATTTTTAGTACGGCACTGAAATACAGTTATTTTCACTGCTTCCAGAAGATATTTACAATTCAGCAATGTGTTGGATGGTTATCCACTTGATGGCAGCATAACCAAGCTGTTTGCTCTGCTGTAGTGCATACACGGGTTTATACGGGCTGAAAATATTCTTACATCAGCACTGAGAGTTAAAATTGTGTGTGCAAGTGTACACATGTCCTGGACACATGTCAGCACAAAGTTGGCTTTTCCATGATGGACTTGGATTAGCAAACTAACCATTTTATGCTATTGTAGAGCTGGAGAGCTATTGACCATAAAACCAGTTGACCAGAGGATATGATGCTGCTTTCAGGATGTCCACTGGGAAAGCCAGATTTTGTTTGCTTGGGGTTTTTGTTGTTGTTTGTTTTTGGTTTTGTTTTTAAGAAAAAATATTCTATGAAAGATGTTTGGGTTCTTAAGCTCTGACTTTGCCAGAAGGCAGCATTCCCCAGATGTTGGTTTGCCTGTGTGCCTTGAGTGAAAAGTGACCAGAAAATACGATCCTGAGATTAGCTCACGGTTAAAACTTGGTGGTGATAACACCAAGGTCACAGATTAAATCCCCCTCCTCTATGTGCCATTCACTTCAGAGATGGACTCGATGGTCCTTGGGGTTCCCTTCCAACTCAGAATATTCTGTGATTCTGTAAATCTATGCTTTAAAATGAACCCTTAGTTTTCCATTGGCCAGCCATCTCAATAGAAACATTTCTGTTCAATATGAATGTATTTTTCTTATTTCAAAGGGAAGATTAAATTTACACATCCATTTATATTTACAGATGGGGATCTGTCAATGCTTTTTAGACATTGTATAAATATTACAAAACTAATTAGGAGCTATGAAACCATACAAATATGCATTTCCTTTCCCTGTGTTAGACTTGCTGCATTTTTTTTTCATATTCAAGCTTCAAAGTGCCTGAAGCTGGGAAAAAAATTTCTTCACATTGGGCTGAATCTTGCAGACTGATGAAAAACTGCCATGGTGGCAAGGACTCTCAGCTGCTTTTCATCAATTCAGATTTTGACAGAGCAATAGAAAAAAAGGGATATATGAAATGAAGGGCCCTTCCCTGAGGACAGCAGCGGGATTCTTGTTTTAACACCAAGCCTATTGGTCCCTATCTCTCTGTTTTGGCTATATGTTGCCCCTTTTATCAAAAGTTGTCCTTCAAGGAAGCAAGATTTGTTGTTTTGAAAAATCCAGGGCTAGATTTACCCACAGGGAGAGAAAGGCATCAGAGAAGACTGTAGTGTAATACATTCAAAATGGATAATTATGATCTGACTAAATATAGTCCCTCTGTAGAGTGTGTGACAGTGGCCTATTCTGCTGGTAATAAAGTGGGCACAGCCCTGCAGAGATCTCCATCACAGAGATGGGAACTCACACAGCAAGGGTAGAATTGATTAAAAGACAAAACCCAAACCAGAACCAGCCTGGCCTTGGATGAGGGGAATGCTTACTTGGATTTGGAGGGGTTAAAAAAGGTATAACTTTAGTTCCAGATCTGTGCTGAGCTCAGAGGCAAACCCAACTTTTCTTTGGGGTTAGCTGGTACAATTTCTGCCAGATTCCTTTGTGCTCCCCTGTGCTTCATAAGGATGGATCAGAAGGGTCAACCTGATGTGTGTGTGCATGGATGGGGTGACTGAAGAGTAACTGGAGAAAAGCAGTGCCCTGACTGGTGTCCTGCATGCACCCCCAGAAAAGCACAGCTTCCTTTATGTCTTTGCCCAATCTGCAGCCAGGTCTCACCTTCCAAACCATGGGGGCTTTGGAGTTACCTGGTAGATGCTGAAGAATTATTTTGTCTCTGCTATCTTTTTTTATTATCAGGAGGATAAAATTACAGTGGATTTTCACTTAGACCATAATTAAAATCTTTGTCTGCGTAATTGGAAATACCATCCCCTGAAGGACATCTCTGTTTGTGCAAAGCATCCAACTGCCAATGAGTAATCTAGAACATGCTGTGGTGGAGGGCACCGGACAGGATGGATGGTATTCACCTCAGCTAATTCTATTCATCTGTAACCTTGATGGCTGCAGCCGAGCTACTTAACTCAGACTTGCTCCCAGTACAGAAGAGTGACCTTCTTAAGGACTTAGGTGTCTCCATCATCTGCTGCTCCAGATGGATCCCTGAAAATGTATGGGGCCTGATGGGATTCATCCCAGAATCCTCAAAGAGCTACCTCATGTCATTGCAAAACTTCTCTTGATGAATTTTGAGGGGTCTTGGAAATCCACAGAAGTCCCAGCTGAGTGGAAGCTGGCAGATGTTTTCCCAGTTTTCAAGAAGGGCAAGAAGGAAGACCCTGCAAACTGTGGGCCTGTCAGTCTAATTCCAGTGTCTGGTAAAGTCATGGAGAAGATTTAAAAACACCTGAAAGACAGTGCAGACTTTGGTCACAGCCAACACAGCTTCCTGAGAGGGATGGCCTGCTTATCAAATCTGATTTTAATTTATTACAGGGTAACCCATCTAGCTGGTCAAGAGAAGCCAGTTGATGTAATCTTTTTGGATTTTAGTAAAGCTTTTGATACTGTCTCTCACAGGATTCTTCTGGACAAACACACAGCCGGATAAACACATCATGTGGTGTGTGAGCAATTGGCTCACAGGTTGAGCACAGAGGGTAATGGTGAATGGGTTGACATCAGACTGGTGACCTCTCACTAGTGGGATTCCTCAGAGCTCCATCTTCAACATCTCCATAAATGATTTGAACACAGGACTGGAAGGGATACTAAGGAACTTTGCAAATGACACAAATCTGGGAGGAGCTCTTGACCCCCTGGAAGGCAGGGAGGCCCTGCAGAAAGACTTTGACAAATTAGAGGATAGGCAATCACCAACCATATGAAGTTCAAGGGAAAGTGCTGGATTCTGCACCTGGGATGGGGCAATCTTGGCTGTTTGTACAGACTGGGGAATGAGATGCTGGAAAGCAGTGATACGGAAAGGGATCTGCTGGGGGGGTTGGGGGGTAGGGGGTGCTCCTGGTCAATGACAAGTTGAAGGTGAGTCAGCAGTGCCCTGGCAGCCAGGAGGGCTGAGGGGCATCAGGCACAGCATCACCAGCTGGTCAAGGGAGGGGCCTGTCCTGCTCTGTTCTGCACTGGGGTGGCCTCGCCTTGAATATTGTGTGCACTTTTGGGCACCACAATGTAAGAAAGACACTAAGCTCTTAGAGAGCATCCAAAGGAGGCGGAAGGGGTAAGCTGTATAAGGAGTGTCTGAGGTCACTTGGTCTGTTGAGCTTGGAGAAGGGGAGACTGAGGGGTGAGGAGGGGCAGGCACTGATCTCTTGTCTGTGGTGACCAGTGACAGGACCTGAGAGAATGGTCTGAAGTTGTGCTTGGGGACATTTAGATTGGATATTAGGAAAAAGTTCTTCACTCAGAGGGTGGTTGGGCACTGGAACAGACTCCCCAGGGAAGTGGTCACAGCACTAAGCCTGACAGAGCTCAAAAAGTGTTTGGATGATACTCTCATGTCATGGCATGACTCTTGGGATGGACCTGAGCAGAGCCAGGAGCTGGATTCAATGATCCTTGTGGGTCCCTTCCAAGTCAGCATATTCAGTGATTATTTCAGATATCTAATTCAATATGAAAGTTGCTTATTTCTCTCCACTCACACTTTAGGGGTCCCTGTTTTTTTCCACAGTGACAGAAAAAGGAGCATAGTGCAACTGACGTCTGTGTTTAGTCACATGAGTCCCATCTTACTTAGTTATTTCCATTGGTATTTCCTGTCTTTATACTCAAGTAGCCTGGAAATGGGTAGTTTGTCAGCAACCTAAAGCTATGTGGTATTCTGGCCAGCAGCTGGTCCTGTAGTTGTTTTGTGGGGAACTTGTCCAATTTCTTCTTCATGCAACATAAAGCCCAAGGTTGTGCAAGTGTAGCATGTCTGAATGCACATAGGTTTGGTTCAGTCCTCCACGTTTTTCTAGGTGTGTGTAGGAGGGAGTATAGTGCAACTTAAGGAGGAACTCAAGAAACAAATATTCCTAGGAGGTTAAGGCACTCCTTCTCTGAGGTTGCACTGTAGCAAACAGGTGCTTATGCTGCAGCCGCTGCTAGCACTGGTGGTGGTATAAATAGTAAACAGATGGTAAATTGAGGCATGTTTAATGACTAAGATATTGAACAGCTGAGGGATCAGAGGGCTCTTTCCCTGGAGCAGTGAACACCCAGAGTCTGCCCCTTCACCCGGCCCTTCATGTCATGAAGGTTACACAAAAGACAGGAGATCCTGGTAAGGAGTGACCTTGGAGGTGGACATAGAAATGTGAGGTAAGAGGAGGCTATGGTTAAATGCGAATGGTGGAGAGGAAACTGTGGTGATATATTTTTGAGCTCTAGATCATTCATCTGAACTGTGGAAAATAACCAAGGGTATCAGCTCTGGGTTGTCAGATCATAATCCTTCCTACCTACCCTGCCATATCTGTGTATCCCAGTCATGATATGAGAGAGCCCAAATGGGGTTGTACTGCCCATCTAGTGTCTTCCCCTACAAGCACTCCTCCTTACTTTCTAAATCCAGCTCATTTTTCTCTGTAACAATTGCTTCATGTAGTTTTGTGCCTGGCTATAGAAATATAAAGGGTGTGTAAACTGGAAGGAAGGAATAGGATGTCTGTGCAGCCAGGTAGCCTTCATCCATGGGAGAATGTGTGCCACACTGACAGGCAGAAATGGAAAAACAAAAGCCTTTTTGGCCAGTCAGAAAATCCGTGCTAACCAAATCGTCCAGCAGGTGGTATCAAAATTAGAGAATGAGTGCACTGTGTCCATCATAGTGCACAGCCTTCATAGCCTAGGGTCCTTTCTGTGCTCCCTTTTTTCTCCCATGCTTGGGTTTTCTTCCACTGAGAGCAAGAATTGGATGTGTGGTTGGGTGGCACCAGGTATTGCTGCACCAGCTGGTTCTGCTGGTAAGTAGGACTAGCCTCTCTTGAGAGCCAAAAAGAAGCTCATAGTGCAGTCTTACACGGTACTTCAAGAACAATTGTATTTATTGCAATTAGCACATTGTTGAAAATGCCATCACAGCGCCATGCTGATAAGGAAATTGTAATCAAAAGGTGTAGCATGTGCAGACTTGGGGAATGTGTGGCATGGCATGATAAAGTGTGGGCTGGTTGAGATGTTGTTTCCCATTTTACCTGCATTGACAACTGCATCAGCTTCTCAGCATTGGTAGTGCTAGTTAGAATTTTGGGGTTTAATTTAAAAGTTCAGTATAAATGGGAGATTCTGCAGAGGAGAGACTTGAAAGCCTTCCTCACTGTGTGCCAAAAGAGAGTTCATCATGGATGAAGGACCATCAAGGAGAGAAACTTGGAGAGGTTTTCAAGTGAAACTTTCAAGTAAATATGTGTGATACTGTGCTAGTGCATATTGAAGAAGTACTGTAGAATGAAAGGTATTACCTCTATTATAAATTTCTATTTTGTGATTCTCTCTTTAATTGCCTAAATTTATATTTTTTTTTTTGTATCTTATTGGTTATTTAATTGTGTTTTTCTGTTTTTCCTGTGTCTAGAGGCTGGACATTCCTCCTGTCCCTGTCTAAGAGTATGCTCCATGTATGCCAAAGTACTCCATGTGTAGGGAGGTCATTCCTAAAGTGGCACAGCTTTGAGATCAATTCTGTCCATCTCATATCATCTCAGGATAACTGAGTCTTCAGCACAATCTAGGCAATTAAAGTCTTGTATTCACACTTCAGCATAAGCTATGCTAAGGATTTTCTTTCCTTAAAATGAGAGTTTTGCTGTCAAGTACACCAGGCATCTGAATTATGTGTTCGCAGCTCCAAAAGTCATTAGTAACTGGAGCTCTTACTCTTCCATAGTCCCTCCCCTGTAGCATTTTAAAGGACATTTTGGTGTCACATAAAGATACCACATCTCAGCATCATAGGAATGTTGGGAAATGGTAGTATTCTTGGTGGAGTGGTTATGAAGAAAAAATCGGCTAAGAATTTCTACAGACCACCTCACTCTGGTCCTAGATTTACTTTCTCCTCTGTTCACATTATATGGTTTATTCCAAGGAAATGAGTGTATGACCAGTGTAAATAGGAAGCAATGGTGAACTTCCTTCAAATATCATGTAGAGGTGTCGAACAAGGCCCTGATTCTGAATTTTGGTGTCTTATAAAACACAGTGATGGTGATTCATGAGCAAAGTAGTGTTTGAGTTACAGAAAATAATCACTTCTCCCACCTTGAGTGAGGCTGCAGACACAGCCAGGGATGAGTTTCAGGGTGACTCTTACAGCCATTCATACCATGAATGCAAATCTATCCACATTCTAAGTCTTCTGTGTGTGCAACCCACTGCCACCATAGTCAACAGTTTGTTGAGACTGTGTGGCAAGTGCTTCAGAACCAAGAAAGGTCTTTACAGGATGAGGATGGTCACCTCACAAACAGGTATAGAGACAGAGCAGAGAGGTATAACTCATTCTTTGCCTCTGTCTTCAACACGGAGGATGAACTAAGGGGTTCTCAATACCCTGAGCTGGAGGACCATGACTGCAGGAATGATCAAGTCCCAACTGACCCTGAAATTGTGCAAGATATGCTGCTTGAGCTGGATCCCTACAAATCTATGGGGCCTGATGGGATTCATCCTAGAATCCTCAAAATGCTATCTCATGTCATTGCAAAACTTCTCTTGATGAGTTTTAAGTGTTCTTAGAAATCAGAGAGATCCCAGCTGACCAGAAGTTGGTGAATATTGTCCAGATTTTCAAGAAGGGCAAGAAGGAGAACACTGGAAATATACAGGCCTATAAGTCTCACTTCAGTGCCTGGTAAAGTTATGGAGAATATTTTGTTCTAGGAGGTATTTAAAAACACCTGCAAGACAATGCAGTCTTTGGTCACAGCCAACACAGCTTCGAGAGAAGGCCTACTTATGAAATCATATTTCCATTTATGACAAGGTAACCCACTTAGCTGATCAAGAGAAGCCAGTTGATGTAATCTTTTTGGATTTCAGTACAGCTTTTGATGATATCTCTCACAGGACTCTTTTGGACAAAATGTCCCACACACAGCTGGACAAACACATCATATGGTGGGTGAGCAATTGGCTCACGGTTGAGCACAGAGGGTAATAGTGAATGGGTTGACATCAGACTAGTGATCTCTCACTAGTGGGATTCCTCAGAGCTCCATCTTAAGCCCTGTGCTCTTCAACATCTTCATAAATGACTTGGACACAGGACTGGAAGGGATACTAAGCGAGTTTGCAGGTGACACAAAACTGAGAGGAGCTGTTGACTCCCCAGGAGGCAGAGAGATCTCAACAAATTAGAGGATGAGCAATCACCAACCATATGAAGTTCAACAAGGGAAAGTGCTGGATTCTGCACCTAAGATGGGGAAACTCTGGGTGTATGTACAGACTGGGGAATGAGATGCTGGAAAGCAGTGCTATGGAAATGGTCCTGGGGGTCCTGGTCAATGGCAGGTTGAAGGTGAGTCAGCAGTGCCCTGGCAGCCAGAAGGGCCAACCGTGTCCTGGGAGTCATCAGGCAAAGCATCACCAGCCAGCTGAGGGAGGGGATTGTCCCACTCTGCTCTGCGCTGGGGCTCTGTGCTGGGACCTGAAACAAGTCTTGCTTTGAAACCCTTTGAAAGAAATAAGAGTTTGGTTATAGAAGGGTTCCAAATACATTATAATGGGAGAATAGGTGAATAGTTCTGCCCTCAGTCAAGGTTAAATGAGGAATTTCAGAAACCTAACCATGTGTTTACTCACAGTTCAAAAAAACCAAACCAAACCATCAGCTCTGTTGCGCTCCTATCTGCATGTGTACCAGTGGGCATACTGGAGATGTCACAAGGGCTCAAGTTGTTCTGCTGAGGCCCTGTTGGAGAAGGTATCCAGGGGAGCTTCTCCTGAAAAGGGTTTGGCTCAACCCTAAAGTCTGCCTTTGTAGGGAGCCAACCAGCCCCTCGGAATGGGATATGGTTTGGCTAAGGCGGGATCCACTTAAGTCTTTTTTTTGGCATGTTGGGGAGATAGATTGAGATAGGTTTAAGATGAGTTTGAAGCAAACATTTTACCTTTTATTAAAGAAAATGATGGCTGGCCTCATGCTGGGAACAGCACTTGGTCTCTCCTGAGCCCTATAGCAGATGCAGTTTGCCGGCACATGTGGGGCCAAAGCACAGGATTAAAATGCTCCCTTTAATCAGGGGTAAGAGCAGTGTGCAGAAATAATAAACGAAGGAGATGGGGCTGGTATGAAGATTAAGGCAAACAGGCAGAAAAGCTTTGTATCTCTCTGGCCACAGTACCTTAGCGTCAACAAAAGTTTCCTTGTGTCCTCTTCATTAGTAACTTTTGTTATTCAATGCTTATCTTGAATTGACTTCTCCCAGGAGCCACCGGTGATTCCGCCTTCCTGCTCCCCTGTCCTTCTAAAGCTCTCTGTTTTAATTTGTTTGCATACCAAAGCTAGTAGCTGATAAGAAAAATGCAAGTTTCTGCAGCTGTCTGTGGGCTCCTCGGGCAGGTGACTGCCCTTACCTCCTGCCTGGTAACTGCAGATAATACTCCATAAAGTGTTTTCTGCACTTCCAGGGTAGGAGAGAGATGATAGTTTTGCTCAGTCCCCCTGCTCTTTTCCCAAAGGTTGGAGCAGATGGTCCTTGCATTGAGGGAATTACAGAAACAGCTGAGAGCTCCGTGCAGTGCCCTAAAACAAGACCTTGCAGGACAGGGTGCTTTGTGTCTTGGGGACTTCTACGGAGGGACTCCCACCTCTCCTTGAAGCACACTCACTGTGAATGCCTGGCTACCTAATATATGCATTTATTTCCTTTCCACATCCTTGACTTTAATACCTCCTTCCTTTCCTTTTTGCTGAAAAGGAACAGTCTCGTGAAAGCATTGTCATGCTTAATTCCCCAGTGGAAATGGTTGAAAGTGACTCTTCTGAAGTGACAAAGTCTTGCTGTTTCAATTTTTATTCTTTTCTTAGAGGGATATTTGCTTATGTGTCTTGAAACAGAACTTCAGTAATCACTTTATATTCTTAAAGTAAAGGCTATACATAATGAAGCTTTGATAAAGCTTTCATGTACAATTATAGATGATAGAGTCAATAATTTGAAGACTTAAGTTGTTTTCTTTTTTTTTTTTTCAGATAGTTTAGGTATGCAATAGCATTTTGTTGGTTGATTAACATTTGGATAGTAGTGTAAGTATTTGGAGCATTATGACAGTGAAATTTTGTCATTAATAAATCAGCAACTATAATCAGGATTTGTTATATTTTTGGGTGAATAGTGGCCCCATTGAAGTCAGGGAGAATTTTACCATTATCTTCAATAAAATCAGAGTTCCATCCTCCTATTGCAAAGGACCTTTAACAGCTGACTGTAATCTT
Organism: Pithys albifrons albifrons; assembly: GCF_047495875.1. NCBI lineage: Eukaryota > Metazoa > Chordata > Aves > Passeriformes > Thamnophilidae > Pithys > Pithys albifrons. The sequence continues at coordinate 25,446,542 of NC_092458.1, forward strand.
TTCATAAACTCTGTTTGAGTGAAACTAATCTTGTAGGGCTTTTACTAAGACAGAATTATGGTGGAGGAGGAAAGCTTTTAAATGCTCCTATTGAAAAGAACTGCCTTTGAGCAACACTTGTGCTGTGATAGAAAAATCCTGGTTTGGGGACTCTTTGTAGCTCAGATAACTGTGCTGCACTTAGCACAGCAAGATCATTCTGGAGTCACACTATTAAAGGGATTAAGCAAAGGCTGTTTCATATATGCATGACAAGGACTGTTTTCTCTTTAAATAAATGCAAACTAGTGATAATTTTATTACAATCTACTGGGTAAACTACATTATGCAAAGGGTACCTAAGCTTTGTCACAAAGTTAAAAGCCAAAGTGTGCAAATACCACCCCAGGTGATATTTGAAGGAATAGATGCAGATATCAAGTTCTTTGTGAGTCCTAGAACTATGATCCGAATGTAATTTGTACTCTGCACCTAGGAGCAAATCTGTATGCAGTGACCCATGCTTCCTTCTCCCAGAGTGTAAGAGATGGTTGCTGTGCTGCTTTTATTTCATTATGCAATAGAAAATCCAGTCTCTTTGAACGAGGAGTCAGTTTAGTGACTTTTTTTAGGTCCTCACACAGTAATGAAAGCCACCTCCTGCCGTGCACAGAGTACCCTGCAGAAATTCAGAGTGGTGACATATTTTTTGTGTACCAGAACCCACAGTCAGGATTTCTGTCAAAATTTTTGGCACGTTGGTCATTACAAGACAATTCAAAAGCCTTGGGTTGTGCACATTTTGTGAGAGGTATCTAGAAAAGTGTTCACCAAACACTTTAAAATCATTTGAAAGACTCAACTACAAGGTTTTTAATAGCATGTAACAAATAGTATAGCTAGTTCATTTGTTCAAAATGGCCCAACTAGGAGTGGTCCTAGGATAGAGGCACCAGAAAAGGAAAGAGGCATTCAGATATCACTGATAGAGAGCAAAAGGAGTTTTTTCATCCAAAGAATTCATGTCAGTGAAAGGAAAGGCTATACCCATGCACATTCACAGCTACTAAACTTGGTTCTCCCTATCCCCAGTCTAGACCCAGAAGATCACAGCAAGGATCATCCTTTTAAGGGATGTGCCAACTTCTGCTGGATGAGGAATTCAAGTGGGACAGGGGAGTAGCCCTGGCAGCAGAAGGGTCTTTCGGGCTTCTGAGTCAGGTAGTGGCAGCCAGATGCCCTCCAGCCTTACCTGCTACCATTTCGTTTAAGACAGTCAAAAATATTTTCTGGAGGGACTTAATTAAGTTCCACTAGGTCACAGTCTCTGTGCAACTCATCTTCACTTCTCTTCCACATTTACAGTTGATGAATGTCTGCAGCCTTTCTCATTATACACAAGAGTTATTTCCAGAGATGCAAGCAGCAGGATACAGCCCATAAGACAGTCAGACGAAACAGAAAGTCTTATGCATAATTCTGCACTGAATCTTTCTTCACTTCCTGATTGTCTTTGTAAGATGAATATAGGGATCCCCTCCTTGGATGTTTGCAGATGACAAGTATGTACATTAAACTGTTGTCAATCTGCAGCCTTTGAAATTACATGCTTAAACTGTTCATAGACAAAGAGACAGGAGATTGACTGCAGTAAAACCTGTCTGCTTTCATATGGGCTCTTGGAGCAAGGTTTCTGAATTTATTAAGAAAATTAAATTTGCAGTGCTTAGCATGGAAAATACAACAATGCATTGGAGGGATGGTAGTCTTGCTGTCAAGTACCCAATAGAGTGATTTTTATGGAAAGGATGCAAGGTCTGGGCAGGATGCTACTAGAACCAGATTGTTAAATTCATCCTCAAAGCACTATCGGTGACTTGGCTTTGCTGGCTTTAATGCCCAAAGGCAGTCTCCATTGCAGACAACTCCATATTTGAGTGATTTTAAAATTTCTTTTACAAAAATAAAGCCCAAGGACAATTTTTCCTAATGGCAGGTATCTCAAGCCTCAGTAATTTTTTTCCTATATTGTAGCCTTTTGTAGCCTCTGTTCTTACCAAATAGTACATTATCTCTGTTCTGAACTGGGTTTTGTTTGTTTGTTTTATGTGGCATATTATCTTTACATTTTCTATTACTGTGTGTAGTTTGCCTTTTCCTGTTTCCCAGATTATCCTCAGAATATGATTTCTAGCCAGTGATACTCTTACATTTTTATGTGCTTATTTTGCCATTTCCAGCCACTGGTAAAGCTCCAGAATTTCTGTGTGTTGGCAGACAGCAGAGCTGTTTCCCCCGGTTTATTTTCCATGTAGCTGGAGTGCCCCAGCAAGGTATCATTGTGTTGTATTGAATTGGACTGGCTGAATGCTGTGCCATCTGTGCACAGACAATTTGTTACTCTTTACAGTCCCCCTGGATAGAAGTTCTTTTAGCACTTTGGGGTGCTAATAGGAAGAGGTGAGTGGGTATATAGCTGGGGAGTATGACTCTGTGTTGCTGTTGTGATAGGAAAGTGTATTTTTGCCTTCCGGTATTAGGGTGTTGTGGATTTCTTTGCAGACTTTTGCTCCCCAGGCAACAGTTTTCTTAGGAACCAGAATGCCCTCCAGCAGAGCCCTGTGTCACCCCAGCAGCAGGCAGTCTATAAGGCTTTGGGTGTCTCTGGTCTGTTGCCTCTGAGGTGGAATAGCAGCATAAAATGAGAAAGCCCTAAGGATATCCATAATGTAAAATAAGATTTGCATATTCACTGTCCTGAGCAAACTATGTGTATTATGCAAATATCAAAATGGCATGGACAAACCAGATTCTCCTTGTGCTAGAAGTAAGCTTTGGCTCTCTTGATATATTTGATGTATTTGATGCATTTGATATCAATATAACTGATATTGCATTGCTCAGGAATTTCCCTCAGACTTCTTTTAGTGTTCAGCTTGATCAATCATACAGAACAGCCAAGGGACACATCTGTATTTTCCTATGAGTTTCTCCTTCCCTACTTCAAGACCCCTCTTGATCAAGTATTTGCATATAGTGGCAAGGTAGTGTAGGATAGAATTGCTTCCCTAGGCAATATGCTGGGGAAGATGACCCTGTTTTTCCCTAACAAGATGCCCAGGTAATTCACAGTGTGTTGAACTGAAATGGACTACCCCAATACCATGTTATTTCCACAGCAGCTAACTATAGTGCTGTATAAAATGGTGTATATATGTCCTTGATGATACATAGCTTTGTATATAAATACTTATATACACTTTTATTTATAATTATTTTTTACATATTTAAATAGTTACATCTGCACATAAAGTCAACGCTTCTTTATGTGTGTAACTCTATAACCAGGAGTCAAACACCCAGTCCACTCGCAGTACATACAGAAAGCAGATAAGGTGTGTGGCAGAAATCCATCACAGGAGTTCCTTCATGTACTAAGAAAATGATCTTATTGTGACACCTTATATAAGTAAAATAATTTTCTCTGTCTCAAGGTTCCTAGATGAGGTCTATGGCATGCACACGCAGTGGTCCACCTGGCTTATCTCATGTGCAGCTTAGCTGGGGGTTGCTGTGATTTCACCAGGAGCAAAGAGCCTTCAGGAAAAGCTGGATTGTGTCAGCACTCATGTATTGCAGTGAGGGGCCTAAAGAGAAGGTGCAGGGAAAAAAATGTGTTTTCTGTTTAATTCCCCACAGATTGACCATCTCTGCTGAATGTCCCATGCAGCTTGAAGATTTCCCCATGGATGCACATGCTTGCCCATTAAAATTTGGAAGCTGTAAGTTCTCTTCTGAAATAAGAAATAGAAAAATGCATTGATTTCTGGCTTTTCATATTCAGACATGTCTTGCACAGATTTTTCACCCTTCCCTGTAGCCCTCCCCTTTTAACACTGTTCATTGCCCCCCCCTTGCTGCTACCCTGCTGCTCCTTCTCCATGACTATGCTTTATCTGTGCCTGCTGCTTTTCAACTCATGCTTGCATGTCCCATGATAAAATGATGAGCTGATGGTGATATGTCTTATTTATCCACATCAAGTGTAACAGCCACTGTTAGATGGAGTTGCAGATGCAGACAGCTAAGTTGATAACTTGGTTTTACATTTATAGCAAAACTGAGCTTTCACTGGACTGATCAGATTGATGTGCAATTATTATGGTATTTATATGAACCAGGGTGCAGTCCAATATCTGCATCACATATATTAAAAGAGATCTGAAATATCAAAAAGAGGAAATAACTTTCCATTTGGCTTTAATAAATCCAGTCCTATATCTGTTACATGACGTTGTATACACATGTATTTGTATATATGCACACATTATTCTAAATTGTATGCTGAAGGATGATTTTTCCTCAATTCCAAGCCTCTAATCCACCACACTGCTGCTTTGCCAGAAGCTTACTTTAAAAATAACCTCAGGGAGTCAGATGGTTATATTTAAAAACAAAGCTCTTAATTAAAGTACAAATGAGGCTACTACAGTACACTTTTTTTTTTAATTTTGGTAATCAAATCAGAGGCTCCAGGTGCAATCAGTGTATCTGAAGACTTTGGATAATTACCAGGCAAGGCATTTTGCTAAGCCCTGAAGCCACCTAACTTCAGCATTTTGCAATGTTTTTCAGTCGTATCAATTTAGAGTCACTAATCCTAGCAAGATTAAGCTTTGCCTTTATCATCTGTATCTGCCCTGATTTAATACTGACTATACATTGTCTTCTAGTGATCATACTAAGAAGTAAAAATGCTGTTTACGGTAACCATTACTGAATTGCCAAACTTAAGATGAACTGATTTTCCTTCCCTCTTCCAATCCAGGTAGACCTTGTTTCATCTGAATATATTTTACAAGGTCACTGTAGGTTCAAGTATGTTCACTGACTTCAGCAGCATTAATTAACAGCAAAACCAGTATAAATCTGAAGGTCCATACACCTTAACACCCAACTTAAAAAAATATGTCAAGCATCCATTTCATTCCAAATCTAAAAATGGATAAATATCTCACAGGAAACTGTAATTGTTTGTATATAGGATTAAACAAAAGCTACTGGAAAGAATTAAGAAGGTGAAAAATAAGTTGTCCTTCCTGGTATTACATATCCTTTACTGTATTGATAGGTAAAATTGAAGTCACACCTTTGGTCTCTAGACTATGGAACTGGTATACTGCATAAATGTTATGAAATCTTGCAAAATATGCAATATAAAACTAAAAGAAAAGGGCCTGATCCAGCAGAGATCTGAAGCTCAACCTTAAAGTTAAATGAATGCCTCAATGTATTAGTAGATTAGGTGCAGAAAGGTACAGGTTCTAACTGCCCATATAGTAAAGATATACAAAAAACACCCCAACCAAACATGCAAGTGCATGAGATAACATTACAAGGTTAGGTGCAAATGCATAGAAGGAGTACCTAGTAATCTGTCTGAATGTAATTATATGTTTTTCTTGTGGCAAATGTGTTACATATTAATCACTTATTAGCACTCAGGTAATGTCAAAAGTAGCACTGAAAAGTTGTATTTTAGGCATGTGAGAAGTGAATACAGTTTTAGTTTATGCTCCTTGCTGTGCTTAGAACACAACACCAGAGTACATTTTATAAGCTATTACAAGTCAGCTTTAAATTCTTACACAGTGTGTAGACACAGAGCCATTTGGCCTGTGCTAGTCCCACCAGTAGCCTCTGCAGTAAGTAAACATATAGGGACAAGCTATTGACAGTCTTTCAGCCTTGGGAATTTCTGTATTACTAATCTGACAGCTCACTAGTATCTTATTGGGATTTAATATGCAGATGTTTGCACAAGTAGCAGCCTGTAAATCAGAGTTTATTGAACTAGCCCAGGTGTATTTTAGGAGAATACAGTATTTATCCCCTATTTACAGCAGTATGGGATTGCATTGAGTAATCTCCAGTTTTGCAGCAAGACAGAGCCCACAGGGGTATGATACACAAGCACATATACTTTCTGCTTTAGCTTTCCTCCCTGTCTTTCCCCAAAGGGTTTCTATTTAATGGTCTTCTTTCCAAAAAGGACTTTGAAAAGCCTCAAGGAATAGCATCAAATTAACTGTTAAACACATTATCAGTGGAGCTGGGAGAGTCGAGAAGACACTAGTGCTAACCAGTCTGAGGGTGGAGAGAGCAGGTCAGCAAAACAAAACAGCTGGCACACGGATGGATCAGCAGCAGAAAGGATGCTGAGAAATGATCGGTGCTGCAGAAGAAGCAGGAACAGGTTATTAATCTTCTGGCTGCATGAGCATTCACCATGCTTACTATTATTCAGCAAGCAAAAGGTAAAAAGTGCCTGATGTTGCAGTTAAATGCCTCCCTGCCACCCGATCCCGTCAGATCTCAAAAGCTAAGCAGGGTCAGCCCCGGATTAGTACTTGGATAGGAGACCTCCTGGGAAATGCCGGGTGCTGTAGGTTCTAGTCCTGAGGACTTCACTGGCACTGTCCAAGCTTGCTCGGCCATGGCAGATGAACCTCAGGACTTATACGGTGGGGCCAGTTCTGCGCACGCTGTGCCTCACCTAAAAAAATCCACTGCGCAGGCTGGAAGGCACACCCACGTGGGGACAGCCCTTCCCAAATCTTCGTTCGCAAAGCCGAGCCACACACACAAAGAGAAGAAATATTAATCTTGCTCCCAGAAATAAAAGTAAATGTTGAGTTCTTATGTCCCATTTGACTGGTTTCTTGCAATGTTAGAATTGTGGGAGATTTTGCAGGCCTAGGAAACATTGTATGTAGCAACAGAATATTTTGTAGAAATAATTAAAAGAAAGGTCAAATACCCAAAAAGGGATATAAAGTTACCGGTGCAAGCCACCAGCCTAGATACCTGCTAGGCAGTTCAAATCCCAACTACAGTAGCAATTTTTAATGCTCTACTTCACATCCTGAAAATGACAGATGTTCAAGGATGGCTTGTCATGAACAGAGCAGGTTTTAGTTGTCCTTCTCTTAAGTACAATGTCCCACTGCTCAGAGATGGCAAGATCAGGTGGGTCTGCACCAGAAGATGCATGTATGAGAGTACTTTTTCTTCTGGCTTGCATCCCTGCTAGGGGTCAGGACACCTGTAGAAATTATCCTACAGAGGTCTCATTTAGAGGGAACTGGGGATGGTGCAAGAGCACAGGCTCTGGGGTCTCTACATCAGGCTCCTCTCCCTTTGAATTAGGGGTGCTCAGTGGGGATGGCTGTAACAGTCTGTTCATTACCTCGTGGTAGCATGGGAAGGATGCTGTTTTCTTCCATGGCCAAGTTTAAAATAAACTTTACATTTCAATTCTAGGGCTGACCTGTATTCTAAATAGCTTCACTGGTCAAACAGGATCTGATGAAGATTCCTGATGCCAGACACAGTTTCATGAGGAGCAGCTTAGCCTAAGAAATTTGTCCTTACCCCCAAGCTATTTCTGGTGTGGGGACGAGGAATTAGATAAAATAGCAAGGACATTAAAGCTTCACAGCTTTAATGTTTCACCTCTTCCACTGATAGGCCCTAAGAATATATTAAGAGTATCATTTAGCATAGTTTCAGAATGCCCATGTGTCACCAGGTAGGTAAGCATCATTATCTCTAGGGCAGCTGAGACAGAGAAGTTAATTGACTTTCTGTAAGGTCACACAGCAAATCAATGTCAGAAAAAGGATTAGACTCAACTTCTTTGGTTAGAGAGGCAGATGTCTAATCCACTAGACCATGAAGGCCTCTGCCCAGGCAACTGACTTAACTCCTAAATCTCATTTTACTCATGTGTTAATTATATCAGTGTTACCTAGCTCATGGGGTTGCCCTGAAGATGAATTAGTTAATTGCTGTTGGTGAGCATTAACCAGTACTTTGACAATGTCAAATACTGTAAGGTGGAGTCTATTTATGGCAACTGTCCCTTGAAAACACAGTGTCTGAGCACATAGAGTTATGAGATCTTGTATTGTGGAATGGACAAATGCATGAAGCAGCTGCCCACTAGTTACTCAGCAGCAAAAGAAAAAAAAAGACTATTTTTAGAGTAAGTAGAGAGTTTAATTAATATTCTGAAAATAATGAGATCCCCAAGCTCATGAACAGAGGAAAAACAGGCCTGGTGTTTATTCCTGATGAATTTTAAGTCAGACATGAAGATGGTGAAGGTTGATTACTGTTGATCAGCAAGGGAGCTTGACAACTGTTTGTGAGGAAACAGCACTAGGTACAATCTGTAGTGTGTGGAGAAAGCAGTTAACATGGTTTTTGTACATCTTCCTTTTTAACAGCTCAAACTAAGTCACAGTATGACTTTTGATAAAATAGCACAGGCTATTTCTGTAACAGGATGCATGTTCAAATCATTTTCCTCTAAGAAGCCTGGTGAAGTCAGAGTAATTAGAAGACAGTAAGTTCACCAGTATTCTAGGATTTTATTGCAGCACTGAACATTAAGACACTCACTGTTTACAAACTATCCAGTCACCTGCAGCTGTTGAGAAATTTCTCTTAAAAAGAGTATTTAAAGAAAATTTCCCTGATGATTTTTCCTTATAATGCACAGAAATCACTGATATGAAGGCACCTACAGAGTGTTTCTTGATTTTGTGCTTTCCCCCATTAACAGCTGCAAGATCTGCAGGAAAAATGCAAGTGTAGAAGGAGAATTTCAAAAAGAATCCTTCTAAATGGGCTCTAATTCCTCTTTAGTAAAATATAACAAAGAATGTATTCAGCCTCTCAAAACCTGTATGCAAACGTCATGTATAAGTATATAATTAAATGAATAATAAATAAAGAAAAATGTTAATTTTAAGAGACTTTGTAAAGGGGAAAGGGACAGCTGGAACTGCAGTCTCATGTACAGAGGCAGTGCTTTTCTGTTACTCATCTCTTCAGTTGGTCAGAAGAGGCTCCTGAGTCTATTCCTGAGAGGAGAGACAAGTATGATAGCTTGTTGACTCTGCTGGGATATGTTAGTATCTTATTTAAGAAAGACACAGGCAGAGGGCCAGGGAGGTTCTCTGTGAAGTGCTGAGCAGCCAAGTTCAAGGCTAAGTTGTGATTTCGCAGTTTAAGGTAAAAGCCTTCTAATACAGAAGGGATTGCTTTGGTGGTGTTCTGCTCACTCATGTAATGTCTTGTGTTACATTTTCCTAAGGTTTATCGCTGCTTCTTTAGAGCCCTCCATTGCAATAGACATTGAATGACTAAAATAAGTTGAAGTTAGGTGAATACAAAAATTAAATATTTCTAAGACATTCCATACACCAACAACCAACTATCACTTTAGTAGGAATACCTTCCCCCTAACTTTTAGCTATTTAGAAGCTAGATCTCCAGACACAATGAAAGAGATCCTTGTGGCAGCATCAGAAAGGCAGTCTAGACAACTAGCTTGAGCCACCACTGTAGTTTTACTTAAGTAATTTTATTAGCTAGCTAGCAAAGCATAAGCATCTAGCCTGAATTAATTTTCCATACAGCCCTTAGAATGAAAGGAGGAGATGGAGACCACCTAGTGGTATTGCTATTATTTACCTTTAGTTTCCTTGGAATCGTGGACACGTGAATTGCTGTGGGACTGTTTAAAAAATTAAATGTTATAGTGCAGAATGAACACAGTGATTTGGACCATATCAAAAGCCCTGCACTGAGAGCAAGGCCATAAGGAATGGACAGAATGGATCTGTGACAATTTCAGATGGACACATATGCCCCAGCTAGTTGTCTAGAGTTCCTTTATGGCCACTGAAGGGAAGTACTTGTGCAGTGAGGTTCATTAGAACTATATTTGATACCTGCCTAAGGATGAGATGAACCGTAAGTTCCTTTTCTTCTGCAATGCTAGCTCAGAAGTAGATAAGTGTATGGTATCCTACTTGAAGTAACTTAGACATCCATTTTTCTCTGCATTCCTACCTCAGAAATACAAAATCATACTTCTTTCAGAAGAAACAGTCACTGCTGTAAATTGGTTGGGTATTAATGTTATATTGGTGGTGAGCTTTTTTTATCTTTCCCAGGGATTATTTTTGCTATTTCTGCTGGAAGTCCCATTTTTGAAAGGATCTTAATGAAACAGTCAGTAGGGCTCTTTGTTATAGAGATAGCTCTACCATTGCTGCAAGCCTCTTGTATGAGGCGTGCTGTTTCTTCTGCTTTGAGTGCAGTGGGTTATAACAATAGATACACTTAAGCCTTCTCATGGGTGTTGCAACATAGCCTGTAGTCATTTCAGATATATATGTATAGCAATATAGCTTCTTTTAGTCCAGCATTTTGGGCAGTCAGTGCTGCCGGTAGCTTCATCCTTGCATTGAGTCCCACATCAGGGTGGAGCAATGCAGGAGATTCATCCAGAGTGGTGCATAAAAGCAAATATTCAAGTACTCCAGAGATGTAAGAAGTTTTCTTAACAGGAATCTACTTAGAAGAAAACATAGGGTTCTGGGCCAGGACTGTGTGGTGTGGGTTTCTCAACTACTGTTGTTATGGGACTCCAGTTGGCATCAGAATTTACAAATGACTGTGAATTCTCACTTGTCTGGTAGGTTTCCCACATAAACGATACTTTTTAGTATGACAAAAGGGAGAGGGGCCCTTTTTAAAAGCTCCCTAAAATGTTTACATAGTTCTTCTTTGCCCATTACAGTGACACACATTCAAGACTTGAGAAACTGCTCTGGTATACTCTTCAAGCATTTGTAGTCACTGTTGCTATTTAACTTTTCAAAGACTCTGTCATGTATACATGATTACTGTTTGCACTGAGGTAACTTTAATAATGCATTAAACCAGCAGCGTTTACTGCAGCCCAGTCCCCTGGCTTGTGTGATGGCTTTCCTGAGGAATAGCGCCGGGCTCTGGGTCAGTCACCTCCTACTTCTGCTCACCTACTGCTTAGAAGGTAGCGAGTTTCTCCCGCTTAGGTTCGTAACAGTCTGAAAAAGGGAGTCAGAAAGAGCAATTGTTCGCCCAGGACATTTGCTATGTGATCCGAAAAAGCTGTTGTCTTCCCCATCTGTTTTGCAGCCATCACTAACCCCAAGCTGAAAACTCTGCCGACCTGCAGCAAACGAGGGCTCGGCTCCCTAGCAGCCCGGAGCAGCCCCCGCGCAGTCAGGGTCGTCCGTAAGGAATCTCGTTGTTTGTATGGGTAAGGAGGGCTTCCTGCGGGTGCGGCGGTGGCTGTTGTAGCAGCTGCAGAGAAAGAGAACCCGTGGAGCAGCCACCACTGAAAGCCTGTGCGCCACCTGTCCAGGGAGCAGTCTCCTCATCACGAGGTGGACCATACATGTCAGGCATTTCGGGGGACAAAAGCTCGACTGGAAACACAGATTCAGGCAGGGGGAGGAGTTGGTGTAGAGATATTCAGCAGCAGGGTTTTTCTCTCACGTGAAAGAGTCCAGATGGGATTATGGTGGAGTGCGTGGAGATCCAGGGTGCTTTGCCGATGATGCAAACATCAGCATGCGTTTCCCACTCTGGAGATTTCAGCCTAAATATAAAGGCTGCACAACTTCCTGATTACAGGACAAGAGCGATTCAATTTGACTTGTCAGCAGTAGGAAACAACATGTGGAGACTGGTCTTTAAGCTTTTAAACAGTCCTTGAGTGCAAACCTGCAAATACATTGCTGGGCTCACAGTGCCCCAAAAGACAGTGCCAGGGCTTATGGTTGCCAGCCATGGGTCACGGGTTTATACCACTGGCAAATGGGATATCATTTGCAAATATGACAAGTGGGTAAATACTGCTCCACTGCTGTACAAGCCAGGTTTTTAATGTCTCGTATTTATAAGGTGGCTGTTTCCATGGCTTGTAAGCATTTCATAAATGTTTCTGGAGTCATTCTCATGATGCTAGTGTGAGTTGGTAGGTCTCTGCTGCCTGCATTTTGCAGGTGGGGATAAAGGAGGCAAAGAGCAATTACAGTCTCTTCTGAGCTAAGATAGAGCGGTTCATTACTTGCTTTTATTGCCTCTGTTGTTATGGGTCCCTAGGTTCAATTAGAGCCTCCCAGTGCTACTGCAGTACATTAATGACAAAATTACTTGCCTAGGGTTTTGGGGGGAGGAAAAAAAGCTTCAAGACACTGCTTAAACTTGAATTTCAGTTTCTAGTCTGGCAGCTCCTTTATGACACTTCAGTCTCTGGTGGGCAAGCAAACCCTCCCTCTAAATTAGCCTCCTCTCCTACACAGAGAGCCAAGTTAGCCCAAACTGTCATCTAGGACTGCTGCAGTTCCAGCCCAGCAAGCTTCTTCAAAGGAAATAGTTGTTTCATGTCCCCCATGAAGAAATGAGAAAGAAGGAGGAGTGGGAAGAAGGAAAGTCTCATAAGCCTTGTTTTTAGCCCTTTCCTCATCATCTCCACTGAAAATCTCCTCACGACCAATCTTTGCTAGCAGCTACCCATTTTGCTGAAAACATCCCAGAGATAAATCTGTCAGCAAAGCTGGGATTCCTCCCTCCTAAATTTATATTTCTGTAAATATATACAGCTGAGCTGATTGCTCTCACCCTCTTAGGGGAGAGAAGTAGATATTTTTAGACTCAGGTTAATCTCCTCCTAAAATAGGAGGAGATTTACAGCTGATGGCTCTAAATAAGGAGATGTTTTATTTGTGCACAGAGAAGATTGTGAACACCTTTGGATCTGGGTCTCTGTGACTCGGAGGGGATAGTTCCTGAAAAGGGGATGTGTGCCTCAGTACTGTAGCACAGAGCAGGTGAAATGGTAATGCCTCTGATCAGCAACAGCTCACCTAAGAGAGGCTCCTTGTATCCATCACTGAAGTTGGGCAGTTTGAACTGATGGCCTTGGGAGATTTTATCCCCTTCCCTGAAATACAGGGCTGACCTGCATCCCATGGCAGGAGCCCATAATCCATCTTCTAAGTTTTAGATGACTGCACCTTTGGCATAGGGAATAAGTTCTTGTGATTGCAATCTCAAAGCAGTATTAATGTGTTAGAATAATAATATTTCAGCCTGCTATCTCTATATACCTATTGATTACACATTCTCACAGTGTTATTAATGTAACAGTACTTTTGAGATTTGTAAATGTCTTCATTAAGGGACTGGATTCAGAAACAAAGGTATATATTCAGCTCTGCAAGTAGTTCCAATCACTCTCAGCTGGTTTCAGGTGATACTGATTTATAAATGAGGGGGCTTTGTATGGTAAGCTCAGCAGATACACTAACTATGATGGCTGAGTTCCTGGTGCTACTCAGGTGGGTAGGAAGAATGTCTGTAGATTGCGATCATTCTGTGATGCTAAATGTGGCAAAAAATATCATGTTTTTGATCGTACTTTCCACAATAACATCAAATATTTTCTGAAATTTACTCTGCATTTCTCAAAAGAAACTCCCGTGACACTCCCGAAGAGCTGGTCACGTTAGCTTTGCTGATATTAAGTGTCAGCTTGCAAACTGAGTGTACCACTGCAGTCAAGGTTGCTTAAAGAGTAAAGGTACTATGTAAAATGAGTAATAGTGTCAGCCACACTTTGGAGGATACTTTTGTTTGCCTTGCAAAAAGTAAATTAAGTTTCTTAACATCTTTCTCATGACCGTGCTGTTTTTCCTAATGAAGCAGTTAATATAACTGCTTAATATTGTGATTGTAAATTCAAAGTTCATTAAATGTTTGTACAGCACTAAACTGGCCAGCTGACTTGGAATTACCATATATCTGGCCTAGAAAGACCAACATAAGATCAGAAATGTCCCAGAATATTTAGCATTTTAAATATCATCCCAGCATATCCTACTGTTCTGTTGCTCTAGTCCTCTTACAGTGGATATTTCTACCAGTCATAACAGGAAAAAAAAGAAGTATCAGAGGCTGGAACACCAGACATATTTTGACATGTTCCATATGAAAAGCAGTCATGTAACCACCATTAAATGGTGATGTAAAATGTTCTCAGGTTAGTTCCAGATTGAGACAGCTACCACTAAACTTGAAAATAAAGCGAGAAGTTGTGTTGTAAATACCAACTGCAGTGAGTGAAAGAAATGGGAAGAGGTAAAAGAAGGAAGATATAACCTGCTCCCTAACGTCAGCTCTCAGATGAGAGCAGGAATTTGGAGAAGACAACCTGGTGCTGCTGGTACCTTGGAGCACTGGATGTGTAACAGTCTCCCCTGTTTAGCTGACCCTTTCAATCAGCTCGTGGCAGGCATCCCACAGTGATGCGTGGCAGAGTTTAGTTGTTTGCACCCACATGTCTGTTTACTGTTTGGTGTGCTCCAGGCTGCCCTATGGAAAAACATTTTCTTTGTTGCGTTTTTTTTCCTCCTTTTCTGAGGGGAGCCCCACTATTCTGGGACACATAGCTCCATTCAGTGTGCCACGCCTGGTTTTTAATGCCTGTATGTCAGTTTTCGTAGCAAGTAGTCACTCCCAATTTTGATCCCAGTGCTTGGGGAATAGATGCATTCCCTCTGATTGCTCCCCCATGGGCGAGCAGGATGCTCTCACTGGTGATACTTGCCTGCATGGTGGCAAATGTCGACACCTCTTTAAGAGGCATCCCTCAAATTGCTACACTGTCTTCACAGTCATCCTTAGGAAACATTCTGTATTACTCTGCACAGTTCCTAGCTCAAGTCTCTTCCTAAATGGTGCAAGAGCATCCTGTGAAGGGGCTATGTCTGACTGAATTATCAGGACAACTGTTCATTACATGCATCACAGTATGACTGTGATTTAGTATACCAACTTGCAAATAATCAATTTATTGTATTAAAGCAGTCAGCAAACCTGCCTATGCTAATCATGAATCAAACCTCCAAAATCACAAAGTTACTTTCAGTAAAAAATCATAAGGGTTTTGCTGTTTAGTTTCCTTTGCATTATATTTTTGACCTTCAAGTAAGGTCATGTTTAGATTTTCTCTCCTGAACTGGAACTTCTAAAATTACTCAGGACCTTCCACATGTTTCTTACTTTGAAAAGCCAAAGAAAAGGGCTTTTGCAAAACTATGTGTCTCAAAATGAATTTCACAGACATCTTCAATTCTGTATGTTTCACCATCTTGTGGGTACAGTCTGTGCTTCCATTTAATTTCCAAGCTATAGACACTTCTTTCATGTTTCTATTCCCACCTTTTTCTGAGATGACTTATAAATTACATTCTGAAACAGAATCATTTTGATCTAACTTAAGGCTTTATTTTTTTTTAGCAATGATCAGTAGAGTATATTAGTGTTGCTTAGTAATGAAGTCTCTTGAGACCTGTCTGGCACATTTTTCAGAACATCCTATTCTATTCCCTGCAGAATATGCCAACAAGATCAAATAAAATTGTGTATCAGGAAAACATATAAAATACTACTTTTGTTACCAAATTTTATTTTTATTTTAAATTTGGGAAGAACAGAAATTATCACTTTCGTGTGGCTAAACTTCCTACTGGCCATTTCACAGCCAGTGGTGTCCTTAAGTCTTTGGCATCAGTTTTCATACAAGAGTTGTTCCAAGTTCATGAATAATTTCCTCCTTGGGTATCCTCTGCTGTTGGATGTAGATGATACAGTGTCATTCCAAAAAAGTTTCATTCTGAAAATTTCTCCTCACATCTGGAACACTGTGTCCCATTCTGAGCTTCCCAGTGGAAATAAAATACGGACTTTGTGGAGAGAATTCAGTGTAGGGTCACAATGATCACTGAAGGACTATGAGGAGACACCCAGAGAGCTGGGACTGTTTAGCCTGGAGAAGGGATGTCTCAGAGGGTCCTCATACATCTGTACAGATACTGGGGGTGGGAGTGGGAGGGTGGTGGGTAGAGGGATGAAAAAGTGGGAGCTGAGATTTGCTCAGTGATGCCCACTGGCAGAATAAGGGGCAGTGGGCCTAAGTTAAAAAAGATTTAAATTCCATCTGAACAGAAGAAAACATGTTTTTATTGTGAGGGTGACTGAACACTGGAACAGATTGGCTAGAGAGACTTGAATATTGTGGAGATACTCAACACCTGACTGGACATACTTCTGGAAAACCTACCTTTGGTGTCCCTACTTGAGTAGGGTGTGGGACTGGATGATTTCCAGAGGTACCCACCAGCCCCAGCATTTTGTGGCTCTGTTATCTGAATTTGTAGTCCCAGGTATTTGTACACATTACACTTCTTGTCTCTAACATGTATTTAAAATCATGCATGCTGCTTATCCATATGCTGTAAACTCACGCCATTTTAAATGATCAGTCTTAATTCTGATGATTTCAGGTCCCTAAAGTATTTTCCTCAACCCTAAAATTCTCCTGAGAACAGCAGAATTCATCACATTATGGAAAACACTTTGGTTTAGGCTCATAATAATTTAAGATGTGAATACATTTCTCTTAGTGTTGAAAATGGTATTTTACATTAAAAACACAGTTAAAAAAGCTTTGACCCCCTACATCTAGACCATGTGTATTAAGTACTGTGTTGCTATTTTGTTTATTTAAAATTACATTTTTACTAGATCTATTTTCCACTTATCCCTACAAAGTGATCTCATTTGTACATTGATTCATTCTTATAAACTCATTTGAATGGGAAATTCCAATTACAGAGCTCAAATCTGGCCTAAGTCACACAGGCACAACTGTTGACAGATGCTTTGTAATGGGCTACAAAGTATTTGTGTTGAAACCACACGAAACCCATCCTGTCTCTTAGCATTCAAGCTGGTACATGATGGCTTAGTAGCAGTGCTGTTTTACTGCCTGCAGGAGTCTTTGAAAGGCTGTAAGTCTGGATCACAATTGAGTTATATAACAGTCTCTAAGTCAGAAAAATACGTTAATGGTTAGATAAGATAGATATTTGTATGTGTATTCAGATTGTAATTAGAGTTTTTAAAAGAGCTGACAATTTATGCACGTCTTTCCCAATCAACAGGCTTTGACAGAGATTAGCAACACTCCCAAGATTAGGTGGTCTGATGATCCTTGTGATGATCCTTGTATCACATACTAAATGTCATGATGATAAAGGCTTGGAATGGAACTGCACAACTGTAATAAGTAAAATAGAAGACAAGCCAAAAGTCATCTTTCCACAGTATCTCTTTAAGTTAATTCAGCCTCCAACTAGCATAATTCTGAAAGAAAAGTTTCGGCCATGGCTTGTGGATAATGGTCTGTTTAATTGTGGAACAAAGCTCAAGCATGCCGGGTGGGCACCTGTAAACACAGATCCCATGCTGCAAAGGTTGCCTGAACATAATTATGCAGAGACTGCTTTATGGTTTCCATGAGATCTGTCAAAGGATTTAGAGGGTGCTTTGGACAGGGGTTTTTTGTTCCTAAATTATTTTATGCCCTGTAATGTAGATATGAAAACTTACTGGAAGATATCCATGGTGATTTTCTTTATAGGTTATAGCTTAAAAAAACCCCAGTCCTAGAAATATTTACAACTGGGTCCTGTGGACTCAAAGTTTGTGTTCATCCATCCAGATTTAGGTTTATTTGATTTAAGGTGCCAAGAAACACTTTTCCCGTACCCCATACCCACACCTCTCCCCTCCCCTCCATCCTGCCTTTTTTTTTTTTTTCTCCAGAAGTTTATTTCAAATATGGAGGAGAAAGAAGGGCGAGAAGGAGAGTGTCTGTCAGTAGCCACAGGTGCCACCACTTACCTGTGGTGGGCGCAGTGTCAGGAGAACACTATCTGCTTTTTGGTTGCTTTCTGAATGGAAAGGAGGATGCTACTCTGCTCACACTGTTCCATTTGCAAATGAAAACAGGGAAAACAGGTCAGTCCTCAACACCAAGGCGAATGGCAGGAGTCCTCCAGGTCTCACCAACTAACTGCTCTGCTTTGCTAGGTTTTTCTTAATGTATTTCCTTTCTTTGGCTGTGATCACTCCCCTGCCCACTGTTCACTGGCATAAAAAGACCATGTCATGCCTTCCTGCACTTTGGCCACAACAACCCCCTGCAGTGCTACAGGCTGGGCACAGAGTGGCTGGAAAGCAGCCAGGCAGAAAGGGACCTTGGAGTACTAATTGACAGGAAGCTCAACATGAGCCAACAGTGTGCCCAGGTGGCCAAGAAGGCTAATGGGATCCTGGCCTGTATCAAAAATAGTGTGGCCAGCAGGACCAGGGAAGTGATCCTTCCCCTGTACTCTGCATTGGTGAGGCCACACCTTGAGTACTGTGTTCAGTTCTGGGCCCCTCAGTTCAGAAAGGATATTGAGGTGCTGGAGCGAGTCCAGAGAAGAGCAACAAGGCTGATGAAGGGACTGGAGCATAAGCCCTATGGTGAGAGGCAGAGGGAGATGGGGTTGTTTAGCCTGGAGAAGAGGAGGCTCAGAGGTGACCTCATCACTGTCTAGAACTACCTGAAGGGAAGTTCTAGCCAGGTGGGGGTTGGTCTCTTCTCCCGGGCACTCAGCAATAGGACAAGGGGGCACAGGCTCAAGCTCTGCCAGGGGAAATTTAAGTTGGAGATGAGAAAAAAATTCTTTCCAGAGAGAGTAATCAGGCATTGGAATGGGCTGCCCAGAGAGGTGGTGGATTCAGCATCCCTAGAGATTTTTAAACGCAGATTGGACTTGGCACTAAGTGCCATGATCTAGTAAATGGGCTAGAGTTGGACCAAGGGTTGGACTCGATGATCTTGGAGGTCTTTTCCAACCCAATCGATTCTATGATTCCTTGCCAGACATACAGGAGCAGGAAGAGTTCAGGGGAAGAGTAAGGGACATCTTTACCATTTTTATACTGTGTGGTGCATGTTGGATGCTAGAATGTAGAAAAACAGATCTGCTCATCAATAAGTAGATATGAGAAGAAATTACTTCTTTCATCATTCTGGTAAGTGATAAGCCTGCAGCCATTTATCAACTGTCCATGGGAAATAAATGTCTTGTCACTTTCTCACATTTAATAACATCATCCTTCTCTGTAATTTTAGCTGTTGATCTCAACTGCTACTTTTTTTTAAAATTTATTTTTTTTGAAAGAGTGAGCTTAGGAGAGGAAGGATAGTTTAACAATGCTTCCTTTTTTTGTCAAGACAGCAAAATAATTGTAAAGAACACCAAATTAATTATTCGGATTCATAAATTCAGAAGATGTCCAGTTGCTTAAAGTAGAATGAACACCAAGCAGTCTCAGATTTTCAGTGACTTTGAGTTTGCTTTTACAAAATTACCAGCATCATTGTCTCAGGTTGCTATCCCATAGCCACTATTATCCTATCACCCTTTGGGAGATGACCCTACCCTGTGTGTCATGTAGAAGAGATGAGGGTCATACTTCCTTATCATCAGTAAACCTTTTTTATAACTCTAGACAGCATGAGCTGAAGTTCTTTAGTACTTCAGCAAGCTTGGATAGTAGACAATGTACTGGAAGCTTGGTTTGTGGAAGGGGGTCTTTACACAATTTGATATGACCTGTGAATGATACCATCTCTCCATTAGCACCTCTCCTACCCCAATAGCAAAATAACATTATTCTAGACTACACCCACACTTTCAGTTTTCAATATGACTGGACCTTAGTATACTGCAGGGGTTATCAGCAGCAGAGCTGGAGCTTCTGGTTGTCAAGTTTGGGATAATTGGAGTTCGAGGCTTCTGGGAAGACAGGGTAGCAGATTTGCAGCAAGAAAACTACCTGTTAAAAGCACACAGGCTTATGTCTCTTATCTAGACGACCAGAAGAGACAGTCAGTGGTTCAGCTGCCCCACCAAGGTGCATGTGTTGGCTTTTTCCTGTCCGAACTTGGCCTATAGTAAAGAAAGGGGGCACTAAGTCAAGAATCTTATATTAGAGCTTCTTAAAACACAGAAGAGGTTTCCTTATATTTGCGTGAAAGATAGATGAGGATCATGCCATATATGTGATCAATCAAAATAGAATATCTCTAGACTGGGGTAAATTCATGCTATTTCTAATGTGACAGGCTTGTGAGGAGGAGGAAAAATCACTGCGAGTTGCATTGGTTTGGGTTGGGCTCCACAGGAACTCATCAGTTACACTCTTGTGTCTTAAAGCCCTGGCTATAACCATCCTGCCCTTGCACAAGAATCTCTTCTAGCTGGCCTATGTCCCTTCCCCCATAGAAACTCTACTTCTGGCGGAGCAGTGGCACAGCTCCTGTCTTGCAGTCTTGCAGTACGTATTTTCCTGTGAGAAAGGACCTACAAGCCAATGTCTTCCTCCCATATAGGGGCTGGCCTCATCCAGTGCTCTTGCCTGCCTGAGTGCTTTCTCTTCTCACCCGGTGGCCTGGGATGGGCAGCCTCCTTTCCCTGGCATAGTTTTGAAAGAAAATACCCTCATGAAGTATTGCTTGGGCCTACCTGTGAGATCTGGATGGAATTTTGGCACCTTCTGGCCTCTGTCTGAATTGCTGATATTTTTTTACAAGAGGAGTTTCTGGACTTTTCCAGAATAGGACCCTCCAACCCTGGTGCATACATACCGGTATGTATGTACATACATACTGTATTTAAGTAAACAGTAAAGGCTGCAATTCAAAGCAGAGGCACGGATTTATTTTAGGACTCTTCCAGGCTAGGCAGAGCAGAGAACCAAAGCATTTGAATACTTGTTAAGCTTTAGAGGCCTGTGTTTCCATGTGGTCACAATTTCAGTGGAATTTGGTTGCAGTGTTCTCACTAGTGAGTGTGTCGTCCTCAGAAAACAGGACAAACTCAATTATCCCAGTGGCTGTGATCATTGTAGAAACAGGGAACTGCTGGGGTGGCATACTTCCAGATCATCCCAGGAAAAAAGTCCATTGCTGGGGGTTTTTGCATAGGAAAAAACACAGGTAAAAATCAAATTTTCTGACAATCCCAAATCTGCCTAAATAAATCCCACATTCACTGAGGATATCAGCACATGAACAACATATACTGGATAAGCATTTGAAAAAGAAGGGCTTACTGTATCAGACTTTTAAATGGACCCAACTTCTCAAACTTGACTTCTCCAGATCTGGCTTTGAAATTATATACAGCATGTTGTGAGGTTGTTATCATCTCTGAGATGAAGCACCTCAGATCTAAAGGGAAGATGAAATTCCATCACTTTTTGTGATGCAAATATTTTGAAATAGGGAAGACATTCCTTCTTAGCCTTTTAAAGCTGATCATGACATATGATTACAGTAATTTTAATGCAGAGCTACAAATACAAGCATAAGAAAAGCCTTTGGGCAGTCCTGCATGGCTAATAAGGGATGAAGGATTTGTAGATTCTCAACTTTGAAACCCTAGATCAGCTCTAGCCCTGAACACAGCAACAGCTGTCAGATATGTGACAAAAAATATTTCAAGTCACCATTATCTTCCCAGTGACAGTAGTCCATATTTTTTTTTCTCAGAAGGTTATCCGCTGAATAATCACCTGCCCTTCACCCAGTTAAGAAATTCTGCCATCTTCTTCATCTGAATCTGCCTTGAACCATCTTTCAGGCACCTTTTGTGAGTAGTACAAGAGATTCACCCTGGGTTTAGATTTCTGTATAGAAGTATCTATACTCAGAGCTTAAGTCACATCTCAGCTTCTTGTCAGTGAGCTGAATAAGTTGAACTGCTTACATTTGAAATCATGACTTATTTTCCAGTCCTTGGACATACTTGTAATCTCTTGTAAACTCTTTTATCTGTCCTCATTATTTCTTTGTATGTTCTGAGGTATGGATGAATAGCCATAAACAGTCATACCAAAGGTGTATCTAGCCTAGTGTCCCGCCTCTCACATATGACACAAACATTAATAACAGTGAAAACATGGTGCTACTTTCTTCCCTGCTACCTGGTCTCTCATTCAAGTGATGTGAAGCTCATTATGCTACACACAAGTGGTCTTAGTCTGAACATGGATCACTTCCCATTTTCTTCTTAACATTCCTAGTTGTATGGATTCAGGGATAACATTAACATATTTCTTGCCCTTGCAGTGAGTGCCTCAGAAGCTCACACTGTCTGACTTACTGTGAATTTTTTATAAGTCCTCTATAGGGCTACAGTTTTCTGAGACAGCTTACTAGCTCTAACAAACAAAGCATACAATCTGATGGAGTCAGTACAGACAATCCTTCAAGCTAACCTCTTGTCCTTGACTCTGAAGCCCTTACTTGGAAAGCCAATATGTATTGTGCCCTTAACTAGGATGTCAGTTTTTCCAGAATGAAACATCATCCTCTCACAACTTCCAAGTTAAAGAGTGTAGGTGAGATACTAGTATTTGACTTCCGACCACTTTTTTCATGTCGTATTAGGAGAGTAAGCCTTGCCTGCTTTCAAGAGATTTTAGTACAATGAACTCTAGCTCTTGTGAGCTTTCAATGATTTAGGTGTTCTAAAAAGTGTGGGTTATTTATATTAAATAAAATACATTTAAATGTATAGTTAGTTCCTGGATTTTTGAGACTATCTGCAGAGAAGGCTTAAAAACTAAAACCAGCATTGACTGTCTTTCTAAAAGAAAACTGAGATTCCCTTATAAAACTACAATCACTCTAGGTGTTAGGGTATGAAAAGTAACAACAGCATTATAGAGGAAGGAATGATTTGCCAGTGCTGCCACCACCTTTAATTCCTAGGACTTCTAAATGAATGTGAGAAAAAACACATCCATATCTCCAGTTGTGCAGGTGTTTGACACCACCACCCATTTGCTCTGGTATGCATGAGCACCTCCCCCCTCCACCCACCCCATTCCTGCTCTCCTTCATGAAGTCGCACCCCTGAATCCTGTGTCTGCCCTTCAGCATCACAGACATAAGCAGACATATTCCAGCTTCTTTTATATACAGCCATTGCCTTCATGCAAGAACCTACCCCCTCACCCACACGTATGTATTCCACAGTCAGTGCATCCACACCATTCCCTGCACTTGCACACTTATAATTCATTCAGAACTTTATACTGGAGGTGTGACAAGACACAGAAGGTTCCTGTTGTCTGCGTACTCAAGGTTCTTGAGTCCTTTTGAGGGAGAGCTTCAGTGAAATGCCTTTTGCAGCTTGGTGGGGTTTGGGAGCCACCAGTTAGGTGAATATAGGTCTAAGCTGCTCTTTCTCAAACTGAGTGGTTGTGATGGATTATATTTATACCTCCAGTGTTCCAGACATTCACAAACCATCCCACACATCTCTTACATTAGAAGGATTCAACTTAATATTTGAGCTGAGCATATGGGACCATGATTATATCACCTCTGTTTTTCTCCATTCACTCTCATTCCTCCATTCTTCTCTCTCTCCACCATTATCATTTAAAGATCTACTAAAATACTACACAGTGGTTTTTACTCATCACTGTCTTTTTTTTTCCCCCTTGTTGGCAGATGCCTACCCCAATTCTGAAGTGATCTATGTATGGACTAATAGTACTACAACGTCTGTGGTGGTGGCTGAAGATGGCTCACGACTTAACCAGTACCATCTGATAGGACAAACTGTAGGAACTGAAAACATCAGTACCAGTACAGGTATGTAGAATATTTCCATTTCATGACTGATAGCTGATAGCTGGAGCCGGGGGGGGAGATCCACAGGCTTTGGTTATTTTGCAACAAAGATAGAGAAGTATCTGTGGGATGTGGAGTGCTAGGGACATCCTCTGCAGGTTCATGGCCACTTAGCAGAGACACTTAGACACCAAGAGGGTTATATGCTGGCTTTTAGATACATTTCAAGTCTGTTGCTAAAGATGCATCCAAGCCCCTGCTATTTACAGGAGTGCTGGAGAAGCTGCACGCACCTTCTTGGCTATCGCCTTTGCAGAGGCTGCCAGCGCTATTGCTGGCTTATTTCTCCCGTGGGAGGAACCACCCTGGGAGGCAAACACCACCCACGCATTTGATCCCTTTCAATCATCGGTTTAAAATGATTGCCTGATGAAACCGCGGGGAGGTGGGGGGCGGGGGGAAGGCGAGGGGAGGGGAGAAAAGAATAGGGAGTGGAGGGTCAGGTGGGGGTTGTGGTGTGGCGTGGCTCTGCAGCGTGTCCGTGGGACCACGTGGCCACAGAGGAGGTGCAAACCCCGAGGATTCCCGTTCCCTCTGAGGCTGCAACCGGAGGCGCCAGATGTGGCAGCATTAGGGAGGCAAAGAAGCTTTAATCCCAGGGCGAGCATCCACGTGAGCCATGCCTCCCAGCTTCTTAAGACTCCCACGCAAGGGCAGCCCTGAGTGTGCATTGGTGGCGGTGGGGGAGTCCGGGGGTGGGGGGGAGTGGGGGGTGGGGTCGAGTAGGGGGGTGGGGTCGAGGCCGGGACAGGGGTCACGTGCGCTCAGTAGGACGGGGAGGGCTTAACCAGGTTACACAATGCACTCCACTGGAGAGCATTAGTGGCATACAGCGGGGCGGGGAAGATGGGGAAATAAAATAGCCTGCTTTGAAAGGAAGGGGGATTTCCACCGCCACTGATTGCTGGGGGTTTGGGTTGGGGAAAGGGGCAACATGTCCAGCAGCAATTCCTGCAGGAAAAGTCAAGAGTCTGCTGGTGGTACATTGTATCCCTGGTGAAAAATGATGGGCAGAGTTGTAAAGGACAAAGTATAGATGAATTAGGAACCTGTTACTATCTGCAGGTAATGTATGAGATATCAAAACAGATACAGGTACACCTGCACACAAAGTTAGTTGGACTGAAACATAAAGATGTATAAAACTTTGTGTTCCAACTGCCAAATAAAGAGGGGGCATCTGAGCTTGCTGCTCATGCTCTAAACAGCACATGCAGTGAGGGAAGGCTTGCCAGGGGCATCCACTAAAAACTGCCATCTCCATCCTATAGACCTTCATTCCCTCCCTTGCCCATTTCAAGAGACACAAAGCTGCTGCTAAGGCAAAGATACCTAAAGTCAAGAGAAGCATGTAGGCAGAGCGGTCAGTTCTGCAGAAAAAGAATGAGTACTCTATCTCCCATTAAAGAATAAAGACGCTTTTTTCCTTACCAGTTCACCATCATAGCCGCGTTGTTTTCTGCAATGAATGGCAGCTCCCCTCTCGCCTTCATTGTTGCCAAGAAAAAGATCCAAAGGATGTACTGGAGCATCTCCTACAAGCTCGTCCTGCTCCTCAGAGCAAGAAAACTATCCAGCTCAGGCAGTGAGTGCTCCAGCGTGTCAGCTCCAGGCCACTTCCAGTTTACTGCTTTACCTGTGAAAACTCCTTGTACTCCTCTGCCCAAGAAAACAGGGGACTCTTCAGACAAATCCCAAAGTTTCTGCACAGTAAACACCTCCTGTATTTAAGATTTATGCTAATAAATTCTTGGTTTTCAACGTCCAGATTTTATATTAATGTCCTGGGTTACATCTGGGCTGGCTGGATTCTGATTGCAGGGTGGATCACAAAGAGCAGGACACAGATTGTAACCAGGGATTAGCAAAATACAAAAATCCGATTTTGCACAGGGAAAGCATCAGTCAACGATGGATTTTCAGGACTTCATCAAGCTCGTAGGAGGCCAGTAATCAGCATTACTTACGAATGGTTGTTGAAGGCATTTCTTCCTTCTATTGAATTGTTGAATGTGAAAGAGAAAAACCAAATAGCTCTTGCATAAATCCAAGTGCTTGGATTTTTTGTGGCTTTTAGGGCATACAAGTGAAACTACACAGCCCTTACAGTTGCATAGATGAAATATTTGTGTATGCCATAGGTAATTTATACTCTTCTTTCTAGCAGACTTTCTTTTTTTTCAAAATGGAAATGCCAGACCTGCACCATCCCTTGGGATTTTGCTGATTTCTGCTGACTTTGGCTGGCTTCTCAGAAAAAATATCCTGGCATTCCTAATTCATCAACCAATCTTGAAATTTGGAACATTTTAGCCATGATACAGAAAACAGCTCTGACATGGGTCACCTGTTTGGGTTTTTGGCTGTTTATTGTATTTTGTGGGCTTTTTTTAGTTTTTTGGTGTCATTTTTTTTGGTTGATTTTTTTTGTTGTTGTTGAAGGTTTTTTTGTGTAGCATCCCCAAATGTCATTCCCTGAAAGTGAAGATATTTGAATGCTTACACTGCTTCCAAAAGACCCAACATCTGTTATATCCTGATGGTACAAGTGCTGAAAACAGTTATAGGATTTGAGTCCAATTGGATCTTGCTGCTTTCCAAAAATGGTTGCCCAATTCTGTTCCCCGTACCCACAATCTCTCATAGATAACTCAGGATCTGCAAAACAAAACATAAACCCACTCTTTTATATTCTGCCAGCTGGAGCCTGAGTTCTGTAATATCCAAACTCTAAATAATAAAAGAATTGTTCAACTCTTCATTTTGCACCAAATAATTCTGATTTATTTCTTGAGATGAAGCTTTCCCCTGCATCACTATAAAAGGACACACATTTTTCACGGACCAAAAATATTCTGGATGTCAACATGGTCACGGAGGTGGTGTCACAGGCCTAATGTCAGGATCTTGCCAGAACAGCCATTAATAGACCTGGGTTCAGGAATATCCAATAAACAAACAAGCTTGGGGTCTGGTCCAGCCTCACTAAATTACTCAGCTGAATCTAAGCATAATGGTGCTGGAAGGATGCATGGAGGATCCTGGAAAACTTCTAAGCATGATCTCCAGAATTCCATCAACTAGATACCTAAAAAATACTGTAGCAGTTTTAAAGCACAAAAACTCAAGACCAGCAGCACAGAGTAGCATAGCTCTGTGAAGAAATGCAGCCATTCCTGCTCTAGGGTTTGCATTAGTACTAGATTTGTTATTGTTTAATAACAGTAATTTGTTTTCTGCAGTGTTGAGTGGACTCCATCAGGAACAGGATTCTCTTTTAAGTGCTACATAAACCTATAAGAAAAATTAGCTCTTGCTCAAGAAAGCTTATGGTTTAAGGATAAAGCGTGATCTTACAGAAGTAAAAGGGAGCTTTGTCATTCCAACAGAGCCAGTATCTTGTTCTATATAAACAAGGGCCGACTCAGGCAGCTTTTAGCTTCACTTTAAGCTGTGGTCCCAGGGCATTAAAAACCAAACTGTGGGGTTTTCTTAAGCCCTATGTCTGCTGGAGGAAGTATTCCCAGCATAGACATTTTTGAAAGGGACAGCATGGGAAATCAGAGAAGACTGGAAGCAAAGCCAGTACAAAATCAAGGTGCTATCATTATTTGAATGGAGACAAAAATTTCGATAGGTTACAGAAAATGATAAGGTATAAATCAGCTGTGGAGGGCCATCAAATATAGGCATTCATTTTCTGCATTTTAAAAGGGAAAAAAGGGGGTCCTGTTCCTCTGCTGAAGCTGTGTAGATTTTTTTTTTTATTCCAGCTCTGAAATCATACTGTCAAAATTGATAATGCACATCGTCACTCTGTTGCAAGCAGGGAAACTGTGACTCAAACACATCCCAGTGCAGTAGCAACTGAGAAACACATTACAGGTACACAGAGCCTGCTGGCTCTTGTCATATTTTGTGGGTAATCCACAAATTAAATAGTCCTAAGTAAAGAGCAAGTGGGGTTCCTCCTGAGACCACTGCATGGTCAACATCTCTGGTTCAAAATTACTCTAAATGGAAAGGAATTAGGTGACGCTTCAGAGGGGTTTTCTCCACAGTTTCACAGCATTCACTGTCCTTCTCATCACTCTTCAGGGAATCATTTCACCAGAAAATCACACTCCAGAGAAAGACATAAAGATTGAGGCAGGATGTCAGTTAAGGTACTACTGTGTTATTTCAGTATTTCTATCTAAAATCCTCAGCATGAACAAGGTCTTTAAAATGGATCCCGAATAGCAGAGATCTGTAGCATAACATAGCAGTGTAGCTATACCTGCAAAAACCCTTTCACTGTAAACCTGTTCTCTGCTAATTAGCCATATTGTCACTTAGAAATAATCTGCCAGATCTAATTGCTTAGCAATGCTGGCCACAGCTCAACTTGGGCTATTCACTCAAGGCAGAATCTGTCTGTTGAAAATTTCCTTTTGTGGCTGGTGTATAGAGACTAACAGTCAAGTCTTGTGACAGAGATTATGGCTATAGTTGTTTTGGTTTTGGACAGCATTATATATTTCAGAACACGCATTACTCTGATTCATCAGTACCCAACTGAATGATAATGATGCAAGCTTTTAAATTAATTTTATGTCAGTGTGAGTGGAGAACTGCTAGGGCTTGAAGGGATGAGTTGTTTTTTATTCTTACATTTTGTTTTTACTCTTATTTTTCCTAGGCAAATAGTAGCATGCATTTAGCTAGCAAGATTCTGGCTTTGAGGAGCAGTTACCATCATGAATAGCCTTCAGTAACAACTATTAGGGTTTTCCAACAGTTTGAAAGAGCTGGTTAAGTTTTTATTTTTTCTGAACCATTAGGGAAGGTGACAGCTGGTCTGTCGATTTTGGAGTGCATTTTTTTAGGCTTTTACTGAAATTCAGAGGAGCCGATAAAAGACAGATTAAGGCAATGCTGTGAATTTGGCATATAACAAAGACATGGAATTTAGCTCTGCTGTGGCAGCTTTCATTGAACTTTCCACACAGGCAGTACAATATTCATTGCACAGGTGAACAAGACATGACACAATGTCTATCCAGAAACAGATTATTTTTCCAAGGGCTAAAGTGTACCAAATTCTAGGAAAGCTGCATGCACTAGAGGGTTTGTTTGTTTGTTTTCCTGGAGACGCAATCTTGAAGGATTTGGGTACTCAAATCAATAAGACATCCCAGGATCCACATGCAAAGTGGCAATTTTTGCTGCAGACACTGGAACAGGCAATCCCTGAAGTGTGGTGCAGAAGGTGTCTGGACCCATTTTCATTCTTGAAAACTGATGGCATGGCAGTAACAGTTGCCTTAATGAGGTTGTGTCCTACTGCTAAATCAAGTTTCTAAGAGTAGAGGGCCTTAATCGTTACTATGGTATGAGAGTTTGTAGGAATGAGTCAGAAACAGGCAAGGGCTGAGGCAGTGCCAGCAAGTCAAGGATTTTTAAGCCTGTGGACATCACAACATTCCAGGTGCATAAGAATTAATGCAGCTTTTCAGTGTAGTATAGTCAATCTTATCTTCTGCTTCTGGGGACTGAATGTGAAGACTATGAGGATCTAGCAGCACCTCTGTGTCAAGTCGTGGTTTTCCACAGCACAGAAATCCAGACATTTTTCATGCAGTAAGACTGGCTGAGTGGTATCCTCAAATGGGTGTTGGAGCTGGCCTCTTTAAGTCCCTAAATCAATAAGCCTTATTTTACCCACATGCACATTTTTCTCCTTCTAGGTGAATATACTATTATGACAGCCCATTTTCATCTGAAACGAAAAATTGGTTATTTTGTCATCCAAACATACCTTCCTTGTATTATGACTGTGATCTTATCGCAAGTGTCATTTTGGCTAAACAGAGAATCTGTCCCTGCAAGGACTGTCTTTGGTGAGTATCCACCTCTCTTCTAGAACACAGATAGGATCGGTTGGGCTTGTGGAAATCATTTGCTGTAACAAACCCACAGTTCACTAATGTTTATTTCTGTTGTAGATGTTTCCTCATTCTCTTCCTGTTTAAATGCAAGATTAATTTTTTTTTCAAAATTATGACAGAAATTGCTCAAGAATAAATTACATGAAATTTAAGGACAGAAGACAGAAGAATCAGATTGGTTCAATTTGTGTTGGTTTTTTCCATTTAGGTAAAATACTGGATGGTTGAGAACAAAAAGATAAAGAAATTATCACATTTAGTCTATAATCTAGCTAAGCATTTGAAACAGATTTCATTTCAAGACATTTTGTTTATCTCTGTTGTAGGATGTTTATCAGGAAAAACTGTGTAGAGGTTAATTAGTGACAATTATCTCTATTACTATCAAACAAATTAATATGAATTTGCATTTAGAAAATGTTTATTGGCTAAAGAAACTGTTATAAAAAAACCTTTGGGTTGTCATTAAATTACTTCATTTATCACTAAAGATTGCAGAAAATAAGCACTGTCATAAGTGAAGGTTGAGGAAATACAAAATTTTCACTAGATGAAAAATGAGGGGAGTGGGAACAGTTTATTATGTAAAACTTTGTTCAGCTGTCCTTAAAGGAGTCATTCTTCTGTATAAAACTACTGAAATCAGCTGGCAGTTTTGATCAAAAATGAGTTCAGCAAGTTGTGTGGGGAGAATTCAGGTAGCAGCATTGCTTTGCTTTACTCATTCTCCATTTAGAAATGTGTAACTGAGAGTTGAATTTTGTGCTCTTTGGGAAATCCTCCCACAGATGAAAGTAGCAACAGCTTTGTCAATTACTGGCCTATGGAAAAGGAGGAGCTATGGTCAAGGAAACCAGTAACAGTCAACAATTTCATATATGCAATCTCTATGTAAGAAAACAAAGTAATCCCACTTTATTCTAACAATTACAAACACTGGGTTTGTGTTACCCTAAAAATTCTTACTTAAATACACTATAGCTAGAGATAACCAGAACGCCACAGAATTAAATATCTGAGCATGGAGGCTTTCATTTTTTTCTTACTCTTTCGGACCATAATATGCCAACAGAGTGACTTCATGTGGCCTTCCTAAGTGTCCTGAACTGGAACCTTATAACTCATTAGGGATCCTAAAAGGGTTAGGAAACTGATCTCTTCTTCTTTTATTTTTATCTTCTCTGCAGGAGTAACAACAGTCCTCACCATGACCACCTTAAGTATCAGTGCCCGTAACTCTTTGCCAAAGGTGGCCTATGCTACTGCAATGGACTGGTTTATAGCTGTTTGCTATGCCTTTGTATTTTCTGCATTGATTGAATTTGCAACAGTCAACTATTTCACCAAGAGGAGTTGGGCATGGGATGGCAAAAAAGCCCAGGAAGCTGCAAAAATCAAGGTGCTTAATTAGTTTTTTAAATACCTAAAATAAAAATCAGGTGCTCAGCATAGTTCAAATAATTGAATGGTCAGTTTTAAGCTTCTTCATGAAAAAGTTATTTATTTACCTCATGACTTACTTTCACCTTCCTATAGAGGAAAATTTGCAGGGAAATATGACACTTTCTCTTCATGGAGGTAGACTACCAGTATCTATCATCTATATAAAGAGGACTTTTTATAGAAGGATATTGGGCATTGAGTACACGTGGCATGGGATTTCAGTGACCAGACTTCTGATAATAGCAGACTTATACTATGAAACATATCTTTGCAGACCCCTCCCTCTGTGCTTTCCTAAATAAATGGCAAAACTTAACTGAACTCCATGAGTCAGGGTTCCACCACAGTATCTGCCCCCCCAAAAAAGGACAAAAGAGTGGTTCTATGAAAATACAAACTTTTGAGTTTCATAATGAAACTTTCAGAATAGGACTGGCTTTTAGTAAAATATCTCCTAGAGAGAGCTCATACCTGCAGGCATCCCAGAAGAGCCAAAAGGAGAGGACAAGCTGGCAGGGTCAATGAGCCCTTCCCCACACTCTTTGCTGCAGCCAGGGGAGTGAGGTTCACATCTTGTTAGCTGTCCATGGGGCAGCAATCACTGCAGGTGCAGGACCACATTGGCCTGACAAAAGGAGCTGCTAAGGCGCATACCAGGTGGGATGCAGGTCTCAGCTTTCTCTGGCATCAGGAAATGTTTCACCTGAGTAAGGGCTACAAAATCAAGGCAGAACCATCTGTTTGGTACTCAAAGTCAAAATAGCCAACAGGCTTTTATTAGCAAGATTGATTATGGTGCTTAGCTTTTTGGGTTAATATCTTGAGAACATGCTTCCACCTTCTGTTCCTGTGGTCTAATGTTTTTTTCTTTACACTGCAGAAAAAAGAGCGCAACTTGCTGGGAAATAAATCAACTAATACCTACACAACTGGGAAGATGACCCCTGCACCAAACATGCCAAAGGACTCAGCCCCATCTGTCATCTCAAATGCTACATCTGCTCCAGCGAAGTCTGCAGAAGAAAAGCCTCCTGAAAGCAAAAAGACTTACAACAGCATCAGTAAGATTGACAAAATGTCCCGGATAATTTTTCCAGTGCTGTTTGGAACTTTTAACTTAGTTTACTGGGCCACATATTTGAATAGGGAGCCTGTAATTAAAGGTGCCAATTCTCCAAAATAAACTGAAGTACTCTGAAGCCACATGTGAGCCATACTTACAAAGCAGATGCTACCAAGGAAAATTTGAGATCCAGATGACTTTCTACATTTGGGCAATATTCTTCAGGAAGTTTTTTGCATGTTTAATAATATGTACAAATAATATTGCCTTGATTGTTTCTACATGTAACCTCAGATGTTTTGGAGACGATTATATTACTTACAGCAACAGGTCTTTATAAAAGATCAGAAGACATTGAACATGGCTTCTTTGCTGCTGAGTATCTTGCATTGATAGTTTACAAATAAAATAAGTTATATTTTTTAACTGTTCGAGTGTACTACATATCGTGGTTTTTATACTTCAGATGTACAGTCATACAAATATAGGCTTAACCTATATTTTACAGAAGAGCTCTACTATTGTCATCTGATAAGTTACTGAGTAACGCCAGTTGTACATGTGCCAGATTATTAAATGTAGGGCTATGTTTGAGCACCTTTACTAGTTACAGGCAGTGCATTGCTCCACAGATAAAACTGCTCAGCCCAATTTTCATTGGAAGTTAAATACAATGCACTAAATCCTACTGGGACTATGCTGTTTTTCACTGCTTGAGACTCTAGCTTGCAGTGAAATAACATAGGGAGAGGAATGCTACTTGTGCAAATAAAGGTGGTGGAATCTTGCACTTAAATGAAAAAAATTGTTTGTTTGGATTTTGCATTCCAAGAAATTTTCTCTAATGATTCTCAGTATTTATTCCAAAATTAAGTTATATTGCATGAAATTAAAATAGATTAGGAAAATACTTGTGCAAATAAAACTTTCAACAACAGCAGTAGACATTTTAATCAGGGCAAAGTAAATGATATTTGGACATTTTCCCAAGAAGAAGATTGTGTTATATTAGCAGAGATTATGCTGCAATAATTATTACTTGTTTCCCACAGCAAAAAACAGTCAGCCAACACTAAGTGTGGTCAGAAAAAAAGATGTACTTCATGACAGCAAGGTGTTTCAGTGACAATATTGACAGAAAGATCTTTGTACTGTCCATCTGAAACTTTTCTATAAAATGCCTTGCTGTTGACAATATGTTTTGCTTTCACAATGAGTGAGAAAATGCAGTCTGAGTTTTCAGCTCTTTCCTCCTTGGCATCCTTTAATTGTTCCAGAAGCCTTTGTAATCAAATCTTAATGTTTAAATAAAAAATACATTCAACATTTGATTGCAAAATGTCATTATTATACTGTTTATCCATTTAGAAAGACTAAAAGGT
Organism: Pithys albifrons albifrons; assembly: GCF_047495875.1. Lineage (NCBI taxonomy): Eukaryota > Metazoa > Chordata > Aves > Passeriformes > Thamnophilidae > Pithys > Pithys albifrons. Next base: position 25,479,854 of record NC_092458.1, read on the forward strand.
CATACCACAGGCACTGGAGAATTAACTGGAAAGCATACATGCATGCACTTGATCACATCTGTGCACATGACACATCCTCCCTGTTGCCCAGAAAAGTACACGTCTTGAGTGAAGACAGTGAATCCTGTTGTTTCAGAATTAGGTGCTGTCTTGCTATGGAGCATCAGCCCTGTAATCTTTTGGGGATAGAAGAGAGTTTGTGCTTCACTTTGAGGTGAGGGTCTCATCTGAGACTTAGGTAGCTGTCTGGGCTTCTTTTTTCTTCTCTTCAACCCTTTCATTCCTAAACATTGCCAAGAAAAAAATCGCATACATGTATTCCTTGCTGAAGATTTTTGTTTGATGTTGTGGAATGAGAAACTCACAAATGCTCAATGACAAGGGAGAAGCTGTGGGATTTGACAGGTGACCAGGTCCTGATGAAGGGGAGCAATGGAGGAATAGGCCTAGTGCTACCTTGAGCCAAGGTGAAGATGTGGATCTCTGTTTTCATGTAGGCTTCCCATGTGTCTTTGAGCAGCCACACTCCTCCTTGTCCATCATCCCTTTGGGGGATTCCTTTGGTGCTTTGGGAATCAAAGCCAATGATAAATAGCAGAGCCTGTTGGGAGGCAAAACATTATAAAGTCCCATGGCTATTTCTTGAAATGAGAAACTCAGAGAATTTCATGATAGAGTTTCATGACTGAGAAGGTCAGTGCCATCCTTACAGCATCTTCTCTAGGGCAATTCTGCTCCAGAGGGTTTCTGTGCTTTGTTTTATTTACTTACACCCAAGTCTGACTCTTACTCTGTATTGCTCAATATTATTTTACAGTCTCCATTGCAGGACTCAGTGCCAGGACCTCTAAATCTGATCTATTTTACTTACATGGAAAGTCTCATCTTCAATGAATATGGATCTACCTGCAAACAGCACAGTAGTATGGTGGCAGGATAAGGTTGTTTGCTTATTCTAGTAAACAATTTATTGGTGTTTACCTGTTGTATAGAGGACCTGATTATTACCTGCCAAAGGCATATGGCACCACAAATGTTCTGCACAAAAATCACTTCCAGTTGTATTGACTGCACTTACTGTGTTTGAAAGTAAAGGTGGAAAATAATGATTAGAACTCTTGCTAAATCAGGTTGAAGTTTCCTAATCCATGCTGAGAACTGAAATGGTAGAAGAAGAAGCCACCTTGCAGTGTGTGCTTGTGCAGGAGCACTGTCTGGCTTCTTATAGTTTGGAAGATGCTTCAATAAACTGACAGGTGCCAGACTGGAATACTTAAATGACACTGACTCTCATTACACAATACCTAACAATTTAAATCTCTCCACAGTCAGTGGAACTGTTTGTGTGGGAGACTATTGCACACTGAGATGGCATCTGGATTGTGGGAGATGTGAGCATTTCCCAGATCCTGGCTCAAACAAAACACCTTGGCCTTGTTCTGCTCCAGGCTGGAGTACTGTCTCGATGTGCATCAATCTCCTCTGGTTTCCCCTGGAAGTAGCTTGGGCTTTTAGGGGTGGAGTGAGCTGTGTCACTGTCCCCAGCATGGGTGAACTGGGAACCTGCAGGACACATTGACTTCACAGTTTAGTCACAGACAAAGAGAATAATAAATAGGAATTGTGTCTCATCAGGGTTTTTTCCTGTATACTTTTATGAAAAAAGAGTTGAAAAGTGAATTACAACAATTCAGCACCATGAAGTAAGTGTGTACAGTCTTCTGCCAAAATTTCTTACTAGCACCCGTTAAGAATGAAAGAACAAGGCAAATACAATGGAAAAGGTCTTTTATTTCTGATATTTGATCTCTGCCAACTTACTCCAAGGATGAATTTAAGCAATAACATGTTTTCTAAAGCTTAACCCTCTTCTGTTATTTCAAGTGGTGTTCTGCTTTCTTTCTAAATGGAATATACCTTCTGTGGAATAACTAAACATATTTGTATGAAGCTGAGAAAGAAATTATTTTATTAAATAATCTTGTCTTCCAAAAATTCTTGCTCAACATGTAAGTTAAACTTTTAAAAAAAACTAAAAACATCTGCTTTGTTGTTCAGTTTGTGCAGGTGAGATTAATGTAGCACTTGCACAGCTATTTGTGTTTGAAATCTAGACATAAAATCCTTTGTAATAAGGATGTATTTCCCCTGACACCCTTGCTTCTCAGATTGGAATTGACCAAATTGCTTGAACTCTTTATGGCTTTTTATATGTTTTTATGTCACTACAAATACTTAAGCACAGTTATTACATGGTGACTCTCAGATGACATCCTTGCTTTACCGATTTTGTGTCTTCCACTATGTTGTTATAGACTTTTGTTCAATTCTGAGGAAGATAGAAAGATTGGAAGTTAGATTTTATGAACCCCAAATGAATTCTGAAAGATATTCCTAGGATTGCCACTAATTTAAACTCAGGTGGAAGTGTCCTATTCTATAGTGCATTATTTGCCTTTTCATTGCCATCCTCAAAAACAATTATCACTCCTCACCAGTCATCATGTCTTAAAAGCCGCTGTCTAAATTGGCCCTGGCTAAAAGCAAAGTGGAAATGGAATTGAAAATGTTGATTGAAGGTACCAACTTATTTTAGTTAGACAAATTTGGAGAGTTTTTGAAAAATACTGATAGATTGCAACAGACTGGACCAGCAATGATAGGCTGGATTTGTAGGTGGGAAAATTATTACACATAGGACAAAAAACCCCCACATAACTTGTCACATATATGATAATAAATGCTGGAACCAGCCACCCATGGTAGTATTGACCTCTGGGTCTGGGTTCAGTTCTTCATTCACTACAGGCTGGTATTGACATCCTCAGGAAAATTGCTCAGGGGTCCATCTGCCCTCTTCTGCCAGCATGTGCATGTGAAGCTTCCGAAAAGCACAGGAGAGCCCTGTGCTGGAGGACAGAGCTGAGGGAACACAGAAAGTGTCTGGGCCTCTGAGGTTCAACTCCCTACCTCAAGGCAGAGTTAATTATTTATAGAAGCCGAGTAGCAGTAGCGACCAAGACCTTCACTCAGAATAAACTGGCTGTAGACTCTTACAAAATCTTTAATAAGCCTCCAGCTAGAGGACTCCAGAAGCTGTAGGACATGGATCTCAGGCCCTGCCTTGTATGCCTTAGAGCAGTCCCAGTTCTCTTCTGTGCTGTTCATGGTAGCACTGGGGTGCCAGGAAAACCACTATCAGGGCTCTCCTTCAACACTTAATCTCAGAAAAGTTTAGGTGTCTGAACTTTTCAGTGCTAGAGAAGGGCTCCCAGTTCTAGCAAATGAAGCACTTGATCTGTGAATGTCACTCCCTTTCATGGCATTTCCCCCCGTTATTTATGCTAAACTAGCCCCCTGCACAGCTACTTTCAGGGACTCATACTTTCCCCACTGCACAAGACATACCACAAAGGTATCCCTCAGGATGAAAAGATAATCTCCTTTAAAATACAATGAAAGGTAAGTGTGGATCAATTTTACTGAGCTAGAAAATGTAAACATTTTACTACCATTATAGGATATTATATAATGTTCTGTAAAACTGGATAATCATGACCCTTACCCGAATACACAACTTGAAAAGGCTCAGCAAAGGCAGAGTGTGCTTAAAAGCATACGAGTATGAAGAGGAGAAGCAAAAATGACTGAGGCATGAAGTGTGACTATGAATGGTGCTAAAGTATCTCTTTGGCATTAACACATAGCTTACTGAGGCCAACAGAAAGAAAACCTTAAACATCACCTTTTCTTTTTCCTTACAGCCTGAGGAGAAGGAGGCAATAACTAACGAATCATGTCATTCCGCTCGAGCCCTGGGGCTTGCTGGAACACTGTGAAGGTCTTCCCGGAGGCCTGAGCGACTCGATGGCCACTTATAGCTCCGGCAACAGCACACGGTTACCGCACAGGGGTAACCGAGCGCTCTGCCGCCGGCTGGAGGCAGCCCTGGGTACGGGCACCCGATCCCCTCCCGCACGCTTCCCACCGCCGCCGCCAGAGGATCCCGCCGCCGCGGCAGGAGGTGCCGAGGGCGGGACGGGGCTGGCAGGCGGGGGCAGAGGCGGAGCCGCCCCTGCAGGGAAACTACCCCCGGCCGCGAGGGGAGGGGTCCGGCAGTGGAGCTGCTCTCGCCACCGCTCTTCTTCAGTCACTGACGAGGTGTCTTTCCTCATGATCTTTTTGCCATGATACCATCTGGGTTCCTTGTGCCGCCCACCCGGGAGGTGGCAGAGGTCAGGCGGCCCCCAGCAGCCCCCGCCCATTGCCGGCAGAACGAGCAGCCCCGGTCCCGGCCGCTGCAACCTGCTCCGGTGCTGCAGCGTCGCCCCAGCTGTTCGCGCTGCCGGGCTCCCGGGCAGAGTGGTCGGGACTGGGCTAAGGTTTTATTTATTCAAATTGTGTGTGTGTGAACACACACATTTTTCTATCTGGCCAGCACAGGGGTAGCCGGCGATAGTGAAACCCCTGCCTGCATGGAGGACGCTTCCCGTCCTTGCTTTCCAAACGCCCGGGCACTGCGAACCAGGACGTGGGTACCGAGATCTCGGAGCATTAAGTGGTGTTTCCATAAGCACCAGCCCTCAGGAAATCTTCAGGTAGTTGAAATCTGTCTCCGTGCTGCGGTGCCGGCGGCAGTGCGGAGCCCGGTGCCGCTGGGACTGTAGCGGTAGCAGCGGGAGTTTCTCCCGTCGCTGAGAGGCGGTGGCTCCCCCGCTCGCCCCGTCCAGCCTCCTGCCCGCCCCACAGCGCCGGCGTTCCCACAAACTTCACATCAGCGGATCGGCGAGCGGCTTGACCGGCACATAGCTATTCCTGCTGAAATACAGGCAACCCCTGAGCTCCCGCCGTCCCTTCCCTAAGTTTTTCTCTCAAAGCAGCAGGCGGCCTGGATTGCACCCGCACTTCTCTGCTGGTGGCGGAAAAGAGCACAAGCCTTGTAACAATGGGTTGTTAGCAATTCGCAGTAACTGTAATTAGCCAAAGTAAGCACTAAAGAACTGTATAATCCAGTAAAAAGGCGTTTAGGTTGTAAAAAACCACCCAAATTAGAAAGGCTGGAAAAAACCCCAAAGTGCACGACTGGGAAGTAATTGCCTGGCTCACAACGGATTTTCCCTAAGCTGTCTCATTCCTTCAAGAGATAACTTCGGCAACAGAACTCCCTACAGCTAGCTCTTCTAGGCATCAGGTGTTATTCTAAAAGCAAGACTGCATCTTCCAGCAGATTTTTTTTAATTTAATGCCATAATTAAAAACGTCTCGCCCAGAACTTAGAAGTTATGTCCAAGGAAAAAGGAAGCAAATATTTATATTTCCGAGATTTCTGATCACAGGAAAACAGTTACTCACTGTACCTTTAACAGAGTTTTTTGTTTCCAAATTACCATTATAGAAGTGAAATTTTGCCACTTCCTATTCTGAAAACAAAGGGGAATATTCCAATTACCCTACTACCCGGAGCAAAGCTCCACACACCTGCAGAAAATTGCAGCCCCCCAAAATCACATCTATACTGTTCCCAGTGGAGTAAAAAGACAAAAGATGTCCAAACCCGAACTATTTTTGCCCTGAATACTCTTGGCTGCCACATTTTCGAGTTCTCATAGCAGAAAATCCTCATTTGCTCCAAAGTTCACAACATGTAATTCGGTTTACAGCATCTGTGTTTTCTCTGTGTATACATTTTACTGGCGTACCTTGTGCAAATATATGTGTATCCATGCATACATACAGTGCATGCCAACTTCTACATACATCCAACTAGATACAGAAGCACATCAAACACACTGCGTTGTGTTTGTCTGTCTGTCCGTGTAAACAGGCGCACCGCTTGCATAGATCTGCGCCTGTGTGTACATCGCGATGCTCGTCGTTCCAATTATCCCGAGGCAAGCACCCAACTCTCCCTCCGTCTGAAGAGAGCACCTTTAGTGCCCGTGGAGGCGGCGAGGCGTAGGGGGGTGCATTCGGCAAGTGAGTGTGGAGTTTGGGCGTGAGGGCAACCCACAAAACAGCAGGGGGATTGCCTCCGCCGGCTGCCCCCTCGGGGGCATCGGGTTGGTGATGTCGGGGAGAAATCCCGGCTGCCGGGTTTGCTGCTCCCCCTCTCCCGTGTGCGTGGGTGTGCGCCCGCCGGGGCGGGGGCAGGGTTCACTTCCCGGCTCCCTCCTCGTTGCAGGCGAGGCGGGTACCTGTTGGGCAGGGAACGGAGCAGGGACGAGGTGTTCTCCGATGCGGGGCGGTCCCCGGCAGCGCTCCGGTGCCACGCTGCGGGGCTGGCCGTGGTCAGGCGCTCCGTGGCGGCGGCAAGGTGCGCTCTTTCCCCCCGCCCCAACCGGCTCGGTCCGGCCCGCCCCGCGGCGTCCGCGGCCCGGCGGGGCCCGGGCTCCGCCGCGCTGTGCACTGCCCGGGGGACACGGCCAGCACCAGCCCGAGGAGCGGGAGAGGCCGCCCCGCTGCTCCCGGCAACTGGCTGTCAGGAAGGGGGACGCGTCTCAGCTCGGTGCCCACTGAACACCTGTCAGCCCGCGGAGCCTGATTTATACCTGCCCTGGCAGTCTCTCCGCTGAGGATTTCCCCCTCGTCCCACTTTTTCTTCTTCTTTTTTTTTTTTTAATTCTTTCCTTTCGCCTCCCCCTCCCCTTCCCGGAGCGTTGTGGAAGGGGGTATCTTCTTCAGGATATAAAGCTGAGAATTCGGAAGAGGAGAGGCTCAGAGCTTCACCTCTTTGCCTCATTCTCCCTTCCATGTGAACATCCTGCAACGTTTCCTTCATCCTGCCTCACCTCTCACCTGGCCAGCACTGTCCGAACCATGTCCGCTAAGCTCCTGCCGGTTTTCTTTCTCCTCTCAGTGTTTCACGCCTGGTAAGTCCGCACTCCCCTCGCGTCCTCTCAGCCCCTTCTCTTCCTTCGCACCGAGGCTGGCGGCTGCAGTCCCTCTCGCCGGAGTTTGCACAGTACTCGGCGGCCGGGAAGGACAGTGGGCTCTCCCCGCCTCCCCCGCACCGTGCCGGTGCTCTATTCCCAAACGCGGCTTACCCCGCTCTCTTGCCGGAGCCGTCTGGCTCCGCGGTGCTCCCGGCGCGATGGCACCACCGCTGTCCCTTCCCGGCCCCGCGTGAAGCCGGGGGTCGCCCGCGAGGGCTCTGTCCTGAGCCGGCCCGGCAGAAATTTTCCCGCTGCGGCGGCTGCCGGCACCCCGTGGGACAGCTTCTGGCGCTGCCCGTGCTCACCTTACGTCCCCGGCTTCCCTCCGCGTCACCCCCGGGGGCTCCGCGGGAGGGGCCGCCGTGAAGAGGGAGAGTGTAAGCCTCGGGAAAGGTGAGCCCCTGGCCCCTGCCTCAGCGCCGGGTAGGGTCACCCCGTCAGTGCTCCAGCATAGACTGTTAAAGGCCAGAGGCGGACAGCCGGCAGCTGCAGCCCTGAGCTTTTGGACTGGGCTCGCCTTCGGTCCTCTTGGTTGTCCGGGGCTGCCCTATACTCTCACCGCATAACTCAGGCAAAGGAGTCACCTCAGCTTCCCCACCTCAGCTGCAAACCAGGTTGCAGGCATACTCAGAGGCCTTTCCCTCTCCTTCTTCTCTCCTTTCTCTCTCCTTCTTCTATCCTTTCTCTCTCCTTCTTCTATCCTCCCTCTCTCCTTCTTCTATCCTCCCTCTCTCCTTCTTCTATCCTTTCCCTCTCCTTCTTCTATCCTTTCCCTCTCCTTCTTCTATCCTTTCCCTCTCCTTCTTCTATCATTTCCCTCTCCTTCTTCTATCCTTTCCCTCTCCTTCTTCTATCCTTCCCTTCTCCTCCTTCTATCCTTTCCCTCTCCTTCTTCTATCCCTTCCATCTCCTTCTCCTATCCTTTTCCTCTCCTTCTCCCATCCTTTCCCTCTCCTTCTCTTATCCTTTTCCTCTCCTTCTTCTATCCCTTCCCTCTCCTTCTTCTATCCCTTCCCTCTCCTTCTTCTATCCCTTCCCTCTCCTTCTTCTATCCCTTCCCTCTCCTTCCTGGTAGTCTGCCCCACAGCCGAGTGGCATCTCTGTCCTAAATGCCCCAGGAACTAGAGGATTTTTCATGCTAGCTCCCAAAGCAAGTGCTGGACAAATGTGTTGCAGGAAAAAAACCTTTTCCCACAACCTCTCAGGGTTTTCTAGACTTCCTTCTTTGCAGTTTATGGACAGTCTTCTCTGTCTCCTCACAGAATCAAAATTAGTGGCCACTGAGAAGTTTGGAGAAGGTGCGTAACCTTTCTTGCTTTCCCAGTTTAAGACTGACCTGCCATCATCCTGTAGTTGTTTCTGTTGATTGGAGGAATATGATAGGAATTGGCAGTCACCAGTAAAGTTATAGATGAAAATACAACCTCAAGTGCCTTCAAGGAGCTTAACTATGTAGAGACAAGCAAGAGACGTGAAATAAAAAAATCTTAAGGAAGAAAACAAAACACCTTGAAAATATGTGTCTATTGCCTCAGTCTGATCCACTGTGAAACCTCTCCCACCTCCAGTCTTAATCTAGAAGATAGCTAGGTATTTAAATGATTTGGAGGTACTTTCTAGGAAAGAAGCTGCTAGAGTGAGTGGATCTAAAAGGTCTGCCAGTGCCCACTTAGACTCTTCTAAGTGATGGGTTTTAAAGCAGCATCTCTCTGAAATAGGAATCATGATCCCACCTGAACTCAGCTCTCATTTCCATGTGCAGTCTGAATGCTTCTGGTAAAGTTCTGGTGGGTGCAGCAGAAAAAGACATATGTTTTGTGCTTCTTTGCTATCAGCAATTCAGCACTATTGCAGCATTTCAACTCTGAAATACCAACCATGTATATTTGCAGATAATACCTCCTTTGAGAATGCCTCTGTAACAGCAGTATTAAAACACAGGGCTTGTAATGATCTGGTGGAGAAAAAAATCCCACCGAAATCCTCTTGAGGTTCTTTAATGCTCATTGGGTGAATTTAAAAAAAAAAGTTTTTAAAAATTACAACTCAGTAACAGAGAAGTAATGGTTGTCTACTCAAAATTTTCTCTAAGTTTTCTCTACTTTTGCAAGTTAGTCGTATGAGCTCCCTATAGAAAATCCTCAGGATCTAGGTTTCAAAATTATTTTTATATAGAGGTTGTGCCTAGAGCGCTTGTAATTTGTGAGGTCATGGTAAGTGATTCATGGCTAATCCTTAGGGATGTATTTGCTGTAGAACAGTTTCAATTAAAAGTTTCATTAAATTCTCAAATAGTGGTCTTTGAGACATGTGAGGGTTGTTGTTGCTCTGTGATTAAATTTTTATACTCGTATCAGGGGTTTTTGTGTTAATATAGAGTGTCTATCAAGTCTTCTGGACATCGGAGGTATTTTAAATGACACTACTGTCATTATGGAGAGAAGGAGGGTTGCTCTGGTGCATGTAGCACATGCCATGAATAAGCAGGGCTGGTACCTCTCATTCTCCATTGCTTTGAGTCTCTCATAATTATTGATATTTATGCAAAAATGTTGCAAAATGATATATTCCCTGGGCAATTTCAGGTCAAAGCAACACATGACTATTGCTGTAAGTTTTACTACTGAGATTATCTTTTCTCCTTATAACTTCATCTCTGTTTAACTGTCATAGATTTTCTCCAGTGAGAGGCATCAAACAGATTTGGTTTCTAAGATACCAAAAGATACATCTTCAAATCAACATATTACAGTTAGTGCAAAATAAGACACTCAAATGAAATTAGTCTTTTGTGAAAATAGCTCTATATGTGAATTCTGGACAAACTGTAGTTTTCCCACATTTATATTAACATGCTATTAAAAAAAGTAATTCACCTATAAAGGAAAGAAGTCTCAACTCTTGGTGTAGTACTGTTTTTTAAAAAATTGTCATTAAAGCTGCAGCAAAATTCAGATTAATTTATGAAATATATTTGTATGCTTGTGATAATCCATCTTAAATTCAAGGAATGAGCTCTTAATTCTAAGCCTTGTAATACATTAAACTCTGAAATTCAGACACTGAGAATGTAATAATTTATTAATAGGATAAAATTATAAGGAAGCATTAACAGATCTAAATTTTTAATACTCTTATTAGCCTTTGTGCAAGAGATGAATCAGTTGTCTTGATGTATTAATGAAATGATACTGCAGATGTTCATTCTTTTTAAAAGTATATTGTAAACTAATCAGAATAGGTTCATTAAAATACAGGATATAAAGTACTACTTTGATAGCTGTATTAAATCCTAGAGTATAACTTTTTGAAGAAACTGTCAGAAGACAATTTCTTAACAATTCTTATGACTCATCCACAGAAACTCAACAATTAATGGGAGCATCCTGTTGCAAAACCGGTCTAAGGCTGAGTAGATGTAAAGCCAGGGGAGACATCTGAAACTTCTTCACACAAGTGTGGAGCTTTACCCAGAATGTCCATATTTTATATATGTAAAATAACATCTATTTATTTAATTTGTTACTGCAGTTCTGGAAAGGATGAAGAGGATGAATATGAAGATGGAATAACTAACCAAAAATGGGTTTTAGCTCCAAAAACACAAGACAGAGATGTGACTCTCATCCTAAACAAGCTTTTGAGAGAGTACGACAAAAAGCTACGGCCAGATATTGGAAGTAAGTACTTCTTTATGCACAAGTGAAGATAAGCTTCTTTGGGTGCATGGTGCATTTCAGATGTGTGCACAAGCATTTGGGAAAGTTTTTTTTGGCTGAAGTTCATTTCCAAGTCACTATTTTAAAAATGCTAATTTTCATGAGAAGATCTGGTGATAACTTAGGATCCTAAAATCTGGTTTGCTTTTACAGAGTTTGTGTAGTGATATGTAAGGGTTAGAGCCAAAGTATTCAGCAAGTCTTTGGCGGATGAAGGAACATACTTACCTCTTCTGTCATCCAGGCAACGCATCTGAAAAACTCACACTCTGAGAAGCAAACAAAACCTCAGCATATTAAAAACAAAAAGTAGGACACAGCAAGAGAAGAATGTGCATCTACTATCTTCAAAATACAATCACAAAAGTTATATTCCTTAATGCTGAGAAGAAGGCACCAGTATTTACCTGTGTATAGGGCAACTCCAGAAATTTTCTTCCCCAAGCAGACACGTACAAAATTTTAATGTCTTGTGGTCAGTACTACTAAATTTACTTATAAAATTTAACTAAGAGCCAGTAGATACCTGCATATAACCATCTTGGGCTGATTTTTTAATTTGTATAATGACACTGAATATATTTTAAATCAATTGTTGTTGTGGTGGGGTTTTTTTGTTTTGTTTTTGTTGTTGTTGTTGTTGTTGTTTGTTTGTTGGGTTTTTTTAATGCTCCACCTTTTGTTGTTATGCCCTGTTTGCCTTGTTTGGATCCATAGAACAAAATGGCTGCTCAGTTTATTCACAGCAAGTTTCTATGACAGAAACTAGAGAGAATTTGTCATTTATAGTTACTGCACTTTTTATATACTTCAATATGAACTGAGAATGGGGGATACTCAAATAAATCATATAATCTAATTTGATTTTCCTAAATTTTCAGAGCAATTAGAAGGAGATTAAAAGTGAAACTGTTGTTAGCTGATGGCACACGTATTGATACACTTTCTGGATGATCCCTTGGATCAGTTTAGAGGGAAGTAAGAGCCATCTGTGTTCATTCACCATTACAATTATTAATGTCTCATAGCTACACAATAATACAATGGTTGCAGAAAAAAAAGACTATGTTGTGGTATGAAAGAAAGTTGTTATTTTTCATAGTTCTTACTTTGATTTTCTGTAGTATTTACAAAGATCATATTTGATACATGTGTCTGTTTTTATCACAAAGTGCCATTTATCTCTCTACTTAGTTTGTCATACTGGATTTAGCTGATCTTTAATATCTGATGTGGAAATGCTTTCATGCACCTCCCCACCCATCTCAACATCTGGAAGACAGTCTCAGACAAGTTTTTTTCATTTATTTTGTAAGGATTACTGACTTAAGGCAGAGTAAATTATATTATGCCTATGAGGGGCAAAGTAATCATTCAAAGTCCCCATGCCAGTTGCCATAAACTCGTAGAAGTCAGATATACCTTACAGCACTGGTAAGTCATTGTTAGCAAAATAATTTCTTTTGTCTCTCCACAAAATTTCATAAATCCTGTTTTAGAGAAAGAAGTTAAATTACACAGCTCCTCATATATCATATCAGACAGAGATTTTACTGTTCTCAACTGCGTCTATGTCTATCAAGCATCTTGGTCCTAGGCCATTTTTGTCTCTGATAGCAATTTGGCTATTTCAGAACTTGAGCCATTGAGATGTTAGAGAAGTTAGTTCACCTCTGCTTCCTTCCCTGGTTCCTCTTTCCACCTCTCCTACCTTTGATGTAGATAAATAACCTTGCCCTTTTGAAGTTGAGAAAGTGTTGCATTTGGCAAGGAGAACACAAGGGGAATACTAGAGAGTCAGGCATCACATCTAACTTCCCTGAATTGCTGACTGGCTCCTCACACACAAACGCACCTTCCTTTCCATCTGGGAGTCAGTTATCCTCCAAACAGGAGAGTTGATGTGTCCCGGCAACTGAACTTTGTTCCTGCCCTGAAGCTCCCAGTATTAATACAAATAATTTAAAGCATCATATGTATCAGTTCAAGCACCAGGGAAAAAAGTATTGAGCCAGGTAACATAGGCATTCAATAAGAAAATTCATGTTTTGAAATTTATAGGAAGTGTGAAATGAAATGGTGGAAGAAGAGAGAAATAATGATCGGAATCAAGCAGAAATACAGTAAATAAGATACTGGGAATTAAATCTAGGACTAACATGCAGTCAGCTACTCATTAGGGCCTTTACATTTGTACAGTGCTGTCTGGAAGGAAATCAATTGTCCCAGAGGACAGGGACACTCACCATTTCATGCCACATCGCTCTTCACTCAGTTTTCCAACCCTTTATGGCAAAGCTGCTACTTTTGACAGTGGGTAGCTTTAGCAGTGGTCCTGAAGCAATGATTGTTATTCTGAATGAAGTTGTAAAAGTCTAAGGAAACACTGACTTTGTACTTTAAAGGTTAGGATTGCAATTTTTAGATCACTTGGGAGCACACTTTTGTGAGCCAAAGGCCGTGGAGAGTGAGAAGACTGTTTCAAATACAATGTATTGACGTGCATGCTGACCCAGGCAGTGGTTTCTCTGTGGTGTCTCATCCTTCTCAGGTCAGCTGATGTTTTGGCTGGCTCAGATATGTCCACATACTAGCTGACAGTGTACAGGCATATTCTGAGTGACCACATGCCATACTGTGGGCACTGACTTCTTCGGTAATCACCTCCAGGCCAGCAGTAGAGCCAGGAGTGAATGAACCCCTGTAAACACTCTCTCCTCCTCCCTCACCCAAGCAAATCACTGTAAAGAGTGTTTAGGTCACTGCTAGGCCAGCACTTCCTACCTCTTTTTTTGGCTCCTCTTGGCCTCTACTTGGCCTGAGCTTTCATGTAAATGACTGTTGCTCAGATCATATGCACAATCTACACTCAGCAGGTCAGGTATCACCTGCAAGGTTCCAAGCCAGGATTTTTAAAGAGTTGATTGAACAGTCTAAATATTAGGCAAAACAGTTAACTTGTGAAGGCTATTATCAATGTGATACCTTAACAGGACCTGTCTAGCTAAAAGGGGCCTTTGATCTTTGGAAAAAAAGCAGTGCAATACCAGCAGGGGAATGCCTGACTGCATCTCCTGTGGCCACACACTTGGCAGAGTTCTTGTCTCCATAAATATCACAGCTTGTGAGGGTTTTAATTTTATTGGTGTTCTCTGGCAGGTTTCCATTATACCCCAAAAATACATGCCTTTTGGAATTGAAAAAAAAAAAAGAAAAAGAAAAGAAAGCATCTCATACTGAATAGCTAATACCAGTGTACTGATTAGATCAAAAAGAAAAGTGAAGCATCTTTTCTCCCTATTTTTTTACCAGCTACTATTATAGATCTGAGAATCTCAGGTCTGTTGCATGGTGTAAAAGGCACCAATCCCAGATAATAACTAAACCCATTCAGAACTATGAAGGTCTTAACATCTCTTCCATAGGCAGGTATTCTGTATTTTGTTCCAAAGTGCTTTGAAGCAAAGACCTGTTCAATGGAAATGCATAATTTTCTAAGTGCAGTAACACTTGTTACTCTGTAAATGTGTTTTTCTTCCCCCATGCCACATTGATTGAAGTCCTTACATTTAGTACGACCAAGTTCTGGATCTGAAATTTTACTTACTCTTTATTAATAAAATGAAGCTATTAGAAATATTAGGCAAACCAACAGAGCACTGAGTGGAATGATGATAATTGCAGCTAAAAAAAATCTCAAACTCATTTCAATTCTATTGATAAACCAAGTTTTTGACACTGCTGGTTTTTTTTTTTTTTGATTGACTGTTAAAATTTAAGTTCCAATGAAAAAAAATTCACACAAACGAACAAACAAAACCAACCAAATAAAAGAACATCCATCAATGAAGGGAAACACAGGTAAATTAAATAACACATAACAAAACATATTTCCTTCAGAGCCAGTTTACTTAAATGAAACCTTGCCTCTCACCTTCCTTAATGGACAACTTAGTCCACAACTGAGTCCTAGAAAATATTAGCTACCTTCAGAACCCTACATTGTTTCAAGGCTAATGTCAATTTGCCAGTCATTTTCCTTGAGTGAGTTTACATGTGGAAACTAATATGCTGTCTTTTTCTTTCATTGTGGAAGTCACCTTACCCATCAAAAAGATTAGTATGTGAGAGGTTTCTGAAATGTGCCATTAGTAGTGAAAGAAAAAAGTCTCACCCAAGGTTAGGCTTAGAACTGCAGAGTAGTAAGGTGATTTGTATTGCATGTTTGCATCTTCTGTTTCTCAAATGTATCATTACATTAAGGAAGGTTCTGAAATGCACCTGTTGAATAAAACTTCATCAGCTTGTGTTCTGAGGTACTTTGACCACTAATGTCTACTTTTCCTTTCTTCTTTTGATTTTCCTGAAGTAACTCGTGGTTTCTTCTTGGATCTTCTGAAATTATTGATTCCTACAGCCTCTGGTGGTCCCCTGTATTTATCATGTATTTATAAGCCCAAATAAATTCACTTTGAAAGATGTAATATTCTGATTCCCACAAGTTCTAGATGTCTTGAGAGTCAAGCTTGTTTTCCTTGCTTCCCAAGTATCTTTATAACCATTAGCCATATTTCTGAAGATGAGAGCAGTTTCAGTAACTGCTGCGCAGCTCTCAGTATCCTGAGTAGATATTCAAAAATGTCGCTGGTAGAAACAGGTGGGCTCATTTGTATCAGCAAACATAGAAGGCTAAAGTTCTGTCTTATGTGCTTTACCATGCTGGCTTGGTAGCATTTAACAGCAGTTCTCTTTTAACACAGTTAAGTTTTCTCTTTAACTAATTTAACCAGTTTCTCAGTGTATGAAAGGAGCAAATCTATTGGGTGAGCCGGCACAATTTTTATTCTGTTGCCTTTTTAAGATATTCTTTTTCAAGCACAATCCTATTGAAAACCTTGAGTTCTGAAGCAGTACCCTAACCTTTCTTCTGTCTGACCTGCTTTCCTAGCATGCTGCACAGAAATGAACCTTGAAGTGCACTACAGGCTATTACCACAGAGGCTGTCAAGTTATTTTTGCTAGCTGCTGATTGCCACACCTGATGCTCTTTAAATTAGCTCCAGCTAGGTTTCTCCATATGTGGTGACAGAGGGTTTGCTTATTTTCCTGATCATAGTGCAGAGAAAGCTGTAAAGTGTCATGCAAGGTCAAATTACTGCTTTCTGCTGTAAGTCTTTTTTTTGTGCTGGCCTACAAGAGGCAGTGCCAGGCATCTTATGAAATGAAGTAGTGAGAGAGATATTCATCACTTCAGAATTGATTATAGACAGTAGAACTTGGAGAGCTAACAGGTGTGCAAAGGTAGCACACATGGGAAAGAAAGGGCGAGTAAATTCTGTTTATATTATGGCAGCACTGAGGAGGAGACAGCCATAGTCCTGGATCCAACTTCTGTGTTACTGGACACTGCAGAAGATTGTGGATATTAGTCTAATTTAGGTTTATATGGAAGAAGAAACTTGAATAGCCCATTGCTGAGGATGCAAAGTGCTGTGGCTAAGACCTAGTTAGGGAAGAGGGCTGAATAGACTGAGAGCTCAGGAGCTGAAAAATATCATAACAAAAAAAATCAGAAATGCTTTCATCGTTCTCATTGATAATTCCTTTCTCTCTCTATATATATATATTGTTTTTTTTGGGGGGGGGGTAGAGGGGGGAAGGGTTGTGTTGCCTTCTTTCAGAAAATTTTTGTTCTGATTCAGCCACCAAACTAGAAATCCATAAACTGTCCACTTCCATGAGTAAGACAGTAAATATGAAGACTATTTTAGTGCCAGTCATTTCATATGCATTATGCATAAGCATATCTATGCAAGAAGAGGAATATTCCTGAGGAAAGGGTTGTTATTCAATGAAACTGAGAATGACCAGTGTTCTATATGGGAGGATAGAAGGGATTTCTTGATTGTCTGCAGGAGTTCTAATTCTCTAGCATCTTCAGTAATTGATGCTTTCTTCTGCAGACTTTCTCATGTACTTTTCTAGAATATTAATAGCAAGGTTAGCAAGTGAGGGGTAAACTATTCCATTAACACTCCAAAATCACAGTTTTATATTTTTGGGATCCATACTTGAGTTTTAAACAGTACATAAATAAATAGTTTGTTTGCATGTAGTCCTCATTTGGTGCTGGTACAGGGCATCAAAACTAGGCTTCTTCAAAATCCAGCAAGGGAACAGCTCTGATTAGGACAGGATCTTGACAGTGAGTTTTTTCAAGGCTACATTCTGGTTTTCTAATCGCTTAACCATGGATATGAGCACAAAGGAATTTATCACTTGGCTTTCTGACCTGCTTTGCTTCACAGCTTTTCAGCTGTCAGGGGAAACACCCTTCTTTTTATTTATGCTTCTCTCAGGTAAAACTTTCAATGTGTCATACTAAAAGAATAAGTAGAGAAATTTTTGTCCAATGCAGAGTCTGAAGCTCTCCAATTTAATGTTTCTGCTTAAAAATGCCCCCAAAACCCCAAGCAACCCAGTTTCATTGTTACTATTCATTAACAGTTTTTTGTTTTTGTTTTGTTGTTGTTTGTTTTGTTTTGTTTCTTTTTCTTAGATTGCCTGATAAGATCAAATGCTGGAAAGCAACACTTTAATTTGAAGCTGACAGTACTTCAATATATAGAAATATTTTAATATTCAAAACATTGTTTTTCTGAAACTAATCTCATAATCCAAGTAATATGGTTCTTTGCATATAAAATGCTCTTCTGTCTAAAATCTAATGAGCCACTTGTATCTTTGTGGTACTTGTGTCTTGTGTGTAGTCTTTTGGGCTCACAAGAGATGTACTGGTTTAGTGCCAAAGAAAGAGGCTTTTGACCCAAGTACTTAACTGCAAGGTCCCTTAAAATGCAACCTTCTCTTTTTGAATCTAAACAATTAATTTCCAGAGATAGCTCTTATTTAGAGTTTTATTTCCTGACAGTGATTTCTTGCTGATGTTACTTGATACAAACTCAGATGGGATAATTTTCTTGAATGACATTGTAGGCAGGAAAGTTTGGTTGACAGTTTATGTTTGTCAAACTCTTAATCCAAACTGTTAGACCCAAAGCTATATGTAGCAGCTGCTAGTTCTTACTCTCTCTTCTTTTCTATAACTTCACCTAAGAAATCTGAGAGAAGGTTGGGAGTATAGCATACAGGCTTTTGGATTGCTGTGAGCTGAAATTTAAATAAGAGTCAGGGAAAATATGAGATACTAATTTAATTACATAAGAAAATCCTTTTCTTCTCTCTCCTGCCTTCTCTGATTACCCAGAATATGCTAGCATTGAAAAAGTTTCTGAGCAAGTATTTGTAAACTGGGCATATGTACAGGGCTAAAGTTGCTATTTTGAGGTCATGCCACTAACAAATTATTCTCTCATCTTTAAACAGGGAAACTTTCTGCATATATTATTTTAAATATTGTTGCTCATTTTTGAAACTATACTGTTTTCTTATGACTGTCATTGTTTATCCAGGCCTTGGTTGCCAGCTTGCTAGACTTTGCAAGAACAAATACCATTCTTGTTCAGTCTTATGATATTGCATAGGAACTCCACCCTCTGGTGAATATAATAAAACAAAAATGGAAACTTTAGGGATTGACTGAAAAACAAGCCTAACTATTAAGATCTATAGTTTTCATTCCACAACATAATACTAGAAAAATTAAAGCTTGTGCATTAGGGAAAGGCAAATGAAGGATGAAAGTGCTGAATGTTGATTGATAGTGATGGTGGGAAACGAAGTAAAAAAGGTATTAATAGTTAATTGAGGGAGTTCATTTATGTGTGCACTGTCACACACTCCTGGACAAAATGGCAGCCAAACCTAGCATGTGAAAAAAAATGCCCTTTTTAGAGGACTGTGCTTTCATCCTGGTATTGCTGTGATCAGAACTTTCAATTCTGTACCCAATTTTTGATTACCTTTTTGATTTTCATTTGCAGCCCCATTTTGGTAGTTTGAAACTAAATATAGGGATGTCAGTTCTGTCTGAGTATCTCTGTCTGGAGCAAGTAGAGGACTTTGACCTTTATCCGTTTTCAAGCCCATTCTCTTCCATGCAGGAAGAATGAGATTTTTAAATTTTCCTCACTGATATCTTCATAGTGTCATAGAATAGAATCATAGAATCATTTAGGTTGGAAAAGTCCAACCATTAACCTAACATTGCCAAGTCCACAACTAAACCATGTCCTTAAATGCCCTATCTGCACATCTTTTAAATACTCCAGGGGTGGTGACTCAACACTTCCTGTTACCCTGTCTTTCTTCAAATGTGGCAATTTGTTGTAAATTGGAAATGTTTTAACTGACTGAAGTTAGCCTTGAGGAGTGACTTGTTAGCATAGCAGTTTGTTTAAGAGGAATAGCTAGGTAAATAGATGTTGCCTAAAAGGTCATGTAGGAAAATATTAATAGTCATAATCACTAACGCAAAGTAAAAATTAACACTATAATCACTACTATTACAGTTATGGATAACTGTGTAACAATTTATTACAACTTTATCCCAATTGAAAAATAGCAATTTATGTGCTAATGAGATAATGTAAAATATCATTATAGAGTAATTTCAAGAAATATCTCATTACTGTACACCCAATCTTGTTAGTCAGAAGCCTTGTGGAACTTGGGCAGATTTTAAATGGCTGTGTAGTTCTGGAACAGAGATCATATTGTGTTTATTATATGGATGTGTGCCTTCTAAAAATCTAGTGCTAATTGCTTTGCTATGTGTGTATTGATCCATAAAATTTTTACCACTGCTGTTTTGTGTAAAACAAGCATAAACTTGGGAGTTGGCTGAACAGTGTAAGAAAGGTTAACTCTCAACAAAAATAATTTTTATTTTATTTTAAAAATTATGAGAGCTCAGTTAGATCTACTCTGTTTAATTGAGCTTCTAAAAATATTTCTCAATATTAAAATTTAAAAAATATTTCTAAATATTTATGATTTGTGCAGGAACATGAATGCTATTTGGACAAACTTCAAATGTGGAGGAAGCTTTCTGAAGGAAGCAAAGTGGTTTCATTCATTAAATAAGCATCAATTCAGAATAGCAGAGATCTATCAAAAATTAAGAGATATTTTAAAAGGACAGGATAATTTAGATTACTAAATAGCATAATAAGATGACAGGAACTTATTGCTGGTTTTTTCTCTACATGACATGAAATTGTACAACATTCCCTTTTTTGATTTTCTCAGGAGTCTTTTAAAATTCTCCTGATTTATTTGTTGAATTGTTTACACACATTATCAACTTACATATGTCCAAGAGTAAAGTCTTCATGGGATTTATGTTGATTCAAGATCACGTACTGTTTATTTCACCTGTGTAAATCTATAAAACAGGACTACACAAATCCTGTATTTGTCCTGCATATATATTGATGATCAGGGCATTATTCTAGTCATTTCTGTGTCACCTTGTCCAGACGTACCTGACCTTGCGTTACCTAACTGTCTTGGTGTTCACCTGTCTTCTTATGTGAGCTTTGCAGGCAGTGTTGAACTCCCTACTCCTGTGGCCAGGTGTATATTGAACTGTCTAAAGCTTATAGGCAACTTCATTTGGTACTGCCTTGCAATGGGATGCTTCCGAGGCTGACTGGTCTATAAACACTGTCTGTCTCAAAGACAGGGCATTTGGATCATATGACCTTAGTTTTATTGGCAAATATTTTGATCGGCTTTATAAATCCCCTCCTCAATCAAAACCAACACCTTTAAAGATTAAATGACTGTAATAACCAGTTAGTTTACCTTAGATAGCACTGTGTAGCAGCATAGCACTGCAGTTGCATGTGCTTACATTGTGTTTTAGGGAAAGCTACTGCCATATATTAAGGACTATTTCAAAGAACTTTGAGAAGGCTAGTACACTTGTTGGCAACCTTTAATTACTCTCCTGCATGTTGTGTACACATAGATTTGCCAGTAATTTTTCTAAGTTTCTGACACCTCTTTAGAACTATCTTGGGCATATGCCAGTATCAAAATGGTACTGGAGCTGAGTATCCGTTTGTAATCTTGTTGCCAACTTTTAGTAAGGTATTAACACTTCTGTTGTTCAATCAACGACACTGTGAGAACTTGTCTAGTGCAAGGGAAAAACCTCCTCTGCAGCTCAACAACTCTATGTCTGGCTTGAATTCCTTCACAATCTGAGCGTTCACAAATTAGTGTAGTATAAAGAAAACCAGCAGACATTGAAATTGCAGAATTGCAAAATCACAGAATGGGCAAGGTTAGAAGAGAACACAGTGAGTCATCTGGTCAAACCTCCATGGTAATGTACTTATTTAGAGGGTGAGTTCTTTCTAATAAGATATGGTAACTGTAAGGCTCAGTTATTTTCATTTTCATGATACATATTGGAGGAAGTATCTTAAAAACTTTGACTCACTAAGGTTGGTTTTTTAATTAAAATCTCAGGGTAACAAATCTAAAACTTATTCTGACGATCTTCCAAGTTTATACCTGTTTATATCCATGAAAGTCTACATGCAACAAGAACTATACTTGAGTCTTTTCTTTCAAAACCAGAACATATATTTACCCTAAAATCAAATTAAGTTTGTATTTTCAACTTCTGCCTAGGAAGACAAAATAAAACAATTCAAAGATACTTTCAGGTTTGTTTTTTTTTTTTTTGCTTGTTTGTTTTTGTTTGTTTGTTTTTAATAATAGCTTACATATATTTTTAATATTTATTTTACATTTGAATTTCACTGGAAATGTCCGAGGCTGGATGCTGATTTAGTTCAACAGAAGTGATTGTTGCTTAGGTTTCTTCTGTTTCAACTTTAGACCTTTAATATGAGTGAGATCTTTAGCATTAACAAGCAGTGCTTAATATTTTTTGCACCATAAGAGAATTTGGCCCAGTACATTCAGGAGAAATTATCATCTCATAATCTATTTATATACTTTACTGCAATGATTAAACAAAAATGGATTCCAAGCACTGTGTTCTGGACCTGAATTTTGTCCATAATCCTGCCAAGATTCAAGTGCATGCCAATTTGCATCACAAAGTCTAGTGCCATTAATACTCTTCAGAACTCTTTAGTGTTTAACTTCCAGCTAGATATGTGCACAAACCCTAGAAGGATTAGAGCTCTTTATTCCCCGTTTGCCATCTTGGTGAAAGAACTAGCTGTAGTTCCCCGCTATTACCAGTTGCTGTGTAATGACATTTATTACTGCATTTTGAGGCAAGTCTCATAACCAGAAGCTGCTAGACTCATATTTAGTTATTAACTTGGAACACAGAGTTGCTTTAATCAGCTGAGCTTGTTCAGTTGAGTTCAGATTTTCCTTTGCCAAAGGGGAGATCGGAGTTTATCAGCCAGTAATTCAGTTTGAAACCATAACCTTAAATAATCCTACATGTTCTGACCATATGCAGTAAAAGTATGTGTTACTTAATGAATTAGATAGAATGGTTGTCATCTTTAACCACTATTTGTACCCAGTTTAACATGTTTTTTTGCAACATGGATTATAGTCTTCCTAATGATATGTATGTCCCAAAGACTTACATGGCAAATGTAATGCCCATTTTTCTCAGAATCATTTAAATTTTCAAGTACTTAAAACTACTTGGCATCTCATTGTTACTCTGAAATTTGGGTGATGCAAGCAAGAACATTTATTTTTACATATGAATGTTCTTGTCTGCCTTCAGCTTTGTGCTGGATGGCCACTTAAGCTTTAGACAAATTGACTGTAACTTACTGGAGGTAAACTTGCCAGAGAACCACAGTATTTAATGTTCCTCACTTTCCTGCTCAGTAGTTTCCCAGAGGAAAGCTTTCTGAGTTTTGAGTGATGTACCTGCATTTCATTCTAGGGAGCTTAGGGGCTAGTGCAAAAAAATCCAAGTTCAACACAGTTCCCAACCTTCAGTGCCTTGAATTCTCTCTGGGGATTTTTGAAAACCATGGAGAGGGAAAAACTTCTCTACCTCATGGAGTTTTTAAACACCCAGCTTGTAGCCTGAAGTGTCAGCCCTGGGTAGCTGCTACCAATAATCCATTAATCATAGAATCATAGAATCGATTGGGTTGCAAAAGACCTCTGAGATCATCAAGTCCAACCCTTGGTCCAACTCCAGTCCATTTACCAGATCATGGCACTCAGTACCACGTCCAATCTCAGTTTAAAAACCTCCAATTATTAACAGTTCATGAGAAATGAAACAGAGGGTGAAAATTACACACTTCTAGTTACACTCAAACAGTGATAAACTAATCCCAGCCACTATAACTAGGACACATGGGAAAGGCAGGTGTCCGACAGAAGCTGTTGGCTTGCTAGATCCAAGTTTGCATCTATTCTGACCACGTGGATTTGAACAGGATTTATACTTTATACTTAGTTTTGTGTCAGCTAACCCTGGAGAAAATAAACTTCCAATTTAGATCTTAGTTTAGTGTTTAAAGTATACCCCATGGAGTTGGAAGAAGGGCAGTATTAGTAAAAAAATGAATGCACTTTTCAGTGTAAGAGTGGCATTATTTTAGTCTTAGGTTATTTATAATCACCAATAACAACTATCTGAATAATGTTCAGGAGGTACCCTGATGCTAAAGGTGCTTAAGGAAAGATAAATCCTAGTGGCCTCAGCAAAAGAAAGGAGTACAGAGCTTGTCTTGGCTTATTAAATCATGGAAGTCTGAAAATGTGGAAAATCTTGTGAGAAACGTTTGTTGAATAAACCAAATCAAATTCAAAAGCCTTTGGATGAGTGAGTGCAAGGCAATGTGGACTGAAGGGTAGAAGTCTAAATTGAAAGGAGAAGCGTTTCTTAGATTTAGCTAATCAGATTTCATAGAGATTTTACTCTAAGGATGATTTCAGGGCTGAGAGATAAGATGCAAAAATCTTGAAAGATTTTTTTTGATGTGAAAGAAACAAGCTAAAGGACCAGTGTATTGGGGCAAAAGGAAAAAGTAAGTGCTGTCATTATTTTTATTTTCATTTTAGTAATTTTAGGTTTTGACTTTGAGCTACTGTGCTTAGCACTGAAAGTTTCTTTAACACACTGCTGCTGAGATAAATGAGGATCATAAAGTTGTACAGGTTTTGCTTTATGTAATTTTTTTTGTTGGGTAGAAAGACAAGGACCTTATCTTCTTGAAAAAATACATAATTCATATTTCTCAGTAATTCTACCAGAAAAAAAGACCTTTTTGTTATTGGGGAAGAAAGTATTTAAAGTGATTGCTTATGTTGTCTTCAAAATAATTTTATTTTTTTTTCTCCACAGTAAAACCAACAGTTATTGATGTTGACATTTATGTCAACAGCATTGGTCCTGTATCATCAATAAATATGGTAAGTGACTTGATAACAAACATTTTTATCTGGACTGCTGACCTTGGCATCAACACTAGCTTTTGAAAAAGACAATAAATACCACTGGGATAAGTTGTTTTGATTCTGATTTAGTTCTGTTTTCAGATGTAACTCTAATTTTGTTTTTTGTGTCTCATTAAGAGAAGGACAAACTTGAAACAAATATGCTCTGTGTTGTTCATCACAAAATGCTGGTAGATCTTCAATGGTAAAATAACTGTCTTAGGAAAAAAAGAAGTATGAAGCAAAGTCATTGTCAAGAAAATTCTTGAGTTGTTGTTTCAAGAGGCAGTTGAATATAGAACTTCATAATGTGGACTTAATGAGTCATCATATAGTAACAGTATATTTATTTGAAATTCATCATCTTTTCAGAGATTACTTTTCTTTCACTGAGTTACCAACCATCTTGAACTCTAAAATGTAATTTTGAAGAAGTTATACATAGCTCTACTGCGTGTGCAAAGGCAGGAGAAACTGAAAGAGTCAGTGCAATGATGTGACAATAGTGAACTGAGTAAAACCTATGGTTGGTCTGTTGTTGAGATCTTAACTTCATGTCATTTTTCAGTTCGCACCAACATGTTCAGATTCAGAAACAGGCCTTGTTTATGTAGCAATTTGGGGTGAAGGGTAACTGTGGCTACTCGTGGAACTTTCAAGTTTGAATTCAGCATATTATTCCATTTTGCAAATTAAGTTGATTTTTTTCTTAATACAGCTTGCAAATGGAGGACAAGTTAATATCCTATTGTACTTAAAGCTCGTAAAATAACATGTTCAAAGAAATGTCTTCAAAGGCTGCTATATGCAGTGTTCATATAAGAATTGAATGAATGCACTGCATATGTTTTGTATTTTTGGAGGAAAAACACCTGAGTATGAAAGGTAGTCATTCAGCCTTATTCTTTGGTTTTGCATATATACATGGAAGAAGGTAAATCATTCAGTATGTCAAATATTAGGTGGTCAGAGACTCCTATGCACCCCGACAAAGGGAAATCTGGCAAGTAAACACAGAACAAATTATGTGTGTTGAACAACTTGGCATCATATTCAAAGACTGTGCAGTGGGTTGGTCATATTTCATGTGAAGCACTGAATGTCAAGCAATGGGAGTATCCACTCCATTCTTGAACTAATAAATAGCTAATTATTTTGTCCTTCCCTGATGGCTTACTGGAATGACTTCTCAAGGGACCAATTTATTGGAAAGTTCTCTGGCTTCCATTTACTCTAGAAATGGGAACTGTTCAAAAGCAATGGAGAGAATGGTGAGGATACTTCTCAATGTATTTCTGCTCCTTGCCCCTCTGAATTAGCTTGTACATAGGATTTTGTGGTGCTGGAAATATATGTGGAAATATTTGATCAGAACCACTTCAGGTAGAAAGAAGGAAAAAAAATAATAGAAGAAACCAATGGTTCTTGGAAGATTATTGTGGCACAGTCACCCTTAGCTTTGAGTGTCTTGAACTTTATCCTATGGCACCAAGAGAGTAAGATGTACAAAAATATCAATTTTAAAAATGTATACTGTATCTCTTGGATAGTAGATGGTCTTAGGATAGCTAATGAGTGTATGGCATTGATATGTTTTTTGCTTACAACTGAGAAAAACCTACCTATAATCTGTAGGGGCAGTATGATAAATAAAACAATGATGAAATATAAAATGTAATTATCTGAAGTTTTAAGGACTCAAGGCTGCTTAAAGCTATATTTAAACTTTTGAATAGAAATGGACCTTATTTCAGATGTGCTTGTGTGCAGTATATCCCACTGAAACTTCATCTGAACTAGCTTAGTACTCCTGAGTTTTATTTCTGTTCTCAAATCTAGCTATCAATATAGGAGATTAGCATTAGGCACTCAAATGTAGCAAACTTTTGTCCAGAAGCTCTGTTACTCTGGAGTTTTTCCAAACTTACATGAGAGATCAGAAATGAAGTCTCAAATTTACAATGAAGATGGGAAATTCTCTTCACAAACTTGCAAGTTGTTGTGCTGTAGTGATGCCTAAGGATTTTAATGTGTATTTTATAGATTTTCATAGAGCTATATAAGTTGAATAAGTTTCCCTAAGTTCTCTCACATTTTAAGCAGCATTTAGCAGTTACTGAACAATTTTTCACACATTCCTGAAATTGTGTTAGACATACGTTACAAAGGACATGATGTTTTGAAGAACACCTGCAAGAACTCCAACTGAAGGAGTAAGATAGCTTGCAGTCAAAACAGGAGAGCAAGCTCAGAGTTCTTGGAGGGGCTCCAAGGGGCAGTTCTAAGGAGTTCTGAGGATGGGCACCAGGGGAAAAATGGTATCACGGGTTGGGTATAGTGATCAAATATGTTAATTACTGAAGGTTATAAAAACTGTAACATATTGCTGTCACACGTGCATGTACTTTTATTTGGCACCTGGAAGCTTCTAATAAAGGGCTACTCTATCTATCTATCTATCTATCTATCTATCTATCTATCTATCTATCTATCTATCTATCTATCTATCTATCTATCTATCTATCTATCATCTCCACTATATCTCCTTTTCCAAGATAAGGCATCTGTATGGTTACTTGTCTCTCTGTGACAGAATGATTGAAGAGCTGCTTTCCCCCCCATTTGTATTCTTTCAACTGTTTGGTTACAGATTCAGTAGCCCTGTGATGGTCTACTGGAAGGAAAAATCAAACAATTTTTGGAATTAAAAATAATAATTTAAAACATAATTTCTTTATTTTTAAGTAAGCAGTTTTTCATGCAGACTGGGAACTGCTGAAGCATGGGTACACAAACAGCTGAACAGAAAGAGTAGCTGGAAATCACCTGTATCAGAGGAAGAGGTAGGAAGGAACCATCCTCAGCATTATACTTTTCATATAACTGAACTTTCAAAGGGAGAGGAATATGCATGAAAATCCCATTTCAGGAGGAAAAAAAAAGAAGAGGATTCTTGCTAAAATCTACATATGCTATATTTCTCATCAGGACAGGAACTTTTAGCTTTTGTCCCCTAAATTATTATTAAAACTTGAGCTAGTCTGTCACGGCAACTCAGTAAGGTGGTGGTTGATTGAGCAAAAAGAAAAATGAATTACATTGATTTCCATCTCTTTTATTTCAAAAGTGAGGTCATCAACATGTACAAGGCAGACTTCCCTGCTGTGTACTTCCAAACTTAGACCTTAGCTCAATTACTTTTTCTTAATCTGCAGCACTTCTGAGGAAAAATCATGTGGAGCTTCTCACTCTGAAGGTAGATTTTCGGATCAGTTTTCATCAGTAATTTTCATCTGACAGGTGAAACCTAGGAAATAAAATCACTTCTTGAAGATATCTATTCAGTGGTTGTTCAGCTGAATGTTCGAGCCAATTTTGTAGAGTAAAGCTTTTCACTTGTAAATAACTGTTGCAATTATGATTGAGTATGAATATTAATATGTCACTGTTTCCTTAACAGTCAGGAAAAATACAGTTGCTAC
Organism: Pithys albifrons albifrons; assembly: GCF_047495875.1. Classification (NCBI taxonomy): domain Eukaryota; kingdom Metazoa; phylum Chordata; class Aves; order Passeriformes; family Thamnophilidae; genus Pithys; species Pithys albifrons. Next base: position 25,507,358 of record NC_092458.1, read on the forward strand.
CAGACACCTACTTATAGCAAAGGTAATCTGAGATGAATTATATGTGAATACTTGTAGCCCTAAAGAAATATGAATCCTCTTAGACTGAGGCTGGAAGTGCCACAGGGGAAGGAAGGAATGGGATCCCTTCAAAAATGTTTCAAGTCAAGGGAGAGGTATTGTTCTGTGACAAAGATGGCATAATCCAGAGGAATATACAACTAAGCCTACATTCCAGATTTTTTGCAGAGGGTTAATGCCGGTTCCTCTACAAGTCTTATCAGTGATTCATTTTCTAGTTGCTCTCAAAAATGTCTATTTTAAACCTCAAGATTTCCAGAAAAACACCCAGGAGTGATTGTAGATAGGAATGAAGTTGCTCTTCTATTGGACACTCATCATTATAATATTTTTATGATGAGAATAGAAACTTGCTTTGTGGATAGACAGTGGTGACTCTTCCTTTGTCTGGGCATGGAAGTTTTCTTTGGGATACGGTGTAAAAAAATGGATATTAAGAAACAGGAATTGTGTAAGAATACACAAGTAAAAACAGGCTGAATCATGAACTAAGTGATTCTAGGAGGTAGTTCCAAGTGACAATGTCATTAGAGAACTTGAGTTGTAGGATGCAAGATTTTATTTCAAACTCTTCTGTATTTAAAAACTTTGTTATATTCTGTAATCATAATGAACATGCTTCCACTGCTGTTAGCCATCATAAAAAATTTAAGTGTTTTTTAATTAGAAAATTAATTTGCAATCATGTTTTTATTTCCCCCCCACACACTTTATATTGTAAAACAGATGTATGAATTCCATATGACTAATTTTTCATATCTAGGTGTTTGTTTGTTTGTTTTAAAATGCTTCTTATTCAAAATGGTGTCCAGGAAGCATATGATTTTCCATTAAAATCCATCATCCATTTTTTATCAACCTTCCAGTTCTTGTCAATAACTTTGAAGGTTTGTAAGTTGCCTTATAAAGCTTAATCCTAATGTGGCTTACTGCAGCCTAATTTTCTACAGATAAGGAGTATTGGATTGTGTATAAAAGAACAGAAAAAGGAGAGACACCAATATGCAAATTGGAAACAAGACATAACTGCTGAGGAAAAAAATCCCTCAGGAGTAGTTCTGTGAGACGGAAATGTAAACAGACTGAGTTTACACAGACTAGTAAGTGTCAATGACATCAAAGCCTATGCGTTTGTGTGCTCACACATACAGTGGTAACTGAGGAGCTATGAGAATCTGAGGCTGCAGCATGAACTGCTGATGAAGGAAGAATTTGACACCTATGTGGTTTTTGCAACTGGAATCTCATTTTAACACAGCTGTACAGAAAGTATGTTTGAGAGACAGTGTGAGAAGCAAGCTTATAAACTGTACTTACCTGTTCATAAAAATGGTAATTGGTTGTCTGCTTGATACATGCTCATCTCTTTATTCCCAGGTATTCTTAAAGGGTAATTCATAAAGTGATTCTTTAGTGCATTTTATCACTTCATTTTATTGTGTTCACTCTCTAGGTGATGTCATGTATCTATATGGGTGCTCTATTTCCTTTTTGTTCAGTTAAGTGTTGTAAAATAAAAGCAATTTTTACTCTATTTTACCCCTTTATGCATCAGTAGATTTCTTTGAACCTCTGTTTCAAAGTCCCCACATGCTCGATTTGCTTCTCCACTAGACATAGTAGGCATTTAAAAGAATAGTCTTGATGTGGAGACTTGTCTAAAATACTATTCAAAGTTTATAATTAGGCCTGAATTTCCTGCATACCTTTAGTCTTTATGTCTGCTTGTCATTTAAAATTATTATAAGGTAAGATTATTATTAGACCATCTGCAATTATATAAACATAGCTTGGTGAATGTTTCCATGATAAGGCAAAACCACTTTATAGCCAGCTTTCATTTGTTTTTTACCTCACTTGTAGACCCAAGTATTTCCTTTACAGGCATCTTTTCAAAGATAGTGCAAGACATTGAGTGCAAAGCCGATGCCCTGTTCATTGTTAACTTGGAGTGTGTTTTTCTAACCGTATCTCACTGTCTTACCTAATATATTTATAAAGCAATTGTGTAAGAAGGTGGTTTCTGTTATTTTTGAGGAGTGAGTTTTCCAGCTGGTAGGTTCAGAAAATCTCTAAAATAATGGAATGCCTCTGGGTGTTTGTATTTTTTCCCTGTAAATTTTACAAGCTCCTTTTTTGCTCTGTGACATAAGAGAACATTCATCTCTTGGATTAAGTTTTAGTTTTGAGTGGGTCTATTTATTTATGAGGACTAATACTAATCATACACTAAAAATTTTTGCTAGTTTATGATCAAATTACTATTCTTGTTTCTAGAGTGTATTTATTTCCTGTCATTAAGTTTGGATCACTGATGATAAAAAAGAAAAAAAGGATTATAGAAAACTTTTAAGACAAATGGATTTTTTGCTGATAAAATCAGGTTCACTCATTCTTGTTGCTTTAAGCTCTGGCAGTCAGTGCTTCACTATGAGAATGTTTCTGAGAGGTAGCAGTAGTAAAATAAAACTTGAATCTATGTTTGTCTTCTGTTCCACCATTGAGCTTGTGAGAGGCTCATATAATCTCAAAAGTGAAACAGACTGGAAAAGACAAAGCTGGAGGGGGAAAAATGAGCATGGATTGATTTCTTTCATGTACCACCTTGGCAGCTTCTACTTTTGCCTTCTTTAGAGCCCCACTCTGTGTAACTAAAATAGAGCCTAGCAGGTAGAGTCTTGGATAAAGGCCTTAGGCTGCTCTTGTTTGAGGTGTAATGGGATGGATTAGAATAATGTTAACTTTTCTGCAATGAAGCTTGTGTGCTGGGATGTGTAGCAGTAAAATACATTCTGCTATAATTTATAATATTGGCAGAAAATCCAGTTTGCTTCTTGGAGGAATGATAGATTCTCTCAGAAGCCTTCAGTATTGGACTGATCTGTCTGCTGGTCTGTCTTATCAGAATTGAAGAAGATTGTCAAATATGGATGGACTTAGCCTTATTGTTGTCTCAAAAGGTGTAAGACAAATGAGCAATTTACTTTTAATGTCTCATCTGCTCAGTAATGGGAAATGAAAAAAGATCTGAAGAGCAGCAAGGCTGAATGTTTTTTCCATGGCTGAACATTTTTTCCATGGCTGAACAGTGCTACAATATTTAAGAGGTACCTCCTCTTTCTTCACACAAAGAATGGTAAGAAACTACTTTCCAGCCTGGTCCCAGTTTTTAAAGCTTGATTTTTTCCCCCTTCAGTAACCTATTTGTTGGGCCTGCAGGTCTTAGGCTTTAGAGTAAGTGTACTCACTTGTTACAGTTCCTTTAGAAAGAAGCAGTTGCACTCCTTGTCCAGTGCTATATAGCTTCACATTCATTATTGCCAGCATTTAGGAAAGTTAGTTTAGAAAAGGTATGGCTAAATTGCTGTAAAGGGTATTGAATTACTTTAAGGTAAATTGATGATCTTTTTGACTAAATTAGTTTTGGTTTTAAGTGGTCAAGTGTTTAACAACTTGGTTTTAGAATTTGAGCTTTCCATGATTGCTCCATGAAAGAGTAATTACTTTGTGTCGACCTGTTTGTGGGATTCCTGAATTATATTGACGTAATTTAAACCATGGTTTTGAGAGTTTGGTCTTCCTTAGTTCTTTCAGTGATGGATTTATCCAAGAAGCAAACAGACGTTGTTGATTTGTTCTGTAAGTAATAGAGCAGTACTAGAGACAAGTTGTTGTAAGACTTCATGGCATAACTTTCTGTGAATATAGACTCAGCCATCACAGCATCCATAGAGCAATTCCAGTAGCGTTATAAATGTGCTTGTAGTTAGGAAGGAATAACTGAATATAGTGTGACCCTATGTGAACCCTTACTGGGTCACAGAATCCTCTTCAGTTTTCTCTAAGTTTTATTGGTTGGTAAAGAATGAAAACTACTCATCAGTGTCATTCAAATATCAGAAAAATGCTCCTCATTTTTCACACCATTATTGCAGGGAATAAAACTCGGAAGAACCCACATACCTTAATTTTTTTTTCCACAAGAGAGCTTGTCATCAGTTTAATTGAACATAATTTCCTTTATTGTCTCATTCCTGAAAAATAAGGTTTAGAAAATTGTATTATATTTTAGTTTTTTTAGTGAACACGTTCCTGACTCTTTAGAACTTTCAGACGTGCTTTTTTTGGTACAGACAATGTATTTCTGCTTAATAACTATGCAGAACTGAAGAATAATACAAATGCTGAGTTTCTGCAATTAAAAAGGTCTACAGCCTGCAGGGTTGTATCTGTATTCCAGCATTTTCATGCTTTTGCTAACATCATACACCTTCTTCTTTGTTTGATCAAAGCAGTCTTAATTTATTACTTTCTTGATCTGGAGAAGGGACGTTTATGTGGTCAAAAATAATGATGTTCTAGGTTCTTTATCGAAGTTCTTTCCACCTCCATCTTCTTTTGTGTCTGCTTTTCATTTGACTTTTGGGATATAGGTGGTTCTGCTACACATAGTATGCTGTGTTGGGCAAACTGTTTTCTACATGTAAAAGGTATCTTGAATGCTGAAGGAATTTGGTGAGAGGAAGCTGTTCTTTTAACTATTTTTAGCTTTTTGCATACTACACAGAAGGAGACAAGTTTGACCATTGAGCTTTTGATGTGTTTTAGTTAAATATCTTGGGTATTGCAGTGGAGTAATTGCATTAAAACTAGCAACAGATGTTTTAATGCTAATATAATAATTTTACTAAGTGAGGGGGGGTGTTAAGTTTTAAATGATAAAGAAACTATTCAGGGGTCTAGGAGATTAAAATCTCAAGGCTATTTTGAGATCCTTAAACCAGAGAAACTGCTGTCTTCCCTTCTGACTGTTTTCTGTGCTTACTCCAGGGCTAGCTGTATGTTCTCAGAACTTAACCTAGGAAACTGCATTCCTTGGGAGACTTGGGAGCAGGGACAAATGACTCTTGATTTCTCTCAACCGCTTTGGCATATTTTGCAAAATACTTATGGAACTTAGTCATGAAAGGTATTAAATACCTAGCTTTCATACATTTGTGAACATGGCCCTGTATTTGTCGTCAGATTTAAGAAAATTAAAACAGGTTCACAAAGGTATGAGGCTATCAAGCTTTCTCTTACAGTGCCCAGCTTAACATAATTATCAATGGTTGTTGAGTAGTTACATCAGTCTGAGCTCCACCAATATTTTCCTTGTATAGATAGTGAATACTTGATTAAGGTGATATTAAAAATTTAGAAGGAATCTGTATGATTCTTGGCACTTTTTGTGAGTATTCTGCCTTAGGAATTCTGGTCTTAACAAAAATATGTCATAATAATATGGTTATTGTACCTGTTGTGATTTGAGATTTAAAAAAGCAGAATTTGAAGGAAGGAATTTAGGCCAGCTGTTAGAAAGAAGGTATATCTGGAAAAATAGAGAAGACACTTGGTCATGCAGACATTCATCCTGTTGACATAGATACACTGTCATGTAATCTGCTTCTGTATTACTATTATTCTATGAAGCCAAAAGTTCCTGTGAAGATTGTATGTAAGAAACAGAACAAATGTGATACATCACAGGGAACTGCAACAGAGGAGGAAGGATAAAAATGATTGGCTACGAATTTCAGAATATTTCATAGGACAGCCATGCTATTTCAGATCTCCTGGTCCTTTTCCTCTAGAGAGATTACTAAATCCTTCAAAAGGAGGACCCTAGAATCTAAATTTCACAATTATTTTGGTCCAGAATATGTTATCTCAACAGGTTAGAAGTTTTGTTATGTCTCTCTCAAATAAGAAAAAGGACACGTGTGCACAAGATTCTGTGATTTTTTTACCTGTTTTTTGGTTGTTTTTTTTTTGTTTTGTTCTTGTTTTTGTTTGTGTTTTTTGTGGTTTGTTTTTTTTTTTGTTTGTTTGGTTTTTTGTTTTTTTCTTACCCAATAAGTTACCTCTGCTTTTAGACTTTGCCTCTCAAAATCATTCTTGGAAACAGTAGTTAGTGAACTCAAGGGATACTGAGCTTTGGCTGATAGTTCATGTTTGGTAAAGTGTGTCAGCTAACTGAGACAAAGAAATAACTGCCATCTGCTTACATACACTCCATATATCAGAGTTTGACAGCTATGTGCTCTCAAATGACTTTCCAGGTATATATTTCCCCAAGGGATATTTACTGCAGTGTGCACAGCATGTTTTTTCATTTCCTAGAAGGCCTATAGATTGAGGTTGAAAGACAAAGCAGTAAAAATAGTGAACTGTAGAAAGGCATGAGCCTAGTATTTCAATTTATAGATATTATTATATTGTAATAAATTATTATGTATACTTATTATATTGTAATAAAAAAGCGCTTCCCCCCATAATGCTAAATACTTAATTTTACTGGTTTTATTAACTGAAGCTCCTTGTTGGCCTTCCCCACTGCAAATGGAAATGAAAAATTTCCTCTGTGTCCATTGTCTGTCTCAGTCTTGGTCTTGTTTCGCTGGCTGAAATTGTCCCTTGATCACATGCTCAGTAAACATCTGGCCATCTTTAAGTCAAAGCAGTTTCAATTTTCCTAAATTGGACTCATGCATTATGCAAACTTTAGTTCATTAGACACTGAGATGAGCTATCAAGCTATATTGTTTGGTCAGAATAATGCCTCTCCTCTCAATGCTGATTTGAAATCAGACTAACAATTTTGGATAAATTCAGTTCATGCAATCATTTTTGATTGTGATTAAATTAGGGCACACATGGTGATCGAGGTAAATGCAGTCCATGATTTTGTCTCTGTTTCTGACTTATTCTGATACCTATATGTGAAGTATGAAACAGCATAAACAATAAAAGAGCTAAATTAGTCTCTCAGAAAGTGAATGGAATTATTCCAGGCATAAATTTGAGCCATGTTCTCCTAAAATATTCCACAGTGAGAGGCTAATTATAAGACCCAAAGTTACCCAAAGTTGATTTTGGCAGTAGAATATATTGGATCCTCATTGCCTTCTGTCTTTTCTTTTAATTTGCAGTACGTAGGGAGTGCAAAGTGAAACACCAATAAATTGGGGAATTTCTTCTGTGCTGGATGGGGCTGAATAAACAGGTGATGTGTACAGTAGCAAAGGATCTGCCTGGTGCCTAATGTTGTGGTCTGAATTCTGCAGGGAACCCAGTTTCTCATCTGACATCAATATAAATGGAAATGTTCTTAACTGTGCTAGCCTACTGCTTTCATATTTCTTTTTTTGCTAAAGTATTTTTCATTGTTTCCAGATTAAAAGGTTAAACATGAGGAGTTTTTATTTTGCATAATGCTATAATTCTGTATATCATTCTTTTGTATATTAAAAATTCAAAAAAAAGGACCAGAAAAAAACCCCAAACCACAAAAAGCCCTGCAAGATGGTCTGATTGCACTCACCTGAAATCTGTTTATCTTCACTGTTTCCCTTGAAATGTGTTCTCTTATTCTCTAGTGTCTGAAACTGCATTTACGTAAATAGGGCTGAGCATTTCTTTGCCATCTGGATGGTACTATAAAAATGGTATTAAGAAAAGGAAAGTGAAAACAAATGTAGGAAGCCTAGGAGAATTCCTTAAAAAGAGAAAATTGAACCTGTATTTGAAGAGCTGCCTAACTGGACCAGCACACAAAGCTTTTGACAGATCGTGGCATAGCAAGGTTAGCTAAATGTAAAGAACTAGATTAAAAGAATTACTTGGGAGTTTCTTTTGGATTTCCAAAAAGCCTGGCTAAACTGGATTGTGTGAATGTTCTAGCTAATGGGAACAACAATAGCTGATGTATTGAATGATCAACTTGTGCTCATTCATTTGGTTTAGCCCAGATTTATATCAATACGACATTTTTGTTGACATAGCAATGTTTAGGACTGTGACTTCTTTCAAAATATCTCACCAGAAAAGCCATCAGCTGGAGTATGGAGTAAAAGTGTTCTGCTCATATAGACCACTGTGTTGGAGAATCAGCAACTGGATATGGCTTGTTGGTACAGATGTATGTGTGCAGTTATGTTTGCTGGCATTGTGCAAGTAAAACTGTATCAAAAGACTGTAAGGGTATACTTATTTAGTAGGAAAATTATAAATATAAATTTACTCTCAAAAAGAAAAAACTCCATACTTTCCTAGGTGTCCTCCACAAGGAAATGCTTCTTTTTGTGCTGTTGCTAATATATCTTAGCCCATACAAATATAGTCTGTGATAACATATTAGCACTTCTAAAATTTGAAACTCTCCACAGGTCTAGAGTTACAAGGGTCTATGTAAAATGCTTTGAACAAAATGACAACAAAACTCCAGCAGTCAAAATCTTAATTAGACATGACAAAATCTGTCAGCCTAAATAAGTCACCTGACTTATGCTGAGTATCACATTGAAGACAAAGTCAGGAACTGGATTTGAAAGTGCTCTTTCATCTTATTTTTTAATGTGTCTAATTTAGCTTTACAAGGCTCAGTTTTCATTTTTATTCAGAATTTGAAGCCCTCCTATGGTTTAAGTCTTCTGTTGTTTGAACTGACTATTTTCTAAGATGAGATACAAGACAGAGTTAGTTTTACATAGAAAACTGTAGATAATTTTAACCTTACCTAGCCGTTTGTTCCTGTGGAACTATCTTGGATTATAAAACTAAAATTAAAATGGTGAAATAAGGTTATAAGGACTTGGGGTTAATGTTATAATATAATTAAACATATATGCAATATTTTTCTTTATATATACTGGTTTTCAGATGAATATTGTTAAATTTAGGGTAAAGTTTTCAAGAGCAGATATCTATCAAAATTTTTTTCTTTACATAAAGCAGTTCAGGCAGTGGTTTGTCTCTGAAGAAAAAATTAGGAAGATGTGTTTTATTCGCATTATAAAGTAAGTGATGTTTTGCCTCACATCAAAATTTTCTGCCTCATGCTAGTTAGGAACAACATTAAATTTTAAGGCTTTAAAGAAAGAGAATGGTGCAATTTTTGTATGTCAAAGATGCCTTCTGTTGTCACTGAGAAAATCTGCCTGCAAGTCTGTTTGCACATGCTCTGCAGAGAAAAATGGGTTTAGTGGCTGCAGTCTTTGATTCCACCTGTGTGGCACATGTTTGTGTGTGTGTGTGTGCCAGATTTCCTGGAGAGTTTACATTTGAGCTACTGCAAGTGGCATAAAAGAACAGCATTTTGTGCTCCTCGTGATCTCCTTATACCACAACAGAATGGAAGAGGGAGTTACCTGATTGCAGTGGACAAGGGGTGAGGGGAAATGTCAGGTGGTGGGATGTGCAAAATGAATGTGAGGAGAACTGACTGAGACATGGGTGTCTGGAAGAGCATAAAAGACTGAGGACTGAGTGTAATTCAGGACTCCTCAGTCCCATTTAGGAGTGGATTGAGGACTTGGGGTATGGAGATATCAGGATCGGAGATAAAAATGAAAGAGCATATTGAAAAGAAAAGGGGAATCACAATAAGGATGCATAGGAAAATCTACTAGTGCAGCCCTTATGTTCTTTTACAATCTAAGGGCTCATTCAAGGTGCTACTCGTGTTCTTTTACATAACTGTGTGCAAGTTTGGATATAAGCATATTGATTATTATACTTACATTGGCGTTTGGGGATGACTATGAGCAATGAACCGATCATTCAAAACTGTTTGTTTGTGTTGCAACAGAGCGTAAAACTCCCCTCCCAGTGCATGTACTTGGGCATTCCCACCTGAACCTGAATGTATACTAACCCACTGAACTTTATGTTTTGTGGACTTTTCCCACTCCTGACAGATCAAGACTGTGATAATCACACATCGAAGCTGCAGCAATTGAGGTTTGTTGCTGGATTCATGGGTGGTGATATCTTTCCTCTCTACTATGTACTCTTCTTTTCTCCTTTTTTCCTTATATATTTTCTTAAGTGATACCTTTATACATTTATATTGTTGCATTTCTATAGATAGTAACTGAAACAGCTACCTACTTGCTTTTCATAGCAATCAAATAGTTGTAAAATAAATCCTATATATATATCTATACACACTCGTCAGCATTGTTTAATCCACTCCAAGAGATCTATTAATGAGAACCTCAGTTACCCATGCCTTCAGGGGCAGCTTGTAACAGGAGACAGAAGGAGGGTCTTGAGGTTGAAGCAGCAGAATGGTGCTCCAGTAGGACTGGATACTGCTTCTGTCAAAGAAAATTTAGTATGATGTGGGACAAGACGTTTATAGCATTGCTGTTAGTTGGATCTTCCTTATTTAAAAAGTTAATTTGACACTCTGCATCCTGATGAGCAGCAGCACAATAAATACTGAGCTGACAAGCATTGAAAATAAATCATATGGCATTACAAGTTACCTAATAGAAATTATTTGAAAAAAAACATCAAACAAAAAACCCTAAACACCCCAACCCAACAAAAATGAAGAAAATCCTGCCCTGAGCTCAAAAGGTTCTGTGAACTTTTCACTTATGTCCAGTCTTGGAGGCAGAGATAATGATTTCTCAAACTCCTTTTAAGGGAAGATCATAGAATCATAGAATATGCTGAGCTGGAAGGGACCCACAAGAATCATGGAAATTCCAGCTCCTGGCCCTTCACAGGACAGCTGCAAGAATCACGCCATCTACTTGAAAGCATTTTCCAAATGCTTCTTGAACTCAGACAGGGTTGGGGCTGTGACCACTTCCCTGGGGAGACTGTTCCAGTGCCCACCCTGAGTGAAGAATCTTTTCATCTAACCTAAACTTCCCCTGACACAACTTCAGGACATTTCCTCAGGTCCTGTTACTGGTCACCACAGAGAAGAGATGAGTGCCTGCCCCTCCTCTTACCCTCACAAGGAGGTTGTGGACTGCAATGAGGTGTCCCCTCAGTCTCCTCCAGGCTGAAAAGACCAAGTGCCCTCAGCTGCTCCTCATATGGCTTCCTCTCCAGACCCTTCACCAACCTCATAGCCCTCCCTTGAATGCTCTCTAATAGTTTTATAGCTTTCTTATACTGTGGTGCCCAAAACTGTACACAGGACTCAAGGTGTGGCCACACCAGTGCTGAGCAGAGCAGGATAATCACCTCCCTTAGCTGGTTGGTCATATTGTGCCTGATGCACCCCAGGACAAGAAAAGACAAATAAGTGTCTGATAGCACATTTGACATATATTTCTCAGCACACATTAAAAGTAAGTGGGTGGAAGGGACTTTTCATGCCATCTGAATTTTCCTTGTATTTCTATCTTTACCATATCCTTAAGTGTCTTTTTTCTTACTGTATGTTTGCATCAGTTACAAATGTTATGGGCTCACCTAGGAGAGCCAGAAAATAGGGGCTTCCAGGTGGTGTTGCTTCTCTACACAACTGGGCCTTGGTCTCATTTAATGATCTTCTGCCCACAGCTAAGATGTTTAAGTTCTTCTGCAATTAAGCAAGATTTGGGTAGGACTTGAAAACCTGTTGCTGTTTAATGAAAGTGTTTTGATTTTTTTAACAGCTCAGTCTTAAATTTTTGGGATGGCCAGTGAAAGTAGCTTAAAAAGCATCTTTTACTAGTACCGTGTCAGGTACAGATGTCGTTCTATCTTTGGCGAAATGCTTGAATTAATATTAGTTTTACCACATAGCTTTTGTGTATCTGTATAGATGAAGTATTGGAAATGGCTAGGCATCTAAATTTCTGGTGCAAATTCTGGGGTATTTTTTCTGCACAGAATACGGATATATATTACCTCACAAAATGATAGATTGCCTTCATGTTGTTTGACTGCACCTCTTTCAGGACTAGCTTGGAACAAACAAATAAACTGTACAAAAGAAAGTTACCTGAAACTTAGGCTATGGTTGATATGAAAGGAGCCTGCAAAAAGTGTGACAGCCTGCTCTCGAGCAGAAGGGCTGATGGGTGCTGGGAGCTGGTTGATGAAAACGGGCAATTTGCTTTTGTTGCTTATTTTCAGATAAACTCTAAACTGACATTTCTCATTTGAAACCTCTGAGCTTCTAATATTCTTTTAAAGAGCAGGTTTCTACTTAAGAGTCAGGAGGATTTCTTGAACTTGAAGCAGAAATGCAGTGAGTAATTATATAATTAGAGGCCTTTCAGCTCAAATGTAGGAGAATGCAGATCATGTTTTTTTGTCCTGCCTGGAAAAGAGACAGGACTAAAGCTCAGGAGTTGATCACGGCGTCCTACCCAAACTAGGTATTTAGTGGTTGGTAATTAGGTTGATTTTGTTTTTCTTCCTACTCTGTAGTCATTTCCATGAATATTTTGCATCCCTCTTAAGTGATTGTTGCAAGTACTCAGAGACAAAAGAAACATAACCTGTATTTTCTAAATGTAGGATGAGTAATTCACAGTGATCAGAAAACTGGGCGAGAAAGGTAACTGAGCTCATATTTTGAAGGGAGACACTCTGATATACTTCAAATAATACCCCATAATCTATTTCCATATAATTTATGAAGTGCTGTTACTGGGATTAGTTTAAAGTTTAACAAAAGCCGCTAAATATTCTGATATATTTAAGCAAGAATCACTCCCTGAATAAAGAGGATAAGGGCTTAGGTGGAGCTTCAATGTGATTTGCTTGAAGATATATGACATATGGTAAATTCTACATCATGTTAGGAGAATGCAGTTGTTGGAAGTAAGGCTCTACAGCTTTTTGGTATGTAAATTAATTCCCTACTCGTTGAGTTAAGATTTGGTGTGTTATGAAATCAGCCTGCAGTTTTTAATGTCATTGACGCCTAAGGTTGCAATCTTCTAATTTCTATAGTATACATCTTGCAGAAATTATTTTTGTCAATCAGTTATTGATTATAATACTTGCCAATAATTCTTGTTTATGTAGAAACTTTTCTGTCCAAGATACCATTGTTTGGCTCTCTAATTTCCCTCAGATAACCAAAACTATCCAACCCAAAGCTTAAAGGCAGAGCCCAAGTACAATATGAAATACTGTTTCTTTTCTGCTTATTCTCTACTCAGATTCTCTGCAGATCAGTATGATTATTCTAATCATCTGTATTTTCATCTCAAAATTTGTGTATACTTTCAGAAAGCCTCTAAGTAAGTGTGATGATGTTGTTTCGGGGGTTTTATTTTCTCTAGAGAACAATTGTGTGGTAAAGTTGCTGTCCCCTTGGCTTGTTCGCTTACCTTGTCTTGCCTCACCTTGTCTTGCCTCACATCACCTTGCTTCGCCTCTCCTTGCCTCTCTTTCTTTCTTTGCTTTTAAGTTCTGCCTGCAAGAAAGTACCATGAAGATGCTCTCCCACTCTTCCTGCTTCCTTTAGGTGAGATGAGGAGGAGAATCAGAAACTTGTGGGTTAAGATAAGAACAGTTTAATAATTGAAGAGTAAAATATAAGAGTGGTAATAAAGAATAACAATAATAATAAAAATGAAAGAGAGAATTTTGATCTTAATATGGAAAGTTGAAATATTTTGTAGAGTTCCCATGTAGTTTTGAATCTTGAATGTGTTTGACTTTTTCTGATACGGTTCAGCTGTGCACACCAGTGGTTCAATTTCATTTTTTAATGGATCAAGTGCATGGCAGCATGGTCCTTTCTACATCTATTATTCTATAATTTCATTAAGCTAACAGACTCCAAGAGCCTTGCTAAGAAGATTTGTTGATTTGCCTGTAAATGTTAGAAGGAAAAGACAGAATCACTTTATTTTTGCATCTCCAATCTCTTATGTTGTAATAAGCAATTCAGTTTGCCAATTATTCCTTCTATAGACTCTGTCCATAAATTTTTGTTAGATCTTTTCTTCACCATGGGAAAACTAGTGGGAACATTGAGGCTATGCTTACATCAGGTATGCAAGGCACAGTACAATTCTTCTATGTCAATCAAGTATGGATGAGTCACTGCTGACTGAGAGAAGCTGTGAATGGAAAAAGTATTGGTTGTTATCCTAGACATAATACTCATAATGCTTCATGATGGAGGGAATAAAAAATGTGCTATAAAGAAAAGAGAGAGTTGCCATTATTGTGGGATTTCTAGATCTGCCTTCAAGCTGAGGGATATTTGTGCTTGTACAGTCTCATTTGGCTTTGTGACCAGAAGAACCTTTCCATATCATGCTCTTATAAAGATTATAAAGTTGCACCTACTTTATAGTTCACAGTAGCTGTTCTGACACTGCTTTACAGACCATAGAAGCCTGTTTGTTCATAACAGCTGTATATTTATTGTCTAGGTTTTTGTTGGTGGTGAACACTGAGCTTAAAATGCTGTGTGCTTTTTGCAGTTCTTCCTACACTGGGAATACAATTCCTGCCTGAGATTTCTTTGTCTGGAGACAATAACTTGGTGCCTGAGAGGAAGCATTAAATATATAATGGCAGCACCTAGAGCTAAACTAAAGGGGAAGAGAAATCTTTCAACAATTACTAACTAAGAGTTTTGTGGGAAGGGTACATTGCAGACCAGCCGAGTGTACAGGTTTGTCCAAAACCTTAAAGCCATGCTTGAAGACACTATTTCTTTATGTAGGGTAATAAAAGCTGAAGCTATCCCCAAATTCACTGAACTGATTTCACGGTGCTGTTTGAAGCCATGTAAGCCAGTCTTTTTCATGTATTCTTCTTTAGTCTTCTTACGCTTAAACAATTATTTTCTACTTCTGTTGATTGGCTGAGCAGATTTTTCATTTTAGGTCATTCAGATGAATGCAGAAAATAACATTCCATCTGTTTGCTGTGCTAATGAAGAAGCACATCATACACAGTGTAAAACAGCTTTTCTTTATGTTTCTTGTATTACATGAAAGTATGAAATCTAGGCTTCCATATGCAATGTGCTGGATAAAGTAAATGAGCAGAGGAAGATATGATCTATACACACTAAAAACAGTGGAACAGGAAGTTAAAGGGAGAATTAGTCACTTTCTGGTATTTAATTCATACAATCTGCCATTGGTAGAGTGTGGAAATAAAGCCCAGACATTGTCTGGTCTTTGTAAAGGGTTCCTGCTTCAAGCTGCTGACATTACATGGCTAAATGTAAATATGGTTATATTTAACATAAGAGAAGCATATAATCAGAATACCATGTGGAAAGAGTGAATGAAGAACTACTGAAATCCATCACTGTTGCATATTACAAAGTAAAAGTTCTGTTCTGTGTTTCTCTGGTTTCTCTCCTCATCTCCATAAAGTAATTCTTCTTTACTTCAGTTCTTTCATAATTTCTTACTTTCATTTCCCTTGAAAAGTCTTTCTGCCTTTTCATTCCTTTCCCTGTAGCTTTTCCTGTCCTAACTTACACCATTCACTGTCTTTATAACATTTATTTCTCTCTTCCAGGAGAATTGTTGTACAGTTGACTACTCTTCCATAACTCATTCTCTCCATGGTTTTGTGCCTTTTTCCTGCCATTATCCTGTCACGCTTACCAATTCTTTAGGAAGTGGGACTTTATAATAGTGTGTACAGCAGAACTGTAGAGAACTTTATCCTTTGTATAATTTCTCCCTAGTAAATATGATGAACATTAAAGGCTTACTATTACCCTAATATACAAACTGTACTGAAAGTCAAAATTTGAGGGATACTTGTGTAAATGTCAGCTCTTACAGTTGCAACATTTTACGATTGCAAATGTCAATGTATGCTCTGTAATGGTGTTTGCCTCTGTGTGAAGTACATTATAATCACTGATGGATGAATCTTAAAATTTTCCAAAGTTCATGCAAGTTAATCAATCCAAAGTTTAGATGCTTTTAGAAACTACTGATTTTTTTTTATTTTTTATTTTTTGAAAGTGCAAGCAGAGTGGAAGTCAAGGTGTTTCAGGATTAACTAAAAAAGTGCCAAAGCAGTCCAAATGAAAATCCAGACTCCAAGTGCTTTAAATGGTAAAGCATTTCTTAAGGTGTATGATGGAAGATTTCTCATCAGTTTAGACATTCTTATGTAGTCATGGAAAAAGTATTAGCAGCAGAGGCCTCTCATTCATTATACATGCAATTACAAAAAGGGAATGTGAAAGAAATCATGGGGGGAATGATTTGACTAATCAGTGAGCTAGTTGAAAAAGACTCATAAAACTCCGGTTTGCCATATTTATCTGATCAATTTCTTTCTTCTTACATAAAAATCTTTTAAGTGTGATTGCAAGAGCAGAGAGCAGTCCTTTCCACAGGCAGTGTTTCTCAGTTTTCAATTCTTGACTTTTCAAGTGGTAGACCAAATATAGGCAACATTTTAAAATCATGCTTAAAGCACAGTATATATCTAATGATTCATTTAGATTTGAACAGTTTCTCTGTAGTCAGAAGAAGACTGAATTGAGTTAGCAGAGGTGGACACCTATGGGGTATTCCAGTCTAGCATAAAGGTTTTTTCAATTGCAGAGTCAGAATCAGTATCTTGTTTGCTATCATTTGCTAGGGGGTTTTTGTGTGTGGTTTTTTTTTCATATATACATCCTTAACATGAATGAAATTGTGCTTTAAATCCTAAATTGACTAGGAATGTGTGATTCAGAGAATCAGATAAACACAAGCTTATCTTGGGTGAGAAAAAGTGATAGGTCCAAATATTTGTTATTAAAAATAAAATGTTGGTATTGTTTTGCTTTTTAATTCACCAGCAAAAAAAATATTATTATGTAGTTACTGAGAGGCAAAAAAGTAGCAACCGAGTCCTTCAGCATGTTTATTAACCCCATCAGTATGATGCAAGCTTTCTGAGAATGCCACATCAATCACTGAGATCATTAATGAAGATGTGAAGCAATATCAGATTGAATGATTGATCCCTGAGGAATGACACTAGTAATGGGCTTCCAGTTGTAATGTTTGCCACTGATGACAGTCATGTAAGCCCAGTGGTCCATCTGATTTTTCATACCCTTTATAGTCTGTTTATTGAGTTTCTATCTTATCAACTTGGCTATAAGCATACTATGGGAAAATCATTCACATCTCATGGTAACTCATAATTCTGGGTTTTTTTTTTCTCTTTTAAGCTATTCACCATGCTATTAATGATGGTTTTTAACTATTCCTTTAATCTAAGCAATACAGATATTCTTTAGGAAGTGCATAATAGGTGAAGGACACATTCATAATATGAACATTGACTATGCTCAAGTCAGACAAATATGTCATGAATTCTGTGTCACAGTTTAGTCTAGCAATGTGTGGTTAGTTATTAGAGGGTAAGACTGACCAAGATATGAAAAACAGATATGAGGCCTCATGACTGGATTATCTTTTCAGGACTTTAGACAGAGAGACAAAAAGTGGATAGGTACCTCTTCCTTTCTTGATATTCATAACAGTGGCTAATTACTGTCATGGAAAGATACATGTTTTAATTTATAGCCTTTAAAATTAATTTGTTGTTTGGGAAGAGGAGTTGTAAAGGGCTGCATGACAGGCTGTCAAAATCTCTCTAAAGATTATTCAAGATTTTTTTTCCAATGGCCTCCTCATGCAGTAACTCATCTTGATAAGTTGACTCTATCAAAAATGAAATGTTAACTGTGCAATACCTTTATTGGCTGAACTAATCTATAGATGAAAAAATATATTTCCATTAGAGAAATACTGGTGTAGCTCCCTGTGGCTGCAATATTCTCTCAAACCCAATTGATTTAATTTAGCAATCAGACGAAACAACAAGAAAGCTTCTTCCAGGCCATTCTGAGCTTTGATTTATCTTCATTTGTCTGGCTCAAAGAATGCTGACTACCTAATCCACATGTAGAGACTGCTCTATTTTTAAGTCTGTGTCTCTTTGTGTCCAAGGCAACCATTTGAAGCCAAGGAAATCCTAATATCTGCAGCACTTATTTCATGTATGCATGAGTCCAGCTACAGCAGACTATTTTACAGGGTCTGTCAGATTTTCAAGAAACATATAACAATGCAGATATCATGAATTTGTCTCCATGGGATTAAAGCTAACAACAGCTTTTGGGGATTTAATAACACTGCTGATGTTTAAACATAGAGATATGTTCTTTCCTTTTGCAATCATTTTTCATTTCCTTAAAAAACAAGCTGCTTTTTGTTTCCTGGGGTCTAGCTTTTGTTAATAGATTGACCACATTAATCACAGAGCTTTTCCAGCTTTCACAAAATGTTGTATGGTTGAGCAAAGTACAATGTTAAATGCATGCATTTGGTTTAATTAGGCCATTCAGCAAATCATTCCTGATGTTAACATGGATTTGTAATCATCAAAATAGTATCAGCAAAGTGTCCTAAAAGCATGTTTGACACCAACGAAGTAGGGCAAAATACAGTCCACAAACTCATTGACAAACTCATTAAAAGCATTGTGAAGTACTTGCTTTGGCAACCTAGAAGTGATTCACAGGCAAGGCAGTGTGGTTATGTACTTCTCAATTTTTTTCCACTTTTCATTAAAAAAGGGAAAGCGCAGCTATACACATATGTTGATTAAGGTTCCCAGCAGTCCTCCAAGAGATTATACTTACTCCTTGTGCTTTAGAGGTGTGTGCACTAGGGCTCTGAAAAAGGGTTTCATGGCAGTAGGCTGCCTCAAGATCCTTCCCAAACCAAAATGGAGAGATGGGTTGGAAAAGGCCTCTGAGATCATCAAGTCCAACCCTTGGTCCAACTCCAGTCCATTACCAGATCATGGCACTCAGTGCCACATCCAATCTCAGTTTAAAAACCTCCAGGGATGGTGAATCCACCAACTCTCTGGGCAGGCCATTCCAATGCCTGTTTACTCTCTCTGGAAAGAATTTTTTTCTGATATCCAACTTAAGTTTCCCCTGGCAGAGCTTAAGCCTGTGCCCCCTTGTCCTATTGCTGAGTGCCTGGGAGAAGAGACCAACCCCCACCTGGCTAGAACTTCCCTTTAGGTAGTTCCAGACAGTGATGAGGTCACCTCTAAACCTCCTCTTCTCCAGGCTAAACAACCCCAGCTCCCTCAGCCTCTCCCCATAGGACTTATGCTCCAGTCCCTTCACCAGCCTTGTTGCTCTTCTCTGAACCCGCTCCAGCGCCTCAATATCTTTCCTGAACTGAGAGGCACAGAACTGAACACAATACTCAAGGTGTGACCTCACCAAGGCAGAGTCCAGGGGAAGGATCACTTCCCTGGTCCTGCTAGCCATGCTATTTTTGATACAGGACACTGAAATTGCAAGTACAAAGTCTCATTGCTGGATCCAGTGGGTGGTGACGATATCTCTTCCTACTTTTATCTTTTCTTTCTCTTTCTTTTCCTTACGCATTTTCTTGAGTGTTAGTTTTATGCTTTCATACTGCTGTCTTACTATAGATAATAACAAGTGAAAAGGCTGCATAGCTGTTTTACTTTGCTACCAAATTGTTCTAAAATAAACCCTACATAAAGGGATTTACAAACACTGATCATTCACTGTCCTTTCATGCTAATCCACCCCAAGGGATGTGTTAACAAGAACCTGGGTTACCCTTGCCTTCTGCGGCCATAGCAACTTTGGGTTTAATTTTATAAATAAGTACTAAACCCAATGTTTAATAAATTGTTGTCTTACACTCCTTTTTTACCAACTCCTAGCAATTTTATTTCTCTATTATGCATTTGTCAAAGTTAGTTTACTTCTGCATGAAGTTTTGCCACTGCATTCTATTAAACTGTGAAAGACATAATTTTGTTGAAAGTAATCAGAAATAATAACACACGATAAGCTCAAAACTGTGTGTTACTACTTAGTAGTTTTTCATGATCCTTGTTATTTCTGTTTCTCTGTTGGCTGAGTCTTCAGCTGAATGTATCTGTTTTCTTAATGGTACCTCAGTCTCAGAAAGGTCATGGCAAGCGGGATCTCATCGAGGAAGTCCTTGGGGTTTAATTTCCAATTATTAATAGCTGTATAAAGATTCTAGGATCAAGCTAAAATAAGTGATATACTTTTATAACATCAGCTGTGACATTCAAGCCAATGCAAGGTTTTGTTAATAAGGGATGTTAAATAGAATATTATCAAAAAACCCTGGGTTTATTTGACAAACCTTCTCCTATTTCTTTGTCCTCCACGTGACTCTCCTAATTAACCCTTGATAATTATTCAAGGGGTCTGACTTATTACCATGCAGTAGCAGAAGGAAATTTTATAAAGACAATATATTAATCTAAGGGTAGGACATAATGGTGGGTGTTTTGAGTATACAAAAGTAGGATGAAAGACTGACAAAGTCTTTTGGACTGTACTTAAAATTCTTAAAACTAGCTGAAATAGAAGTTTTTAAAACTCACTAGAAACCTGATAGTAATTTAAAGGTATGTTCAGCTAATTTATGCAGATCTTTTTTTCTTAGCTGTATTTCATTTTTGTAGTTTTCATTGCTGTCTCTTCTTGGTTAATATTACTTTGCTTTTTGTAAAGCAACTTATCCATCCCTATGTGGAAAAAAGGCTTTAGAAAAATTTGCATGTCTAATGAATATTGTTATTAACTATACAGGAGCATTTTCATCAAGTGACATGAATATAAAAAAGTTGGGTAGATAAAAGACTGCAAGATGCTAAAAGCTGAAACACTTTTTAAATTTTTTAATATTTCTGAATCTAAGTCTCATCTAAACAGATTCTAAAGTTTTCAGGTTAACTTGCAAGTACATTTGTAATGTTTTAGCAACTTAATTGGGCATCCTTTACTGTAATATTGGCTTATGCTCATCAGAGTTTCAAAAACTGAGAGTTACTTTATAAACATGAAACTGTCACAAAATAGCTAGCCCAAATTGGCTAAAGCTGAGGTATTTTTACTTTGATTGATGAATATGTTTAATTTATGAAAATTTTTGCTGTAATCTTGACCTGATGTTCAGTTTAGTTGGTAATTTATCAAACCAGATAAGATGTGAATTTGGGAAGAAAGCATTGGGAAGGGACTTGGACCATTTTGATTGTATACCAGGCTCATCACACAATTTTGGTCAACTCATTGCTCCCCTTCTTTATTTTTTCTTACCTTTCCATATAGATGAGTGGAAACAACAGAGTGCTGTTGTGAAAAAGTTGTTTGGTGGGTGCCTGACATCTAGCCAGATTCAACCCACTACACCTGTAAACTTATACAAATGTCCAAACTAGCACATCTTTAAAAAGTTATGGAATCCTAAAACACTAATGCCTGGTACTGTGCAAGCAACAGAGCTCTCCCAAGGACATTACAATATACATGTTAATTGCTTTTTCCCATGTTTATGTCTGGAAAATCCAGAGAAAGTGCTGCAGGAATGATTTTCTGTAGAAAACTAGAAAAATTATGGATATTTTAATACCCCGCATGGTAACAGATGAGGATATTTTGTACTTTGGCAGTTAAACAGGTTGATCCATTGGCTGCCAAACCTTTATTCTGCCTAAATTAATATGAGCAGTATTAGCAGTATGAATTTTCAACATCTAATCCTGATAAAAAAGGACCCTATTGGGATCCTGTATGTCCTGATTAAAAAGAATTTTTGGACATTTTGATCCTCCTGCATGCTGGCAGGAATCTGTATAAGATTCCTTGGAATATTTTGGTTCTAAGCTACTTTTGATGGCAGAAAAAAAATTGCTTGAACTGAGAAGACAAAACAAGAGAAGGCAGCAGATGAAAGAGTTTATTTTGGATGCTTTGAAGAAGTTTGTCTTGAATTTTCGGATGCCAAAACTGTGGGACATACTTTGTCTAATATCTCAAGAAAGGTTTTATTTTTTCCACAAAGCTTTCCACATTCCCACTCCCCAAAAGGAGAGGATGAAGGCCTAAAATGCAACTAAAATGTTGCTGTGGTTTATAGGGTAGGATGAAAACAGAGTGAAGTTTTGGGTACCTCTGAAATATTTGTACCTGTCTCCGATAGAAAAGATCATAAGATACAGATTGTTGGACTGGAAATGTAATGTGTAGAAATACTTGGCCATGATGACAAAGTTGAAGTAGAAACTAAGAGCAGAGGAAGAGACAGATACACTGCAAACAGAGGAGGAGGAGCTGTCAAAACAGAAAGTGAGGCAAGAAATAAAGACAAAAGAAAATATATCATGATTTTCCCTTCTGCATAGACATGGGACAGTTTACTGAGAAAAGTGTTTTTTGAAATGAAGACTTGAGTGACATGTGGAACCTTCCAGTTCTACAGCTGACAATGGGGTGAAATGATTCAAAGATGTTCATTCCACTAGTTATTTCAGGATTTCTGTGATGAAATCTCCCCACCTTTTAGTGGGAATCATGCTGACTGGCATCAGTGTCTTCCAAACAGCATCTGATAGTTCCAGAGCTTGTGAAAATGAGATGTTTTATAGAAGTGAGAGATAATTCACTAGAACACAAGTGTTGATTGTTGTTTGGGGTAGTTTCTTAATGAATTCATCTTAATTGTGACTTAGTTTGAATTCCCTTTGATTTTTGTGTAGAGTTGGATTTTAAGGTTTTCGTGTTTTGTTTGTTTGTTTGTTTGTATGTTTGTTTTTATGTTGATCTGTTTTTTAAAGGAAGTTCCTGGATAGAATATATAGGACACCCTACATATTCCTGGGACGAAGTTTTATTATGAATAGAGACTTTTAGAAAGATGTTGTGAGAAATTTCTCTGCTAATGGTATCAATGGGTGAAGTTAAAGTTTCCCATAACTGTAATGAAAACCTTACTGAGAACTATAGTATTTGGTATAAAATAGTCAGTTGCTTGAAGAAAGAATTGAGTAATGAATTATTGTTTAATATTATTTTACTTTATCTAAAGAGAAGATGGTGCAGTCATATATGATTACTTTCTTGAAACTCATTTGCCAATTGAGATAAATTAGGTAAGATTACTGCCTGTATAAGTAATTTTACTATCAGTGTTCTTTGAAATTGAAATTACTTTTAAAGATTTACATTCTTTTTTAGACTCTTAGTTTCATTCTATCTTTATAGAAGGTCTTTTGCAACACCTTCTTTTAACTATAGCATGCCATATCTGGCAAGACTCTTGCAGTCTCTACTGCATAATTAGGCTGTTAGCTTAAAAGAATTTTACTTTTTTACTGAAGAAGTCTGGTCACTTCTGGGCTTGTAATTTTCTCAGCTAATGTGTTAGGGTCAGCATAAAGTTCAGTTATTTCTGGCTGTGATAGCAGTCTGACTTTTTCGCTAAGTAATTACTGTTCAGAAAAACTGTAATGTTTGGGTTTTAAGTACTGGAAAAAATAATTAAAAAAAGATCTGAGCCTGTTAAATTAAGGAGTCACACATCAGTTCAACTTAACTTTCACTTCAACTGATTTATTTAAAAAAAAAACAAATTTTGAGAAATTTAAGGGAAATATTTAATGAGGTCATGCTGATTGCACAGCTCAATAAATTTGATGTTTAAGAGGCATGTACTTCAAAGTTCTAAAACTGACTTTCATCCCAAGCAGAAGAAGGAGTGGGATGGAGGTGGAAGGGATAATGAAGGAGAGGGCTACAGAACTAGTGAAAATGGAATTAGGAGTCAGCAAAGTGCTGGTAAAGAACAAAAAGTGGATTACTGAAAACACAGCCCATTTATCAAAAATAGTCTGAGATTAAAGTAACTCAAAAGGTAAAACACTCTTCAAAGAACATTAAAACTTGTAGTACTTTAACTGCCAAGTACAAACAGAATATGGATAACTCAGGCTGTTGTTCACTGGCAACGTGATACGATCTTAATACGGAATGAATACCTGCTCAATTCAATTATAACGTTGTGCTGTGGAAGAATAGCTAAAAGAAATGGAAAAAAAAATGAAGATAACAACTGTGAAGTATAAGCACACAGAAAGGTCAAGGGACTAGCCACTCCTTCCCTGGTAGAAAAAATTGTAAATTTGGCACCAGCAGGTAGGTATGTATGTATGTATGTATGGCCAAACTTTGCGAACGAAGATTTGGGAAGGGCTCTCCTCCCCATGTGGGTGTGCCCTTCCAGCCTGCACAATGGATTTTTTAGGTGAGGCTCAGCGTGCGCAGAACTGGTCCCACCGTTTAAGTACCAAGGTCCATTTGCCACGGCCGAGCAAGCTTGGACAGTGACAGCGAAGTCCTCAGGACTGTCTACAGCACCGAGTACTAACCGGGGCTGACCCTGTTGAGCATCCGAGATCTGACAGGATCAGATGGGCAGGGAGGCATTGAACTGCCCGGTATGGTCTCCACTGAGTCTCGAACTCATGACCCTGTGATCAGAGTCCGGCACCAGCAGGTAGAGCTCATGATACTGTACAGGGTGGGATGAGACTTCAGCTGAAACTCTTTTATAAAGATGGCTTGAAGATGGAAGAGAGGCAAAGGAGAGCTACTAAAAGTCATAGAGAGGGTGGAAATTTTACTTTCTAGGGAAAAAAAAACAAACCCAACATTATACCAAAAAGCTATTATTATACCTGCCATTTTGGCTGCAGTTGAGATGTATTCAGATTGGTGCGTATGATACTTATATGCTATCTAACCCATTTCTGTCAAAAAAGCAGAAGAATGCTTTAATATAATGTTGACAGAACTGGGAGAGGAAATGAGCTGGTATATGGTTATGCCACCTTGGTTGAAGACACAAGGAAGGTGATTTGGAGATTTATATTCTGAAGGTGTTACAACTTCACCAGAACAGTACAGCTGAACAAAGTAAATGTTTGACTTGTTCAGTAAAATGATGTTTGATTGCTGATTATGTATGATCTTACTAGGCTAAACAGAAAGAATGAAGAAGTTCAAAGGACAAGATAAATACAAACCTTATACACAGTGGTTTTGTTGCTGACTGAAAATAATATTTCTAACAGAACAGTGAAAAGAATCCAAGAAGAGGTAAATGGGTTTCAAGATGGAGCTTGTTAAGGGGATTATATGTTATTGTCACAAACCACAATATAGCACTAAATTTGACTACCCAATTCCATCATTCCAGATGACAAACCCGACCACAGAATCACCAAAGTACTTAAAATAATGCATTCAATCAATTTTATGTTCCCCAGCCCTTGCTTGTGCAGCTCCATTATTTATTTCTAGATTTACAATATAATAATGTTCAGTATGATATAAAAAGGGTCTTTTAACTTCAGGTTGTTTCCAGTTGAAAAATATGGCATTGGTTTTTAATCCGTCAGCTCATCTAGTTTATTAAAGTAGTCTACAATCATCTGCTCATAGAAGTAATTTGAACAGAATCTTTAACCTGCTTCCAAGAAAACCTACATTTTATTAGTGACTTGACAGATTCTTAAGAATGTTCATATGCCTTCAGTAAGGTTATAGATAATGTGATTTTCTTTAGTACTTCTTTTGGGGCTTTATATATACAAATCATTATAATAGATAATGAATACAGTTTTCAATTTAATGCTGATTTGTAAGGAATTTTAATGTTAAATATTTCAATGCAGTGTAAAAATGCCAGTTTGTTCCCTGCCCTGCCCATTGGAGGCCATTAGTTGTCCTTTGACATAAACGAATAAGACTTAAAAACGAAGCATTACATCTTACTATTTAGTGTGAGAGATGTGGTTTAACTGATAGATTGTATGCAGAACTTTGAATTTTCCAGTGCTGTTCCAGGTTGAAATTGTGAAGAATTTACACTGACGTGTAAGGGGTTTTGTTTGTATGTGGGGCTAGATACGGTAAGACAGCTGCCTGAAATTTTGCTGCAAATAGGAGTGTTGGGGTAACACTGCATGTTTCTGGTGTCCCATACCTTGGTAACAGGACAGAAAATTTAACTTATATCTATTTTCACACTTTTTTGTCTGAAATAACTGAAATAGCCAAAATACTGGATAGGCCAGTATAGCAAACTGATGAATACACGGAAGTGCTGCTACACCTGTGCAAATCAATGTTGCTCCAATCTGTGTTTCTAGGTCAAAATCTTTTCCATTTTCTTCATAGAGTTGTTACAGAGAGTCATGGAGAGTGTTTTTTAGAAAGACAAGCTTTATCTTAACATGGAGTAATGATCTCATGGGGAGTCAAATCTGTTGAATGACTGGTTGCTGCCTAGATGGCAATGGGAGGCTCCACTGCACCTTCATCTGAATGTGTGAGACTCCTGAGCCACTGCTCTGCTCAGTTCTGGCTGTGGCCCTTGGTGACCACACAGCACAGGCAGAGTTCATTGCTATTGATTATTTTAACTGCATACAAACCCCCTTTCTAATGACTATTTACAAGTGTCTTGGTGATTTATAATGTCATCTATCTGTCAGCACAAACTACTTAGAGGAGTCTTTGGAGGAAAAGGCTAGATTCTCCACCTAGGACATTTATTAATCAACATGCCCAAATTGTTGAAGCCAGACACAGGAGGAGGAGCTGCCTGAGGAGAATATCTAGGATTGTATGAGGGTCCCATCTGGAGAGGGCCTGCAACAATGTCAGACTACCCTCCAAGCATCAGCCTTCACTCGGATCCTCTGCATGACTGAAGTGGCTGAACTGGCCTGAGGCAACAGGTTAACTTGAAACTAGGTGATTGTCTGAAATTTCAGTGGTGACAGGGCTGCACTGAGACCATGTCAGAATCTATGGGATCCATGGCTGGGCAGAGGTATCACTGCAATACATCTGCAGACCCGCACTCCTGCAGGGTTGCTGGGGTAGGGAACAGATGGTCATGGGCCAAAATCAGGCTAATGGGCAGAGGTTGTAGGTAGGGGGTCCCAGCTGAGGCAGATCAGGATGATTAAGGTCTATCAGTGTACTGGTGGCCCTGAGATAGAGGCACCACAGATCTCTTAGACTAGGCATCTATCATATGGCTACCTGGGTTTACAAAGCACAGGAGCAACTCTGAGAACTAAGACATGGTAATCCACACTGGAGTCTTGTGCTGCAGTTAAAGATGGCATTTGTTATACTTGTAATTTATGCCTCATTTTATATACTTCTGCCTTTCTCATGGGTCTATTCTTAACCTCCTTGCAATGCGAGCAATAATATCTTGTATAAGTGTTTAATTGTGGACCTCAGTCTGACAATAGTGGCTTCTTCAGTTTGTTACTTGTTACTCAGTTGTTCTTAAGCTCTTACTATTTTTTAGCAGAGCTGGTAATCATTATTCTGATTATACAACTGGTTCATGTTGTATTGTGGGTTTCATAATGTCCTATTAGTGCTCTGGTTAGCCAGCAGATCTGTCTTGCTACCAGCTGTAGGAAAATACTTTCAAAAAACTGCACTCCCAGTGGAAGTTATTCAGATTGTAATGAGCAGGATGTTTTATGATCTTTGCTAATAAAAATGAAACTGGAAGAGAACACTGTCTTGCCAGAATGTGTTCTCCACATTGCCAGAATTTGCAGGCTATGTGTAAACTGCTGTAATCTGCAGCATATTCTGTCAGAATATGAATATGTTTTATTAAGTCTTACAGTATGACCACATAAATAGTAATAATATACTGTGTGCTGAGATGGGAAATTCTATTGTGTGGAATAATGCCACCAATGGAATAGAATCTAATGTGTCTTTTTAAACATTCAGTGAAAAGTAGTGACTTCCCTGCTCAGAAACCCTCGTCAGGTGAAAGACCTAAACTATTTCAGATTCTCTACTTTTCTTTCTCAGCCCCTGAACTCCCAGGGGAGTAGCATATATTAAGAACTGACTTCCTGCAGCTTGTGGGCTTACAAAATATCACTTTTGGGGTATTTTGTTTGTTTGGGTTTTTTTCATGAAAAAACTGTGTGAAAGCACTCTTTCACTTAGAAATAACCTGAATAGTTAATACTTCTTTTAAAGCATGTTCTGAACTGACAATCTGAAAGAAATGCTAATGCAAAATTTATCCTGGCTGTTGAAAACTACATCTAGCTAATAAATTAGAAAAACTGTATTTGAGACAGGAATAGATGTCCTTTCTACCTTGCCTTTCCCAACCCCAAGGAAAACATATTAAAAGCTATTCTAATGTATGTGCTAGGGTCACACTCCCAGATTCTTTCTGAACAGTTTGATTGATCTTGCTGTTGGAGCTGAGCCATGAGTCTGTCTTGCTACTTTGTCATAGTGCCTTGGAAAAACCAAACTGGGATATGGAAGAATAGAGGTCTTTAATAAACTCTGCAGTTAACCTAGTAAAATGCCTTGCTATCTCCTTAAATCTTCATTTATTCTCATTCTATAAAAAATAGTGTATTATCTCTCCTGGAAAAAAGTTTCAGCCTGCCATCAGTACTTTTCAGTAATATCTATTTATCATCCTTATTTGGATGAATGGTGACCTGTTATTATCTGGAAGAGCTGATGTTTTTTCTGAGCCAAGATTTTCAGTGTAAAGCACTTTACAGCATCTGGTATATTGTATGTTCAGGCTAGAACTGTTATCTGTTCTAGTTTTTTACATAGTTGTCTTGTAGGTATCATGTGTTTTCTAGTAAGTAAGAAGGCATGTGATATAGAAGATGTAGGATGGGTATGATTATAGTGAGACTGTTCACAGCAAGTCAGATTATGGTGGAGATCATCATACTCTGTCACTCGTGAAGGAACAAGAGCAACAGTATTTGCAGGTAATGAGGTATATATGTTTTCACAGAGGAACTATTTTAGTGTTCCATATCTGTAAGTACCCTAATGGTAGCCTAATAATTCTTGTTTCATATTCCTCCTTCATCTGTTGGCTTAACAGTCATAAAGAGAACCCAGTTATATCTGAAATCTAACATTTGTCCCTAAGTCATTGATCAATGTTCAAAGTATAAAAATGCTCAAAGATTGGGTAAGTAGCTGAAAGACTGCTTTTGTAACACTTGTGTTTGTTGTCTGGATATATTTGTTAGAGCTCGCTTTGATTTGGATGAATTTTTCAGTGCATTCTTTTCTTAGTTATATATTTTATTTTGATAATTTATATAGTTTGTTGCAGTATGGTAAGCTGTATCGTGTTTTCTGTTTGTGTGTGAAGGCTGAATGATTTTATATTGTAGTTTGACATGGGAGGAACTACATACTGTGCAGCAGGGCATAAAATCTTCATTCTGAGGACACCAATGGTGTGGTCTAAAAGTTAGTCAAGAAACGAGTTTCCTTATTACTATTCTTGAACATGGGAGTGAGATTGAAAGGATTCTAACTACTTTGAGAACCATCCTGATGTTTAGGTTTACCTTCAACAGCAGAGCTAACCTAACACATGAATTTATTTCCAGTTTTAGAGTAGATGCTCATCTGCAGAAATCCCTAGTAGTTTATTGCTTGGGGGGGGTTTCTTGGTTTTCTTTTTTGTTTGTTTGGGTTTTTTTTGGTTTTACCGTTGCATATATATATACTTCGTTGTTTCATAATGATATGAAAAGGAACTTGTATTCCTGCCACAATTTTCTTCCAAGAAACCAGACCTAAGGAAATATAACAGATTGGAGAATCTAGTGTTGAAGTTGATATGCACTGTCAAACATTTTTCAGAATCACATCTAGCTTAATATACTTCAGCATGGTGGCTCTGGGAACTTCATTTCTTTCATATGATTTATTACATCTTCACTGAAGCATTGAGTGTTGAATAAAACTTGTAATCAAAACCAGTACTTTGCCCCACATTCATTTTTTCTAGCTACTTCTCTGATCTGGAAAGAGTGAGGTAGTACTGTGGAATGGGTGTTTTATTGTTTCAAGTCATGCTTTGATCCTGTGCAGCAGAACGCACTGTCCTGCAAGTGGAAGTGTTGTAGTGAGGAACTTGCTTCTTTTGTTTAGAAATATTCAGGTGATGTAAAGATAATTCCAATTGATCACAAGTATGTTACTGTTTGTGTTTCTCCAGTGATATTGATTAAATTATCCTTTTCCAAGGAATAAACCATCTTTATCTTTTTCACTTAAAATACTTGGTCTGTGAGAATGTATCTGTGTGAAAATCATTTTCTGTTACTATCATGATCATGTCTGAGTATAACTCTAAAGAGTAAGGTGATCAGGCAGGAGGTTGTATACTTGAATCCTTTAATGACACTCTTCATGTTGACCATCTGTTAACACTCGGGGAGGAAAAATGTGCTATATATTCCACAGTGGTCCATGGATTACTCAGGAGTTGATCTTTGTGATGCACTTCATAGCATCAGTCAGGACACATCTGCTTACACTATTGAACTACTGAAGGCAGAGGTATATTGATCACTTTCTTGAAACTGAAACTCTGTTCCTAGAGGAAGCCTTTTAGCAGAGGGAGCTGCTGTTCACATGAAAAGAGTAGACATGGGAAGAGAGAAGAGGGAAAGAGTACTGGTTTTATTCCTCTCATAAGGCTGCAGCTGATAATTATGGAATGTCCCAGAAAATGAAGAGAGAAAGCAGTGTTCTAGATACAAAAGTCATGAAATTACGAAGGAGCTGCTGCTCATGGCATAGGGCAGGAAAGGGAAGCATGTAATGTGGAAGAAAAATCCAAATTTTCAGGCTAAATAAGGAGGAAGGAAATTAACTAAAGAAGAAATGGCCTAATTTATAGAAATAGCAGCTAGATGCCTCTCTGGAGAGGAAAATAATATGAACAGCAGATGTCTTGGAGGATCTCTGAAGACCCAGTGCTCAAGAATTGTTTGGGAAATTATGTGTGTTGTTTTCATTTTGCCTAGAGTTCTTTAGCTACAGCAATAAAACTGAGGAGCAAAGTGTATGGGAAACTTAAGTTACATTTTGTCTTATTTAGGTTCTGATAGCTATCTCTGAGATAGTAACAATATTAAACAGTAGAGAAATAAGTCTTTTTGGTATTGGGCATTGCTAAGGCACATACATAATTTATGATGAGACCAGTTGGACCCTTCAAGCACATTTTTTTCTCTGCTGTTTTGTTAAGGGAGGAATTCTTTTAGTTCTGCAAGTCTAACTCCTTTTAGCAATTGTACATCTCTAAAGAGTGAATCTAGAGTGAGGATGGAGGGGAGAATGTAAACTACTGGCCAGTATGGAAGGAGAGAGAGTATCAATGAAGGTTGGGTAGTAGCTGTTGTCCTGGTGGTCTGAAATCCTCATGTTCTAACAGGCTCTTTCCCATCAAGGGATAACAGAAGGTATTTGTGTCCTGAAAATGCATCAGAGAGCCTATCAAAGCAAGTGTGCTTCAACTTAACTGGGTCTAATCAAAGGAAATGTAAGACTAGATACTTTTTTGACCTCAGGTTCACCTTTGAAGGCTGTATATGTGTATATGTAAGCACGTGTGTCTCTAGTAGAGATCTGCCTGGCATATGATTGTTTGAAATAGATTATGCTTTACACTTCTCTGAAGACCTAGTGCCTTCCACAGTGAATATTGTGGAAGGAGGGATGGTAGAAATACCTTGATTGTCCAAATCAAGCGTTTCTTCAGATCATTTTGTGGCTCCTCTCCAGTTCAATTACTCCCCAGCTTCCTGTGGAAGGCAAGACCCAGGGGCTGAGAATTGGTCTGCACTTGAGTCCTGCCTCAATATGGAATCAGAATCAAAAAACATGGATGTGCAGCTGTACATGCACCTGGTTCAGGGAATCATTGTCAACTTAGTCATAGCAACTTGAATAATTAACTGGGTGGGCCAGGAATGTCATAAGAGACATGAAGTTAAGGGGAAGTCCAAATGTTATCTTTTGGGTTTATTTGTCAGGCTGAAATATCAAGACCACTGTAAGATTTCAGCAAAACTGTATACTTACTGTGACTTAAGGTGGGTAAAAAGTTGTTGATTCAAATATTTTTTTCTTTTACTGCTCTCAACTTTCTAACAATTCTTTGAAATATTGCAGGTTTTGTGAAGACAATATGGTATAAATGACTTCCCAAAGGGATTACAGTAGGTTTTCATCCGGCACAAGCAAGCTTGATATTCCACAGAGACTGCACCAAAGTAAGGGCCATTACTTAACAAGGCCTGCTGAGCAAGATGAGAGTCTCATCAAATCAAAAACTGAATCAGTGATTCAAGATCTAGTTGAATAAGAAAAGGTCTGAGTCTTGAGCTGAAGACAGGAAGATAAATGCAACAAAGGGATATTGAAGGGAAACAATATTAGTTCCTTTAATTTAAACACTTATCATTAGTCTAGTACTCTGCAGGTGTTCCCAGGTCATAAGCAGTCTATATAAATGCACCAGAGGCTCAAAATTAGCTTTAAGAAACTTTTACAAGTAAGTGACAGAGATTTTGTTCTAGCATATCTGGCTTATCCTCAGTGTATTAATCTTTCTAAGATCTTGGCCAAATAATTTGGTTCATATAAATTAAGCAGTAAGGGGAGTGCTTTTTGCTTTGCAGAGCACTTTTAAGAATTTTGAAGGTCTCAGATCAGAGGACATTTTGAGGAGTGCAAGTTATGACAATTTGTTGACATGTTAGGTTCTTTGTGGTAACTTAGTGGTCAGTGAGCAGCAAACCCCAGTAATATCACAGCTACAGTTAACAGCTCCCAAACAAATGGAAGCCTGTGATGACAGAGAAAAGGTGTTAAGTCTGACCTACTTCCTAGTCAGCAATAATTGCTTTTGTTTTCACAAACATGGCTGCCTTTTTTTTTTTTTTTTAAATACAGATGAAGTTGTGCAACTGTTTCTCTGGTAAAAGTAAGGAAGGTAAAGATACAGTTGTATTCTTCCCCCTAAGCTTAAACCCCTCATCCTTTTCTTGACCTAAAACACAATATCCTGAATATTTTTTATCCATTTTATTCCCTCTTCTGCTTTTCTCTCTTGAATCTTTGCCAAATTTTAGCTTGTTCTTGTCATTTCTTAAATAATCTGAAGCCCACCTTGCCAGTTCCCAAACTAAGAGCCTGACATAATTCTGACACTGCAGTAAGGTTACTGAAACAGTCATTATCTGGTTGTGTGTAGTAGGTAGCCAGAGGATTTATAGATCAATGCTAGACCTCCATCTATAGATCTGTTGCTCTCACTGTTGTCAGAATTCCCTCAAAGACACTGGTGGGATTCTCCTGGATGGCAGCTTCATAATATTTTTTACTAGAAGCTGTTAAAATAGAGAATCAAAACCAGTCAGAAAACCTCACATTATGTTCTTGTTAACTGTAGAAGACTGTCCGTGTACCAATGGCTCTGTATTTTCTTCCCACGGTAGGAAGTCTGTTTTGTAGTAGAATACATAATAGATCAAATAAGACTCTAATAGATTTCTATCCTATATAGTTACATGAATTTAAAGTAAGTGTGTAGGAGGTACTACTCCTTCTGCTAGCTCTTCTACTGGTCTTATTAGTCACGTAGTGAACTGTCACTGCTTCATACATTAGGTCAGTGACCTTATCAGGTGGCAGTGATGACTGTCTTAAACTAGTAGATACAGAAATGTTTGTGAGCATGCCAAGTGTGGGTACAGTACTAGTATGATCTGAACATTATGGTGAGGTAAAACACCAGTGTGTGGTGCTCCCACAAGCCACCATTCCTTTCTCTTTCATTTCAATGGAAAGATAATAATGGAGTAATAGTCTGCTCTGGTAAGGTGTGAGGTCTGGATGACAAATGACCAGCACCACAGAGAGTGTTGTTACGCATGCTACTTGGTCTAGCAGGGAAACCTCATAATGGTGAGCTGGTTTCCACAGGGAAGGATAGCAAAGCATTTAGCATTCATTGCACATGTGCTACAGTTAGCTAATTCTAATTGCATTGCAGGCAAAGACATGGTAACTTTATTTGGCAATAGGAAGAGACATTTTGCACAATGCTGTGTTTAATACCCCAAAGTCTGAACTGCAGATGAACAAAAAACTTTATTTTTGTCTAATAGGTTAATATTTTATGCAGTTTTATAGGTTGCAAGGTACTTTTCAGACTAATGAAACTATGATTTCAGGGGACAGGTGAGGGTTGGATTCTTTCCTCCCACTGCGCCCCTTCCCCACTGGGGTAATTGCTGGTTGTATTAATTCTGCTAAAGAAGTAAAGCTTTTTCACTTGAGACAAAAAAAATAGGAAAAGTAGGTATATGTATGTAATTCTAGCTTTTTCAGAAGAAAAACCTTGGGGTTTCTACATGTTCACAATATTTATGGTTTATCACTTCAGTTGATGCTCAAAATAAAGACAATACACAGGGTTATCTAAAGGTTATCTAAGAGTTTGAGTTCAGTGGAATTAGAAAGACCATGAATATTAAGCTCCTTTAAATCAACTTCTTGACTGTCCTCTTTAGGTTCAGAGTCCTAGTAGAATAAATCCATCAATGCAAGATAGACTAGCTTTCAGTAGAGGTGTGTACATAAATATTTAAAGGTAAAATGGATGAAATGAAGAACAAAAAGTTCCCAGAATGCATACATGTGCCCAAAACAAGAAAGTCGTAGCAGAACAGATTATTAAATACATTTTTGAAAAACCTGTTAATAAGCTAAATAATACTAAATAACTAAATAATTTCTTTGATCAAGTCAAATAAAACACCACAAGATTAACAAAATAACCTGCACTGTTGTGACATGAAGGACCCAGGAAAAGTGATCTCATGATAGGGTTGTGCTGGTCCTGTGACTTCTGCATTACAGCTACCATGTCTCCAGAAGCAAAGCCATGATGAAAGTGCACAGATCTGACATTGCTGTAGTGACTGACCATTTAACCTAAGGAACAAAATGAGTGAAGGGGCTATAGAAGAACAGGTATTCCAGCATAACAAATCTTAATTCAAATGCAAATATAAGTTTTGAAATCCTGTTTAATCAGTTTATCAGAAATTCAGGTTTTATAGTCATGACTTTATAGACATGAGAGAACAGTGTCTTACATCCAAAGGGGTTTGGTCAACTAACTGCCCATAAATTTGCTCACAGGTCACGGATGTTGCTTGTTATGAGCTAAATGAGTGGCTCTGGATAACTGCTACTGGTGTAAATTTATATTAACATGTCTCCACAATTTAATTACCTTGAAGACCTGTGGGCTTTACCGTTATCATAGAAGAGGAAGCTGCTTGGGTGGCATGCCTGTCAGCAAGTCCAAGCTGTTTATAAAACCTCTGTTTGATCTATGCTAATAATCTAGATTCTTTGTAGAGTCAATTGAGAGAAGTGATTAATTTCTCTCAAGCTATCCCTTTTAGACATCTGTGTTAAGTATTCAAAAGGAAACATTTATGCAAACCTATCTCTTTCTTAATTGACGCAGAGGCATATAGGGGCTAAAATTCTCAGGCAGCTGAAATGAATTCATTCTTTGCTACTATTGTTACTGAAGAATGCTGTGGAAATTCAGGAGGGTTATTTAAGTGCAGAATTTGCAGCTACAAGTAATCACAATCACTTAATATTCTTGGTGATCTCTTTGAAAAGAGCTTCTTTCACTTTGAGAATATGGCCTAAATGTTTTAAGGCATAAATTATAGAAAGTATTGTATGCTTTTCAAGGTTAAAAAGTACTTCAGATGGATATGATATTAAATATGTTGCCATCTCTCAATCTTGGCTAGTAAACATTTTAACTCATGCACACATTTTTCTGTAAGCCAGAAGAAATGATGCCATGGTTTGAGATGAATAGGAATAACTTCATGTTTGAATTAATGTTTAATTGTAAGATAACAGGTTGGAATTTCTTTAACCTTAAGCATTTAGGAGTACTATGAGAGACCTTGAATGAAAGCACCTGTAAATAATGAATTTATCTAAGTGAAAAGAAGAGCATACTCAATGACTATATAGGTTATTTGAAAACTATAAATCTAGAAGAGCTGGATTGAAAACATGATGAAAAATTCAAGTTGAATTCCTGAAATTCCAAGGGAGACCATGTGAAATATGAGTAGTGTTTCTTCCTTAAAATAGATCATTCTATTAATAGAAGCCTGAAGTGATGCATCCACACTGAAATGCTTTGGCTTGAAATCAAATGTAGTTTGCTCCCTGACATTTGGAAATGCCTCTCAAAATTACAGTAATGTCTAGACTTAGAATGCATTAGAAATTCTTTTCACTGGGATGCTTCTGATGCTTTTGAACATGTTACCTAGGAACACAGAAAAGATAGTATGAATAATAAGCAAGGTTTTATACTAAGGTCTTCTTTGTTTTCTTTCTACCATGGATATAAAAAAGTATCATGAGACAGCAGTCTCCTACAGAACACATTTAAGTAATTAATGTGTAAAATTGCCTACTACTTTTATATTCAGATGAATACAAGTATGCATCTGAAAACGTAAACACAGCTGTGCCTGGCTTTTTCTAAAGAGATTACCTAAGAATTTTGCAGTGCAAATGATGGATGGTTTTTTCTACAAACAAAAGTGTATTTTTAATTTTTTTTTTATTTTTTCATTGACCTCTCTAAAGAACTCTTGAAAATATTAGTTTCAGCTCTGAGAGCTCTCTTACAGTGCTGCCAACTACGGAAGCATTTTACTACACAACTTTGAACTGAGCCTTGGGTGGCATACACTGCTTCTACCTTCTTTCTCATTGCTTTCTGTAATCAGGATATTTGTGCATCAGTAATGCTTTTCTTTTGTAACAGAGAGAAATGTTCACTTTTTTTTTTCAGGGATATTGCAAACAAGTATTTTAGCTGTGTGATTTTTTTAATTTAATTTTTGACATGTGAGCATGTGAGCCAAACTTTTTGTGTCATCAGTGTGCTGCTATCCATTGAAGGCATGGATTGGTGAAGACAGCCTTCAGGATATTATGCCATGATTGTGATCAGTGCATTTAGATTTACTTATTTATTTATATAATTTAACTTTTTCATCACCAGAGACTTGATTAAATAGAATAAATAATTGATTTTGTTGGGTTTTTTTTCTTTTCTGTCAACAATGAGCAGTGAGATGAAACACAGAGGACTCCACCAAGTGTGATGTTGAGAAGCAAGATTAAATCAAGAATAGAAGTGACATGGCTTGTTTAATTTTTGTTTCTGCTTATTAGTATGCAAGTCATTTTCTGGGAGAGGCAGCATTCTACTTCATAGAATCATAGAATCGATTGGGTTGGAAAAGACCTCCAAGATCATCGAGTCCAACCCTTGGTCCAACTCTAGTTCATTTACTAGATCATGGCACCCAGCGCCACGTCCAATCTGTGTTTAAAAAATCTTTTTTAATTACTCTGGTACTCCTTTTATTAATGTCATCACTTCCAACGTGGACAACCAACAGTGGGTAATAGTCTGAAGGCTGGATAAGTTTAGGAAGTCTTTTGGTAATATCCCTCACCCTGGCCCCAGGAAGGCAGCAAACTTCCCTGTGGGACGGGTCTGGCCGACATATAGGGCCCTCAGTTCCCCTCAGAAGGGAGTCACCGATTACAACAACCCTTCTCTTTTTTCTCTTACCTGTAGTCGTAACCCGTCCGGTAGGCTGGGGGTAACCAGAAGATCTTGTAGACAGATCTTCCTCCTGACTGTCCTCCAACAGACTGCCCGAGTCCAGGGCCATATACCTGTTTTTTAAGGGCACCCTGGCAGGTGAAAGGGGTCGAGAGGGGGTGTTTTTGCCTCTACGACCAGGCACCTGTTTCCATTCATCCCCAACCCTATGGTTTGTTCCATCTGCCTGATGGCAGGAGGGGCTGGGCTTCACCACCTCCTGCTGGGCTTCCTTAGGAGTGGAAAGGGTGTGACTCCACCAGTCAAATTCCCTTTCACTCTCCCTTATGTTTCTGAGCCTATCCACCTCTTCCTTTAGCTCTGCCACCAGACCCAGCAAATCGTTCACCTGCTCACATCGTATGCAGGTGCTTCTCATACTGTCCTCTGGTAGTAGGTCCGGGCTCAGACAGTCTATGCAGCCGGAGGCCTGAGTGGCTGCATCCTTTTTTAGAGGGTTCAGTCTGTATTGACACACCTCTACTGGTAACAGGAGGAACAGCTTTCATTTTTCTGGGAGGCATGACTGCCTTAAGCTGGGGGGAAAGGTAGAAAGAGACAAAGAAACAAATGAACAGAGGAGGAAAAAAAAAAAAAAGCTGCAGAAATACCTAGGCTTCTGCCCTGCCTGCTCACCCTGCCTGTGCGAACTGCCTGTGCAAACTGCCGTGCCACGCCCTCACTGCCGTGCCACGCCCTCACTGCCGTGCCACGCCCTCACTGCCGTGCCACGCCCCTGTTTGCCCGCTCCTGTTCCCCACGCTCCAGGTTGCTTGTGCTCCCTAGAGATGTTTTTAAGGCCTTCTCACTCTCCTGCTAACGAGCAAGCCCCGCCTCCAACTCCCCTCTGAGTCACCTGCTGATAGCTGAAGGAGCAGCAAGTAAAGCCTGCCAGGGAAGGCAAGTGGTATAACTACAAAGGTAGAATTTTTGGTCTGAAATACTAATGTTTTTATAGCAATCTCAATAAAATTACTGGAAAAGGCCTGATAATATAAACTCTTCTTAGTGACATGTAAACTAGCATGCCAGAGAAGACTTATCTTGTTGAGGTTTGATAGAAATTCAGAGCTATGTTAGGAAGCATATTGAAAACTCTAGGCTATACCATCTTTTGGTCCTGCCAGGAAAATACTGTAGATTCAAGTTTGAGTGAGGGGACAGGTTCTTTGCCATGATGGCCACCACCTCTTATGTTGTCACTTTGTTGTTCATAAGGCTAGAATAATCTGCTTTCTCTATTTTGTCCCTCTATGAACATTTAGCAACAGAGAATTAGAATGATGAGAGGAAATCTGGTCAAATCTTGCCTTGCAGAGAGTGGTCGCTACAGTTTTGGGTGTATCAGAACACACTTGGGCACCTGTTTCTTTCAGGATTACTGTTGTTTCCTGCTTGCCAGAAATACATCTCCTTTGGTGATTGGTGCCTCTGCATGTTTGTTAGGCAATCCAGATCACTCTACCTTGATGCTATATGAAATAAAATGTTTACTGCTAACATAAAGAAAAAAAATAAAAGCGTTAATAGTGACTTCTAGACATTTTACTACAAAATTAATATGAAGTAATTAAGAGTAAAGAGAAGATGATCCAGGATCATAATTCATACTGCCTTGTTTGTGCCCTGTCCAGAAATCTTCATGCTGTCAAAAAATCTCTAACCAAAAGAACTGGGATTAAATCAAGACTATTTTGCTTTAGCACCTGCGGACTTTGAATGTGACTATATTTAATGTTCTGTATATATTATACAACACACTTATTTATAGTCTGTAAAGGAAGTGTTATATGCCATTCTCTAATCACTGTAATGGGTAATACCATATTAGTTAAATTCAGTTTAAGATTGATTGAGTTGTTAATTTCCGTGTTAGTAAGAGTCTGTTTTTCTGATGTGTTCTCCGATTAATGAGATTTCTAGCCTTGTAAGACACTGACAGTTACTAAATTGCTTTCCATATTTTTATTTTCACAGAATATAAATATTTTTAAACCTGGGATTATTATAACTTGACTCCCTGTATTTTCTCTACTTCCTGACTGAAGTGCCCGCTGTGAAAAAGGCTGCTTAAACATACAACCTGTAGATTTTTCTATTGATTGCAAGGGTAAAACTGGATTATCTCACTCTTATTTTGTCAGCTCAGTTTTTCACTTTGGTCTTTAATATTTAATCTTCACGTTCTGTTTTCTTTGTTTTGAATGTCTTCAATTTGAAATACTCTCTTTGGGAGTCAGATCATAGATTAATAAGACATCTCCAATGCTTATTTCTATCTATTAAGTATTCATTTGAAGGTACAGGATGAAGTGTAGATCCCTTGGAAAATGCCCATGCATGCAGCCAGTTGCCAATCACTTATTATTCCATGTAAGTCTCCCCAAAGACCCTTGTGATCATCACAAAACCTTAGAGAAACTGACAGTAGGCAAGTGATTGACACAAATCTAATTTTGGTAAGCTCTTTATGCTGAATAATAAGACCTCTTTGCTTTTTGCAGGCTTTTACTTTATTTGTGGGATTGCTACAAAGCATCCTCAGTGACCAGGAAAGTCAAAGTGGTTCTGAGAAGACTGGAGAAAGATGTATTCACTTTTTTTTTAATGATGGTTTTCCTTTCTTATTACTTTTAGAGGTAAATGAATGTAAATAATGTCTAATGAAAATGGAAGTCTAACATAGGTTAGTAGTCTGCCAGCAGATTAATTACTCACATTTCATTTTGAGGGTTGAGTACTGGTAATTTTTGTAATGTAATGGTGACAGTGTTCTCTTGCAGAAATGACCAATAGCCATAATTTGGCTCTGAAATATCTTATGCTTGTGACTTCAAAATATCTGAGAACTTCATTGATTAAAACCAGTGATGCTTTGAAAGACTGAGACAAATAGCTCTGGTTTCTTTCCATTAGAAAAAAGGCAAGTACACAAGATTTTAATTAAATATTGATGTTGTATTTAAACTGTTTTCTTGTCTGAATTTGAAATCAAGACATTGCAAAAAATTGCACCTCCAAAATTAAATTCTGTATATTAGGACATGAAAGTAGGACAGAAATGTGTGTAATATAACAAACAGAGCTGTTTTCCAAATATTATTTTCCCTGACACTATTACTTTTCTTTAACTTATAGCACTTCTTGTAAATCCATTTAGTAAATTAGGATTGGGCTGATATTTTTTTTTTAAATTCCTTTTCCTTCAGGTATTGCAAATGCAATGAGTAAGAACAGTTCTTGGTTTGGGCTAAAACATAGATATGACAGTGAGAATGGGAATCTGATCATATATTCTTTGGAGTCTGCAGGGACTGAAGACCTTCACTTTTCTGATTCCATGAAGCCCACAGGGCTTAATGACAATTTACTGATGGGTTATTAGTAGTCAATCAATATCTTTGCAGGGGAAAAAGAGAGAAAGGATAAAGAATAATAATGCACACAAGTAAAACTACTATAGAATTATGTTTCTTGCTGGTGCTTGAAGGACACCACTTATTGTTGAATTTGAGAATTTAAACTGTCTGA
This sequence comes from Pithys albifrons albifrons, assembly GCF_047495875.1. Classification (NCBI taxonomy): domain Eukaryota; kingdom Metazoa; phylum Chordata; class Aves; order Passeriformes; family Thamnophilidae; genus Pithys; species Pithys albifrons. Next base: position 25,548,190 of record NC_092458.1, read on the forward strand.
GATGGTTAAAATCTCAACCAATATTATACAGCTACATGAGGCAATGTTGCTAGGGTCAATTCCCATGAAGTATTCACAATTTTATCAAATGCTTGTAATAGTCTTCCTTTTTTTTCTAATGGAAATAAATTTTGATAAGAATGTTGTATAAAAATATTTTCACTGGCAAAGACTGCTTGAGCATGTCAAAGAAGGGAAAACATCAGACTTTATGTATATTGGTTACATTTTTGCCTTTGCTGAATGAAAATCAGTTTTTATATTCAATAAAGTTGTGCTGCAGTTTTAGATTAACTCTTCAAACACAAATACTTAGTCACTCTGTATTAGGTCTACTGAACAGGTCCCTGCTTTAACCACAAATTTCATAATAGTGCTTTTTTATTGAATTTTATTTTTATTTTTTAAACTCTATTTAAATTATGATGAATAAGAAATATGAGCAGTTCCCAGCAACACATCCAAACAACTGCTTTGCCACATTTATTAATATTTTTTGTGTAAGGAGTAGTATAATGAGGGGTTTTTTCCCCCATGTCTTACTTAAACAATGTTTCTAGCAATCCAGTAGTCATGACTTTGTAGGACAGAGATGATACATACTGGTAAAATCTAAGAAATAAGAGAATCTGTCTGATTAGCCCAGTCCTTACCAGTGGGTGGAATAATCCATCAAAATAGAGAAATGAATTTTAAAATAGCAAAAAGGTAAACTGGGCACAATACAATATTGAAAAGGAAAAAAAATGAGGTTTTTGGAGGGAAATTTAAGAATGTTTGAAGGTGAACCTTTCATGGAGAAACTGCTGGAGAATCAGTAATTCACCTGTAGTTAATGGTTTGCCTTCTATAAATAACATTTTGGAGAGGGTTAATCCTCATATTTTCATGGTCTGGTGGTTTGGTGGCTTTAAGGTACATTTTACTTGGAGAAAAAAGTTTCCCAGCTAGTGGTGTTTTTTCTTTGTATTAGCTGGGGATTTTGGTTAAAGGAGATTGCCCAGTTCTGTGATGACTTGGGGGAGTGTGTTCTGCCCAATTTATTCAGCACAGTTAAGGATGTGAAACTTGATTTTTTAAAATGTTCTGTTATTCACCCACAAGCCAACAAAGAATTCATCACATACCATCTACCCTGTCAGAAATAAGATAGGGAACCTGTTAGAGAGGGTAACTCTTAATGACTTCAGTCTCTAAAGGTGATGAGCGTGTCTGAAGTGGGACACCATCTGTTCAGCTGAGGTGGTTTCTAAGCCAGGCTGTGACTGTCTGTAAAGACTGGTCAATACAAGTTATGACTCACTTATCCTATGGGGACGGGTATCCTTTTGAAAGACACTAGGATTTAGGCAGAAGACGATTATTTGCTTAAGTCCTGGCCTACTGAGGGTACAGATGGGATATATGAACAGAGTTTAAAAGCTTGGAAACATTTCCAAGCTCCCAAGTTTGCATCCTCCTTGAATTAAATATTGGGCACCCAAGTTTTCCTCTACCAAGACCCAAGTTCAAAGAAGAACTGAGTGGTGAAGAGGTTGTATGGCCTATTTGGGGAGTTTTGACTGTGGTAAAAATAACTGTGGAAAAAAAATTGAGTGACAGTTTGGCTGAAATGAAGATTAAGGAAGAATCGAGGGAGAATCCTTTTTCCAGAAAAGAAGCCATTAGCAGAAAAGAAGCCATTAGCAGTAAAGAAGTATAGGAGATCTTAACTGATGGAAGTGTGTCAAGCATCTTAGCATGTTACAAAAGAACATGAGAGAAATTGAGCCAAGGAATGAAACATATGTTCTGCTCCTTTGATGAAACTGAAGCCATTTTTGTGCTGCTTGCAGTACAAAGTGATTACTTTCACACTTCTGGCAAAGAGTTTTAACCGTGTGTGCACCAAATATGTGAAAGGCTGTGTTTCACTGTGTTTGCAAATATAAGGAGGGAAATATATGCTAACCCTTCAGAATTTTCACATTCATGTTGCAGGAATTCCCATTAATTTTACAGAAAATTCAGTGGAGTCCATAAAAATGCTGCTCACTTTTTCTCCTTCCATACGTCTTTATCTGAAACTTCTTGACAGGTTTGGAAGTCTGCCTGGGCAAGACAGTCACAGAAAGCTCAAGTGCTTTGGTGAAAAATCACATTTTCAGATGTCAGTGGTGAACCAGTATGGTCATCAGCATAAGTCTATATGTGATAAAAGGCAGTTAAATGCCACCCTGATGCCCAATCATGTCACATCTCGGAAGCTCAGCAGGGTCAGCCCCGGTTTGTGCTTGGATGGGAGACTTCCTGGTAATACTGGGGGCTGTAGGTTCTAGTCCTGAGGAGTTCACTGTCATCGTTCAAGCTTGCTTAACCATGGCAGATGAACCTTAGGACTTAAACTGTGGGGCCAGTTCTGTGCATGCTGTGCCTCACCTAAAAAATCTACTGTGCAGGCTCAAAGGACACACCCATGGGGGAAGAGCCCTTCCCAAATCTTCATTCATGAAGCCTAGCCATCATCATCACATGTGATAAGTTGTAGAGTTTTTGCAGGAAATTTTTTTCTTTCTTTTTTCTTCCCCCCCCCCTTTTTTTTTCTTTTTTTCTTTTTTCTTTTTTCTTTCTTTTTTTTCTTTTTTCTTTTTTTCTTTTTTCTTTTTTTCTTTTTTCTTTTTTTTCTTTTTTCTTTTTTCTTTTTCTTTTTTTCTTTTTCCTTTTTCTTTTTTTCTTTTTCCTTTTTTCTTTTTCTTTTTCTTTTCTTTTTCTTTTTTTTCTTTTTTTCTTTTTTCTTTTTTCTTTTCCTGGCTGGTTTCTAGTTATTTGTCATATTAAGTGCAAATTTGGCACAGGTTAAGTATAGTAGCTCAAAATTTTATTGTGTGAAGGCATGCTATCATTAATCTTTCAGTTTAAGTGCTATTTTCTGTTACATTTCTTCTAGGGTATATTTTAAGGTTTGCTGTGTTTTAAGATGGCATTTAACAGTCTATTATTCAAACAGAAAAGTTTCAGGAAAACTATTATGTAGGAATTTGCCAGTACAACCCTGTGTTCATAGTGGGAAATGCAACCAATGTATTGGCTTCTTTTCAGTGATGTGTCTGAAGGGATTGGCAAGTTAACTTTTTGCGATGTTAAGTTGGCACTTAAAAGCCTTCCTTTCAAAGTGACACTGCCAGCTACTCCCTTTCACTGAGGAAAACATCCTGAACTTACAGAGTTTGAGGATATGCACTTATTTAAATACCTGTGCACCTGTGCATCAGGGTAGTGATGTTTCTAAATGTAGTTAACACAAATATGTTTATAAACTTCCATGGTTTTTTTTTCCTTTGTAAATCCTGGCTTTGTCTCTTCCTCCTTAAAAATACATGCTCTTCTTTATCTAGGTAGCAGAATTTGAGATGGTAGGATATAATAACTAAACAAATCCAAATTATTTCAATACCATTTTCAGTTAAAAAAGCTTTTTCATTAATTACTATGACTTTCTGACATTGGCTGGTAACAATCTGCAATACCAAGTCTGAGGTAATTGCTATAATTTGTGTCAATGAAGTGTTTCCATGTTTGAGATATCATCTTCAAATTTTTCTAAATTTAAGATTCTATAGTTGAAAAAATGCTCAAAGGAAGAATTTTAAAAAGTTACAAAAACATCTATTAAGCTCTACAAATTATTTATCTTACCTCTCAAATAAATAAAGAATACATTTTTTTTCCACAGAGAAAAAATGTTGACCACTTAGTTCATCTGGTAACACAAAATAAAAATCAAACCTGACCACACCCACCTCAGCCCATTTGTGATTGAGTATATAAGTAAGTGTCTTAATGAGGACTTTGTCCTTTCATTCCAGTTTCAGTACTTCCTTTTTCTCATTGATGTGTCTATCTGAAAGACAAATTCTTTGGACTTCATTTTCTTGCCACAAGTTCACGTAAAATAAACAGTGTATTTCATATGGGCTGGAGAGGGGTAGTGCTTTTTCATTCCCAGTATGAGTGACACAACTCGTGTCACTCAGTGGTGTTTAATAGAGGTCAACCTTCCCGCAAATTTTGCTAACTGCCATTCTTCATTGCTGCAATTTTAAGCCATCTTTGGTTCATCAGGTGACTAAACTCAGTATCTGTGACAAATGTCAAGAACAATTGCATGGCAAGAAGAAATCAAATTTGAAATAGAGTTGATTTAGAATCTCAAAATACAGATCTGGGATTGAAAATTACAAAAGCTTTGAAAACTGTTCAACCTGTTTGTGGAGAAAATTAAAAGTCCTTCATATTTAGGAAATGTTCCTGCATAACTCTTTTAATTGTATTTTGCTCAGTGCTGACTTTTCATGCTTGATAGTTCAAAAGATTTTTTTGAAACTTCAGCTTCTTGCTGGGCATAATTGAAGCTTTGGAAATTTGAATTTAATATTAGTAGGTAATAAATGCAGCAGCATCAATGATAGCTAAAACTGAAGGAAAATTGTTTATGATATAAATACAGATTTAGGAGCTTTGGGAGTTGAAGCTCTTGAAACGGGATGACTTGGAATTCTTTGTGTTCTGGAGACTGACTGTGCTTTGTTTATTTGTTTTTCCTCTTTCCCCAAATGGATGCTTCAAGAACACAACGTTCCAGAACTACAGCTTTGACCATTAAACAAGACATTCAGTGTCTGTGCCCTTATGATCCAGAATAAAACTTTCACATGGTTTCCTTTGTCACTGAAAATCAGTACTGAATATATTAATTGCAACAGGATTACTCTGCTTTTGGGCTCCAATAAGTTTCTGGCAGTCAGGAATGTAGCGTTAGATGGGTTTCTTTCATACTCTTTCTCTACATATCCCTCCTCCATTATAGTCCTTGTATAGTTTTTTTTTTCTGCTTGTGTTAGACTTACATCCTTGGACTCATGCTGCATTACAGTAATTCCTTGGCAAAAATCTGCTTATTTCTGAATGCATCATCATTTCAGGTTTACTGGTCCTAGGACACAGTGAAATTCACAGAAAGCTGCCTGATTTTTAGCAGAATTCTTCTGAATTTTGTCATTTTAGCAGCAAAAAAATTGCAGGAATGTAGCAACTGAAGAGTGATTAAGAGACAAACACAACTTCTAAGGCATCATTACATGTGAAGTCACAGATCCCTGCTCTGCTGGTAGTAGAAAAAAGGGTACCTGTCACTGAGGGATGGTTTTGATCTTTGGGTCAGGAGCAGTGCTTGTTATTACTGATGAAAACTTTCTGGGCAGCTGTCATGACCCAGCAGTAGGCCCTTTACTGCCTGAAGAAAAAGCTTGTGGAATCCTGTGTGATGCTTGACCTGTGGGTCCTGTGTGTGACTGTGGAGAGATCCTGTTTCCGATGCATTAGAAATGTTGTTGAGATGCATCTCCCTTTCTTACCATGAAATGTGAAATGGGCATACAATGCTTATAGCAAATTAGTCTCTGTTGCTACAATCATCAAAAAGATGCTCAAGCTGCACTCGAGCACACAAAGAAATTTATGATGGAGGGAAGTTGGGTTCGTTCATACTTTCCTGCTCTGTAATGACTGGCCAGCAGCTGAATATAATGACTTGCACTGTGTGCTAGTATTTTTCACCACAGAGAGGCAAATAGAGGCTTTTTCCTCCCTCAGAGTGCCCTTACTGTGAGCCAGTGCTCCTAGTAATCAGCTCTCCACAGTAGGTGTTGGTTCATTGACTTTTCTCCCAGCCTTCCATATAGGACAGCATGATTAGTTAAGTCAGAAAAGGGAAATACGAAGAAAATAATAAAAGACAGCACAAATGGGGAGAAATATTGAGGTTGTTAAAATGAGCTTTAGTTGTAAATAAAAGTGCAACTTAGTTAAAAACTGGCAATGAAAAATAGTTTTTTGGTTGGTGGTTTTTTTGTTTTTGTTTTGTTTGGGTTTTTTTTGTGAACTAAATACTCAATGGATCTAGGGGTATAATCCTGTTCAGAAAAATCCTTCATGGTTTCCTAGTGGCAGTTCTGATATTGTGGTAGATTGACAAAAGTGCAGACATGCCATTCTTTAATTATAAAACTTCAAGACCTTCTAATTCTCCTAGGATTATAATCAGGGGATGTTGCAATCAATTTCTGTTGTTCTTTAATGATACATGGGATTTTAATTTAAATTGGAAACTTGTCTCTCCAATCACTTGAAAGGGAGGATGGTAGCATAGTCAATTAAATTCAGATTTCTGTAAATTATTTTTATTGCTCATCATTCATGCAATAGCACCTGATGTATATAGGCAATATCCTGCTAGGCTTTGAAGATGTGGATTTTAATCACTGCAAGTAGCCAAAGAATTTAATGACTTAATGACAAGTTCACCCATTTTAATGGGAACTGTGTGCTAATTAATTAGTAAAGGTAGTTTGTCAGCTTTTAAAGAAATATTGATAACTAGGCTGCATTTGTCCTTTGGAAATGTGAATAATTGACTAAGTTTAGCTTACAAATCAGTTGAATTGGAGGAAGTGGAAAGACTGATGTAGATTAACAAAATTCTATGATTTTTTTTAATAAAATCTCAGTTTTATGTTTAGTTGAACAACAACAACAACAAAATCTTCATTTAGTCAAACCTAAAATACTTAATTTCAGGTATTAATTTAAAAACAGGAGTGCACTAATGTGAAACAAAAGTCTAAGTTTACTGTGCTGTTGGAGACCAGGAACCCACTTTCTCATACTCTTTGTCCAGTAAGTGACATGGTTAGAGGTAAAGTTTGTGACAAGACCCTTCCAAGGCCTGATGGATTTTGCAAGACTGATGTGGGAAGATTAACCAGCTGAAAAGATATGGGAAAATTCTAGTATCTGAACTTCTCTACCAGGATATAGAATAGTAACTTGCAGTAGGCACAAAACAAAGTCAAGTTGTAGCTCTTCCATGAAAATAAAATTGATTCACATTTGCAGCTGTCACTTCTACATACAGTTTTGCTCATATCTATAATTTTATTATCAGAATACAGAAGTTAGTGGGAAAATTCCCTTTACTCTGCTTCATTTTTATGGAAAAGTTTATTTTGACTGTTTTTCTTTTTTTGTTATCTGCTTGATTCCAGCATATCCTGGAATACTGCTTTTTGTCTTGGCTAAGATGCCATTTTTTTTCTGAAGTTTTTCTTTCAAAGACTCACAGAATAGTTTGGGTTAGAAGGGACCTTCAAAGATCATCTAGTGCCAATCTCCCTGCCATGGGCAGTGTAAGAATTGATATGCATGCAGGTAAACCCAGACGGTCAAACCATGGCTAAGGTACTAAGAAAACTTTTATTCCAAAGCCAAAAACTGTAAAACACATAGCAAAATCACAATGGGCAGGAAAGAGCACAGAGAGCCTGTTCCCTTGGTGCTTTTATATCAACACCTTTCCCATGCACCTAACTTCAAAGCTGTATTCTTCCCTCAACTTTATTGTCTCCTTGTCCCCAGCAGGGACCTCAGGCATGTCTGTGGAAACTTTACCTCTTCTTTAAAAAGGGAAATTATCTTCTCAGATAGGCAGGCAGAGAAATATATATAAAGCTATTCATGGGAATGCATTTTCTCCCACACCAGGTTTCTCCTAGCAGCAAAGTCTTCTTGAGTGAAAACTCTTTGTTTTGTCCTTGAACAAATCTTCTGTTCTCATCCCCCTTCCTCCCCACAGGCAGTGACATATTTCACTAGATTTAGTTGCTCTAAAGGCCATTCAAATGGGTCTCAAGTCTCTTCACTTTTGAGACTTGAATGACCCTTCAAGTCTCCTCAGGTTTTTTGGTTTTGTTCATGAATTTATAAAAACTACTACCCATAAAGATTTGATGGCATTTGTTTGCTGAATACTGACTTGACTCCAGCTGAAATCAGTTGAAAAGCCCTTACAATTTAGAAAGACATTACTGGAACAGTAATCGATTTTAGAGGAAAATTTGGCAAGTCTGAAAAACTGTAACCTGAAGCCATTTGTGCTGCTAGATGATCCTCAGATTATTCTGTTTGTTACTTATCTCACTACTAAGAAGTTTGTTTAAATTACTTGCAGATGAGTTTGTTCTTCATGCAAATCACAAGCAAGCATAAATATTCAATGCTTTAGACTTGCTTTTACAGTAGTTTGCCATTCAGCACTGCAACCAGTGAAGATATCCATGATGTAGGAAAATATAATCCAAAGTAATTATTCTTGGAATCTTTTCCTGCAGTATTTATGAAATATTTACAAATGGCAGATAGCTTGTGAGTTTTCTGCTTGTTTTTTAGAATAGAAGGGGGAAGAAGAGGAATAGAAAAATATGAAGGCTTTTCCAGTAGAGCGTGCATAACTGTCTTAGTTCAGCAGGAGGGACCAGTTGACACTGTGTGGGGATGATCAAAGCTGTGTATTCTACCCCCTCTATTCATTCCCCAAGGTCAATGGGCCATTAGCAGCAGCTGCCCAGGGAGCCATTATCACCTTCACACCCAGCCTGAGGGGGCAGAGCTGCTAATGGGCCATCAACAGTTCAATACCCCCCTGGCTCCCAGAGTTAATCACCCATTGTGTGAGTCCCCGCCCAGGGGGAGGGACTGGGTGCTCCCTGAGGGTACATAAGTGGTGGGTAAGAAGACCTCGGGAACTTCTCGTCGGATCCAGAGGAGCAGCAGGACCTCAACAGGAGGAGATCACCACTCTCGCCCAGACCACAGCCCTCGCCTGCACCAACAGGTTTTTCTTTTCCTTTTGCTTTGGACTTGGGGGAACCACAGGGGTCTCAGCACAAGGGCAAACAAACCCCCTTGGGTTTGTGCCCCAGGACACTGGGTTATACTGCTGGGGTTTTGTGAGTTGAAAGCAATTTCCCTTTTGTGTCAGTGTTGTTATTGTAATATTATTATTAAATTTTAGGTCTGACTTATAATCTCTCTCGTGGTGGGTTCATTTCCCCTGCTGGTTCGCCTTTAAACCAGCACAATAACATTTTTGACCAAACCATCCCTCACCCAGGCAAAACACCCTTTTGCCCACCAGGCTGAGAAAACTGACTGGCCAGGTCAGCTCTACCTCCCAACCCAATGTATTCCCAGTTCCAGGGAAAAACCTCCCTTAGTTTGCTAGCAAAAATACCCAAAGGAACTGCTCCTTTTATCTTACCCGTAATTGTTAGGAAAGATCACTGAAGGAATCCTCCAAAATATTTCGGCAGTAGAGAATTCCTGCAGGATGAAACTTCTTGCTCTGGAGTCCCTGGTGGTTCTGGGGTGCTGGATTCGCTGATTGCACCTTTCAACGCCAAACTGATACCGTGAGAGCCCCCCCCCAAAGCAGGACTCTGATCCAAGTTAGTGTAGGATAAGATAAAAAGTGAAGTCCTTTAATATCAGGCCAAAGGCCCACAGGAATACATGATGACATGCACATGCTCTCCAAGCCTTAGTTTCCATGACTTTTATGATATCATCCCTCCAATCATTACTTTACACATTTCTCAGTCCAACTCCAGTCCCACCCCTGTTCCACTCCCCAGGATTTGGGGCTGGGGTCGTCAAGACCCTCTGTCATCATTGGCTCCTCTTCCTTGGGCTCCTGGAGTTCTTCTAATGTTCTCAGTCCCAAGGTTGTTTGCTTATGTTTATGTTTCGTTCTGCGTGCCTTCTGATATCCTCCAATCTTGTACCTTGAAAAAGAGACAGCTAGAGAATCGTGCTGCCTGTTCTGGGGCAGGAGTAGAGATAGAAAGACATTAAACTTAAACTGTTAGAAATATTAACCCTCTAAAAATCTACAGCTACTGCTACTGTGTTCCTAAAATCTACAAAATGTGAAATTCAAAAAATCAAAACACCCTTCAGCATCAAGAGAAATCTCCCTAACAATTAAAACAATGAAAAATGATTTGAAGGTAGTACTTTTATAAGTATATGAAAAGAGTTTAGACTTTTTATGCAAGCACCCAGGACAGAGATCATGTGTGACCTGAACATGATTGGGAAAGAGCCTCCATTGATCCTGAAACAGTCCTGCTTGCTGAACTTGGATGTATAAAGATTCTCCTAGTGTTGAGTAAATTAGTCAGGTAAAAATGTAGTCATCAAGAGAGCTCAAGATTCTGGTGATTCTGGTGGAATAATCTTGAAAACTTGCTGACTATAAATGACTACAACATTGCAAATAATTTACTGAATGCTCTACTTTTACATTTGTTGGATCACTTTTTCACTTAGAAATATTGTTGCTTCTCATGCTCATGGGTTCTTAGAGACTGTTGCTGTCATTATTTTATTTTTTTAAGGTGCCATCCCTTAATTGTACTACCAAGGCAATTAAATTCTTATAGCATCACAATATAAAAAAAGAAGGATATTATTTTAGGTGAGGAAAGGAGCAATAGACAAAAGTAGTCCTGAGCAACACATCAGCTGCTTTTTATGAAGTCCTTTAAAAATAAAATAGTCCTAGTCACTCTTTTCAAAAAATGTACTTGTGAATGTAATCTATGAAACAAGAACAATAAAAAGTAAAACTAGAAAGCAACCAACAACCACCATGAGACAGTTATTATTTCTGCCCTTTGCCTTTCTGCCTCTGTATGCAGCATTGAAGCAACACAGCTACTTCAAACCAAGAGGGATAGTGGATCTGTTTTGACAAGTAATGAAGGTTAAATTATTTAAGTACAATCTGTATGCTTTGAATCCTTTAGCACACAAGAAAAATCTGACCTGAGCACAGAAAGAAGTGGAAAATTTCAGTACGTAAATTGGATTTATCTGGACTTTATAAACACTTAGGAATGATTCCCCACAACATCCTTCTCTCCAAATTTGAGAGTGATCAATTTGATGGGAGGACTGGTAGGTGTATTAGGAATTAGTTGCATGGTCTAGTTCAGAGGGTAGTGGTCAGTGGCTCAGAGTCTCAGTGGGCATTAGTGACAAGTGGTGTCCCTCAAGGGTCTGTGTTGGGACAACTGTTACATCTTCATTAATGACATAGATGAAGGGATTGATGAGTGCACCTTCATCAAATTTGTAGATGACACCAAACTGAGTGGTGTGGTTGACAAACCTGAAGATTGGGATGCCATTTAGAGGGACCTGGACAAGCTTGAGAAGTGGGCCCATGGGAATCTCATGACATTTAACAAGGTCAAGTGCAAGGTGCTACAACTGGGTCAGAGCAACACCTGGTATCAATACAGGCTGTGGGATGAACAGATCAAGAGCAGCTCTGCTGAGAAGGACGTGGGGGTACTGGTGGGTGAAAAGCTGGACATGACCTAGCAATGTGAGCTTGCAGCACAGAAAGCCAATTGTGTCCTGGGCTGCATCAAAAGCAGCATGGCCAGCAGGTCTAGGGAGTGGATTCTGCCCCTCTGCTCCACTCTGGTGAGACCCCACCTGGAGCACTGCATCCAGCTCTGAGGTCCGCAGCAGAGGAAGGATGCTGACTTGATGGAGTGAGTCAAGAGGAGGGCCACTAAGTTGACCAGAGAGATGGAGTGCCTCTCCTACAAGGAAAGGCTGAGAGAACTAGGATTGTTGGGCCTGTAGAAGAGGAAGCTTTGGGTGACCTAGTTGCAGCCTTTCAGTATCTGAAGGGAACTTACAGGAAAAACAGGGCAAGACTATTTACAAGAGCATGTAGTGATAGGACAAGGGACAATGTGTTCAAATTGAAAGACAGCAGGTTTAGATTAGATATTAGGAAAAAATTCTTTACTGTGAGAGTGGTGAGGCACTGGAACAGGTTGCTCAGGGAAGCTGTGGATGCCCCATTCCTTGAGGTGTTGAAGGCCAGGTTGGACAGGGCTCTGAGCAACCTGACTTTGCTGGAGGTGTCCCTGGCCACAGCAGAGGGATTGGAACTCAATGACCTTCAAGGTGCCCTTCCAACCCAAACCATTCTATGATGATTCTATGATTTAATGGGAGACAACAGTAATTTTGAAGTGGCTTTACTTGATGTTATTCCCATCTTTGAAACTACCTCCCCAGCTGAGGATAAGCTACAAGTTTTTCCAGTTTGCTGAATTTATTGAAGTCTCATAGTGCTTCTTCATCGATCTCATAGGACTGTAAGGAGCTATTATGGCTACCTGGAAGCATCATAGCAAGGATGAGTCAGGAAACTCAACACTACCATGCCTGTCCAAAAATTGTTTTCAGCCTGCTCTGTTTTTGAAGTGCACAATGAATGGCAAAGTAATTCTAAGGTTCAGAAAAATGAAGATGGGAAGAGTTGACTTCATGTGGGAGATTTTTACATCAAGAACACCTGGGTTGTAGATCCTGCCTTTCACCATTCATTGCCCTATAAATTTCCTTTTTCCTTACGCTTGTTTCCTGAGCTCAATAGGCTGGTAAACCTCCACTTCAGTGCTAGCCTGAGCAGTTGCAAATCAGAAGTACAGTAAGGCAGGAAATCAGAGATCTATTGCATCTTCCTGCTTGCCAGATCAATACTTGTCTTATCAGTTGCTGAACATAGAAGGATGGAGATTCTCAAGACTCTCCCCTTCACCCTCATACCCCATACTCTTTGGAACTCAATTACCCTCGCTGCCTCTGCCATTTAATATATGGAGAGTGGATTGCACCAGCCTTTTATATGTTTGAAGACTATAGGGTTTTGTTATAACTCTTATTCCTCAAATAAACATCTCTTTTCTCATTCCACAGCTCATTCAGTCTGTCCTAATAGATTTTAGATCTTCAGTTTTTGTGATCCTACTCCATGTCTTTATGTTCCCCTTGTACTTTCTAGAGACTTTGCCTGTCTTGGTATTGTGCTTGAAAGTAGGTTTTAAAATATTTTTTTAGGTAAGGACTTCCTTACCACTGTCACATAGAAGAGATGGATTTTTCCAGGTACCCTTCTTGTTTGTATAGCTAATGACAGTGACCTCCATCTGGGAATTTACAAATGTTCTAAGAAATTTCATTATTTTCCTTCACCACATTCTCCAATTCAAGTTCATTCTCAGTTGTCATTCTGTCTTTTAGCTGCTAAAAGCCACTCCCAGCTTGATGTCACATGATTATTATTATTTTTTCCATGTATGTGTTTATATTTTGTATTGTTAATAAAACTATTAGGTAATTCTGAGGGCAGTTAAGTGCCTCCCTGACATCTGATCCCGTCAGACCTCGGAAGCCAAGCAGGGTCAGCCCCGGATTAGTACTTGGATGGGAGACCTCCTGGGAAATGCCGGGTGCTGTAGGTTCTAGTCCTGAGGACTTCACTGGCACCGTCCAAGCTCGCTCGGCCGTGGCAGATGAACCTCAGGACTTAAAAAACAGTGGGGCCAGTTCTGCACACGCTGAGCCTCACCTAAAATCCACTGCGCAGGCTGGAAGGGCACACCCACGTGGGGACAGCCCTTCCCAAATCTTTGTTCGCGAAGTTTGGCCATACATACACATACAGGTAATTCTGAATAAAGATTAGACCTCAATGGAACCTTGTCTGATTCAGCCTTTCATTTCTTTTTTTGGTCATAATCTTCTAAAAGGCAAATAGAATGAAGCAATTTTCCCTTGTTATTTCTTGTTACCAGGTTCATTTGCATCATAATCCACCTTAGCAGAAACAACAAAAAATTTTTTTGAGGGAAGAGGGAATGAGGTTCCCTGATAACCAGTCTATTTTCTTCTCAGTTAAAATCTCCTTATCTCTGTATTCACCATTCTCCTCTAGTTAACAGAGGATGTTTAACAGCAAAGCACACTTGTACAATCTTTTAAAAGACTGGAAATGCAAACTAAGGGAAACCATTATTTTTTCTTTACACGTGCTAAATCTAGCTGGATTTTTCTTTTTTTTGCTGTCATATTTTTTAAGGGTTTAAAAAATAAATGTGTATTTGTTTTGAGACTTACTGAAAGAAAGCTCTTTAGCAAAAACGTTTCAGTATGAAAGGATTTTCATATGGCTAACACTTCAACTTAAGTGGGAAAGTGAATTCAGCTCAGGCAAAAAGATTTCTACGCCTACTCAACCCATTAACTGTTGCTAACGATGTGTTTGAAAGAGTTCTTTCTGTGGGTAAATGCATAACAGCCACTTGCATAATTCCTTAGACTGTGTATGGTTAAGTTCTATTCTTATCATTGTAGTGTGCCTATTGCCAAAAAATCTGAGATGCTTCCAGGAAAGTGACAGCAATATGATCTACCATCTGACAGTTTTTTCTATTTTTTTCCCCCTTCACAAGGAGAAAAGCTTGCATGTGATATTTTTTAAGGCAAAAAAGGGTATGGTATACTAAATAAAAGCATTTTGTGTCAACAGCAAAGACTCCTAATGCAGTCTCATGGAGTTACTGCCCAACTCAACTTAGTGGAAGTCTGTGTAAGGTGTCAGGGCAGTGTGGTACCTTCATTTATCAGAAGTATAGTATTTGACTTGGACCACTGGATACAGATGTAACAAATGTTTATTCCTGATGCTTCTGTGGACAGATTTTTACCTAATCTTATTCTTCTCTCTCCTCCTATTTTAGAAAACAGACTGAACTTCAAGTATACCATCATCTATTTTTGAAAAATTCTTGTTTAGTGACTCAATCAAAGCAGATTTGATCCTGTGTGTAAACCACTGGTCTGGCCACTTGGTTGTGTCCAGATTTATGGGGTAGTGTGAGCATTGAGATCTCACACAACCCTCCCGCCTCCCTTACCAAGTTATGACTTTGTCTTTAAAAATGAAAATATAATCTTGGTATCTCTGTTGACTCTGCATCTGTTAGAAAGAAATACTGAGTTGTTTATCAAACTCTTAGCACCACTGATGCCAAGGAAAAAACTTCTCTGTGTCATCTCAGCTTGCAGACTGTTTCTCAAAACTGGAGAGAATTTTTACTATTTTTCCTTTTGGTTTGGGGTAGTGAGATTAATAGAGGACAGTGGTAGTAATGTTCCATTTACATGCTTTGCTAGCACAACTCAGATTTTGGTATGTTTATTTCAAGCTGTTTTAGGTAAAGCAGGATCACTGCTTGTATGAATGCATTTTGGTTTAAGTGTTATGAACTGGAACTGGTATAAGAGTGAAAGTCATCTTAAACTTGTTCCTGTATTTTATCAATTTAAATTGTTCTTGAATTGAAGCAGGCCTGCCCTTTTTTATCACTTAGCCATCATTTCCAGATGGCTCACTTGAACTGCCTGTGGGGTTGCTATGTTCTATAGTGCAGGGGAGAATTCTTTGCTGGAGTTTTTTCCACCTCTTAGTGACAGTGAGAAAACAACATAAGACAAGGCAGACTATTCCTGTGCCACTTTAGTAACAAGGGAATTCTGCCTGGAGGAGGGTTGCTATTCGTAAAACAGTTGTGTTTAGTGAATGGGGTCAGAATCTGTAGATAGCTAAGGGGTTTGTATCTGCAGGAAAACAGGGTGGCTTGGAGAATAAGTTGCACTACATTTATAAAATAAGACCTCCACAGTGAGACTGATACAGTGAAATGTGCATAGAGCAGGTTGCTGTTTCTTGTTGATCTTTGTTTACACTTGGTGCATTCTTGCCTGTGGTCAGTTCACAAGCTGTCTGTGATAGCAGTCATCTTCCTGTCTACGTGCAAGAGTGCCGACCTTTCGGACAAGTCTCACCCAGTTGTTGATGATGACAATGATTTATGTATTACTTCTCAACGGCTTGGCTTAGAATCAGATCAGAAATAAAAAGTTCCATTCCTAAAATCCAGGAGCCACTGCTATCTTTCCCATCAGAAATGGGGCATGGCTGTGTGTGGCTGCATTCCCAGGCAAAGGATGAAAAATGCTTTCAAACCCCTCCCTATAACTGATTATAATTGCTCTCCCCATTACCATTCTCATCATAATGTACTGCTTTTACCCTTGCTTCCAACTGATAATTGATGCTTACTGATAAAGGTTAAAAGTGATTGTTCAAAGAAATAGGTTAAAAAGAACAGCAACCAGTTGGGTCCATACTGGTATAATAAAAGCAATTACACTGAAGAGTTCAGAGTCATTGAAATGGCAGCTGAAGCAGCTCCAGACTCTGGGGCTCAGTAGGAAGTTCAAATGCCCTGTTTTGGTTTTAGTTCTGGATGGAGTGTTTCAGTGGAGTGGATTATAAATGCCTTCTACTGGGAGAGCAATTAAAATGAACTGGTCAAATAAGTTGGAAGTAATAACATAAGTAAAAGGCTGACAAATTTTGTTACAGAATGGTCAGATGGGACATGAAGAGTGATTTACCATATTTAAGGATTTAAAAGCTACTGCAAATTAAAAGCTGAATTGTCGTAACAGATTTTAGTTAGGCATGTGTGATTCAAATGGAATGTGCTTCCAGACTGTGAATGTAAATCAGTAGGGAAGTGCAAATGATTTTAGGTCTTAAGCACATTGTTTCATACTAAATAATCTGTGATTAGGAGTCAAATTTTAAAGGTCCATAAGTTCAGAGAATAGAGACACACCAAACTGAATGAAAATGTCAGTACAGTAGACTTCCAGTTCTCAGTGTTTCCCTGACAGTTAGGAACTGCATAGCCTCTGAAAATATTAGTGGGAAGCTGTGTCCATTTTTAAAGATCTAGGTGATAGCAATAGATAATGAACAGATCAGGACCAATCTTGTGATCCCCCTTAAATTAGTGTGTGCAGTATCAGAGTCATCCTGCCCTTACATAAAGGAAAACCTTAGTGCTTTAGAAAAATCTATAAATATGATAATGGCACTGAAGAATAATATCACAATTTGATTTTCCCTATTAGTTGTAGTTTGGACAATATTCCCAGTGCCTAGAATAGAAGAAGAGAGAACTTACGAGACAGCATAACTCAGTCTTGACTCAGCTGCATATCAGAGTGCTACTTGTAAGTAAACCTGCTAACTTTGTGTCATGCTGAAAGCAATTCCAAACTCAGTCTGTAAGTCTTGCATTGCCCCAACAAAAGCTCTTTCCATTTGCACATTTCTGCTTTTTCAGAGGTTTTCCACACTGAAATTATGAATTGGAAAAAAATTATTGTACAGGGAATCCAGCAGAAAATCAAACCTAGAAACTTCACATGCCCTGTACTGCTGCATTTGGCAATCTGTGTTCACATTTTACAGTTCTGGTTGTGGTATGCCTGGTTTCAACCACTGCGGGGTCCCATAGGAATATTAGCTGTTTGTATACAAGGGAGAAGAGCATACTGTCAGAATTTGCTTCTCTTCTACTTTCTACCTGAATGCTACTAATGGGAACTTTAGCTCTTTAATTTTTCTCAAATGTGTGAAATTTTTCCGTTTTTTCACTGTATTTATTTAATAATTTCTTTTTCATGTCTCCTGCTAATCTGGGTCCAGGCAATTGTTTTTGTTTATTTCTTTTACTAGCACTTGTATTCCCTGTAGGGATTTCTAGGCCAATTAGTCACTCAGAATACAGCAGTTAGTTAGAACAAGAGAAGATTCTCCAATATATCTCCCAGTGTCAAGAGAAGCAGAGGCAACCTTGCAGGGTCAGGTCCTCACCAAGAGCAACAATGCTGTCACAGATGATAAGTAAAAGGGAATTCATAGTTCCTCCTCAAGGATCACTAGTAGATGCAATTTAGTGTAAAAATACCAGATATAACACCAACGTCTTTTGAAAAACACTTTTTGCTTCACTCCCAGTAGAAATATTAATGTGCAATCTTTCATAAAGCTGCTTTTTTACTGTGTAGCACTAGCATGTGCAATTAGTTGATTGTATATCTCTTCTTTTTCACAATCAAAAACCTAGTAAGATCCAAAGCAGAAAGAAAATTTTTTGCCAAATCGATCTGTAGGTCAAGATCTACAGCAGTGTAGAGAGCAGAAGTTCCTAGCAGAGGTTGTTTTTTTGAGGGGGGTGGGTTTGACTTGTTTTTCTTTCTGATGCAGATTGCTAGAATATCCCACAGATAAGGTTTATGCAGGAAAAATTAAAACATTAAAACCTAAGCAATATTGTTCTTGGTAGTATTCATGTGGGATGCCTAACTCCCCAGAGATACAGTATGGATGTGAAAAGCAAGCTATTGATGAAAAAGTACCACAGTTTGTAGGGGGCTGGGGCCATTTGTTTTTCTACTGATACGTGAATCAATTGGTCAAAGTCTTTTAGGACTGCTAAGAATGTTTTTGCTAGGTATATTTACCCCAGGCTTCACAAATGAAAGCTCAGGATAATCCTATGGAACAGTGGCCAGGGCAAAGGCACTCAAATATGTCAGTGTCTGTTTGTTCTTTGGCATGGCAGGGTGAAATATCCAGTCCTTTCCAGAGTTAATTCCTGTTAATTTATGACTTCAAGAGGAAGAGGAAAATTAGGCCTGTACTTAAACATGTACTGAATTGAAACTTAGAGCTAATGTTCTATGCAAGTAACAGTATCCCAGTAAAATAATGACTCTTCAAATGCATTCACTCAGCTAGGTAGGAGTACCTACACCTTTGTCCTAGGCAATCTATTTTTAGAATGACTTTACCTAGCAGTAGATTTTCATAATATGCTTATTGCTGGAGAAAATGTACTGATTAGAAATCTGTGACACTGCTTCTGACTCTGTTCTAATACAAGCTGTAAATTCCACCGAGCTCATGTGCCTGGACCTTTATGTAGCAGTCAGGTAGTTCTGGCAATGTCGCATGTTCATAAAACAGATGGCCAATATATAGAATTCAGATGGTGATATTGAAGTCCACAAACTGATCATGCTCATACTGGAGGGAGAAGAAATTGTGTCAGGATTGCTTCTACATTCCAATATATATCCACTGCAATAGCAGTGATTCTGATTGTATGATATGCTGTTTCTTTTGTCATTCAAATTTCTGCTTAGTTTCGATTTCTGATTCCTCAGAAATACTTTCATACTCTGGAAAGATGGTGCTGTTGCACTTCTCCCAGTTTTCTAGTGAAGTGAAGTGAATTTTCAATCCAGTTTTTAGGGCCTGTCTTCAGTGGATAACTGTGTACTAGACTGTGATAAATTTTTTCCAAAAAAATATTAGAAAGCTTTTATACAGAGGTAGTATTGTTAATATCTGAAGTGACCTGTTGTTTTGGTAGTACCATACTTGTTCTTCCAGGTTCTGTTGAATTCCTTGTATGAGGGTTGGCAAGTCACACTGGGCCCAGGGCAGTGGCAGGATCCCATGATCCACTCCCCTACCTTTATAATACAAGCTTTCAGCTGAAGAGTCTCTTCTCTCTGTACTTTTATAAGCAGAAATTGATGTCTTACACTAACATGTCCCCAACTTTGTGATGGGATTAATGAAACTTTAGCATCCAAAATAGCAAACAGTTTACATAATTAATAATTTCATTTCAGCCCTGGGCATTTATACAAATATGTTTTTTCTACAAGACCCTCAGTTTATGTTCTTTGTTTGAAGCAAGTTCACTGCCAATATTTTCAATTGCAAAGCCTCACCAGTGCAGAGAAGAGGAGAACGATCACCTCCCTTGACTTTCTGGAAACAGTCTTTCTAATGCCCAAGACTCCCATTAACTTCTCTGCAACAAGGGCACATTGGTAGCTCGTGGCCAACTAGGTGTCCATCAGGATCCTCAGGTTCCTCTTCTGCAAAGCTGCTTTACAGCTGTGTGACCTCCAGCATAAAGCTGGGAGGTTGTTCCATCCCAGTTGCAGAACTTTGCACGTCTCCTTGTTGAACTTCAGGAGTATAATGTTGGCCCATTTCATCAGCTTTCCATGCCACTGATCACCATGAGTTTCCAACCTACCTCACTGTCTGCTCCTCCAGCCCATACTTCATCAACTTCTCTATGAGGATCTTATGGGATACAGCTGTCAAAAACTTTACTGACATCCAGACAGTCAATATTCACTTCTCTCCCCTCATCTACCAGACCAGTCATTTCATCATAGAATGTTACGAGGCTGGGCAAGCATAACTTCCCCTGTGAGAATCCATGCTAGCTGCTCCCAGTCACCTTCTTGTACTTCATGCATTTAGAAATGGTTTATGGTATTAGCTGCTCTATGATCTTCCCAAGGATCAAGGTGAGGCTGACCAACTTGTAGTTCCCTTGTTCTTGCTTCTTCCCCTTCTTGAAGATAGTTTTCCTCCAGTTCCCAGGCATATCTCCTAGTTGTCATGATTGTGCAAAGGTCATTGAGAGTGGTCACACAATAGCCTCAGCCAGCTCCCTCAGCACTTGTGGGTGCATCCAATAAGAATCTGTGCACTTATGTATATCCAATTTTCTCAAGCATTCTCTGACCTTACCTCTGAGTAGAGCTAATCATGGTTGTGGCACATCTGTGGATATGGTGTGTCAACTGAAAACTCCTTATTTATTGAAGAACTCAGAAAATTGTTGTTTCTTCAAAATCATAAAGAAAATTTTCAAGAAACTTCAGAATGCTGTGCCAATATCTGAGCTGTAGATTCTCCATAGTGTGTTTTGGGAGGGGAAGGGTGGAAATAAAATAAGTAGGGATTCAATAAAAGCTTTTTTGACTTGGATTTCTATCTTCAGCAAATGCCTTTAATAAGTAATTACCATACATATGTCTGTTAATATATTTAAGCATTTATCATAATGTAATATTCTCTGCTAAAAACACACCTCACCTATACTGTGAACACCTGACGTACAAGTTAGGATTTTAACAACTTATAAACAGCAGGCAAAAACGTATCTATAACAACTGAGTTCTAATAAGAAAACCAAAAAACTCCTGAGAGCATTACATTTGGAAACCTGAATTTTATAGAACCATAAAATAATATAGTTTAGAAGTGATGTTAGGAGGTCTCTAGTCCAACCTTTTGCCCAAAGCAGAGTCAGCTGTCAGAGCAGATGGCTTTTCTCAGGGCTTTCCACTCAGTTCTTGAAAGCCTCCAAGGATGGAGGTGAAACAACCTGCCTGGGAAGTTTGCTCAGCTGCCTTACTGTTCTCACTGGGAAAAAATTTCTCCTTATATCCAGTTGGAAACTCTCTTATTTCAATTTATGCTTATTGTCTCTCATCCTCCAACTATGCAATGATAAAAATCCCCATAGAATACTGGTTTGGGAGGGGACCTCAAGGATGATCTAATCCAACCTTTCTTGACAAAAACATGAACTAGACAAAACAGCTCAACACTATACAGATAAATCTTAAAGGAGTCCAACATTGGGGAATTCACCATTTCTCTAGGAAGATTATTCCAGTAACTGCTTTTTCCCATTGTGAAAAATTTTCCCCTTCTGTCAAATTAGAATCTCCCCAGGGGTAACTTGTATCCATTATCCATTGTTTTTAATATGTGACTCCATAGTAACATGTGGTCTCCACCGTTTTTGTAGCTACCCTTTAAATACTGGAATATGATGTTAAGGCCACGCGAAAGCTTCTTTTCTCAATGCTGAACAAACTCAGTTTTCACAGCCTTTCCTCACATGGCAGTCCTCCCAGGTGTTGGACTATCTTTGTGGCCCTCCTCTGGACCCTCTCCAGTCTATTCACATATTTTTTGTATAACAGAGACAAAAACTTAAAAGAAAGAGCCTGGCTTTATCTTGTTGTTAAGTTACTGATGGCTCCTGTTTGTCTCCTGCTAGATCACTCTGAAACTCCCTCCTCTTGAGGCTGAAGCTGTGTTGTCTCAGCTTTGACTCAGAGGTAAAGTGTTTCCTAACATCTTGGTTGCCCACTGTTGGATGCTTAATAACTTGCTAAAGTAGATCGTGGTCTTTCTTGTATGTGAAGACCCAAAACTGAACATTGTATTCTAGATCCAGTCTAGTAAATGTCAAGAGAAGGAAGACGGTTACTTTCCTTAGTTTATTGCCTGAGCTTCTGCTAGTACACCCCAGGATGTTGTTGACCTTTTCTTCTGGGGAACACTGTTGGCTTATATTCAGCCTGCTGTCCACCAAGACTCCTAAGTCCTTTCCATGGCTAAGGAGTTGCTCTTCAGTCATCCAGATTTCAGCCCCCATCATTGCCAGGCTTCCTTACCAGGTGCAAGTCTTGCTGAATTTCACTATATATCTGTGGGCTTGTTCTTCTAGTCTGAAAATCATAGCATGGTTTGGGTTAGAAGAGACCTTGCAAATAATCTAGTTCCAAGCACCCTGCCATGGGCAGGGTTGCTCAGGCCCCCTCCAGGATGGGGCATTTACAACTTCTCTGGGCAACCTGTTCCAGTGCCTCACTATCTGTAAGCAAAGAATTTCTTTTTAATATCCAGTCTAAACCTCTCTTCTTTTGAAATCATTCTTCCTTTTCCTATCACTATCTGTTCATGTAAGAAGTCACTCTCTCTTTTTTATAAGCCCCCTTTAAGTACTGGAAGGCTGTTGTAAGGTCTCCCAGGAGCCTTCTGTTCTCCAATCTGAACAATGCCAGCACTTTCAGCCTGTCTAAATAGGAGAGGTGCTCCAGCCTTTGTGTTATCTTCATGGCCCTTCTTTGGACACACTGTAACAGTTCATATCTTTCTTGTGCTGAGGACCCCAGAGCTGGATGCAGTACTCCAAGTGGTGGGGTCTCACCAGGGCAGAGCAGAAGGGAAGAATCACCTCCCTTGACCTACTCCTCACACCTCTTGTGATGCAGCCCAGGATACAGTTGGCTTTCCGGTCTGCGAGCACACACCATTGGCTTATGTCCAGCTTTTTGTCCACAGAAACCTCAAGTTCTTCTCCAAAGGGCTGCTCTCAGTGGGTTCTTCTCCCAGTCTGTACATGTGTCTTTGTCCTGACCCAAGTGCAGCACCTTGAAATAGGACTAGTTGAACTTAATGAGGTTCTCATGGACCCACTTCTCAAGCTTGTCCAGGTTCCCCTGGATGACATCCCTTCCTTCTGTTGTGTCAACTGCACAGACCAGCTCTGTCTTCTGCAAACTTAATAAGACTTTACTTGATCTCTCCATCATTTACAAAGATAGTAAAGAGAGCCCATCCCAAGGCAGAGGCCTGGTGGACACCACTAGACACAGGAGACCTGGTTATAGAGCCATTGAACACACCCTCACAGTAAAGAATTTTTTTCCTAATATCTAATATAAGCCTAGCCTCTTTCAGTTTGAAGTCATTCCCTCTTGTCCTGTCACTACATGCTCTTGTAAATAGTCTATCTCCATCTTCCTTGAAGGTTCCCTTCACATACCTTGGTTGCTACAGCTCATCTGCATTGGTCAGCACCAGGTCCCATAATACTTCTGTCAGGTTTATCTAATACCTGTAAATTCTCAGTGCTAACATTTATTTGGTCATACAGATGACGGCTTGGTAAAATACAAAAGACCTATCTGTAGAAAATGAGAATCTTGGAAAACAATTTTTCTCTGCTTTTTGTCATCAAAAATGAATTAGTAAGATTAGAGAGGAGTGTCACATAATGTGGTTTTTTTCTCTCTCAGGTTAGTTCATTTCAGTTTTAGAAGCTTCATAGAATCATCATCATTATGTCATCATGAAACTTACCTTGAACATCACAGTTTTCACTTTGGGCAGAAGACTAAAAAATTGCATCATTTAGGAATTTGTTTTCAAACTGACCTAGAAAAGACAGTTTCAATTTTGGAATGAGAAACTTGGTTATTAGAAAGAATTTTTGACTTTAAAGTGCAATGAATTTTACAGAAAGAAACTCTGTGGGGAGGTACTGAGATACTTATGACCAGAGCTTTTGAAGACTGGACTAGAATCTGACTGCATCAAAGTGGGTGTGCTTAGCTACTGTGCAAACTGGCTGTGGTGGAAGAGGAACTGGTTGGTGTCTTCATGTCCTCTCTTAAGACTATGCATTTCTCACTCCTCCCCTGTCCTGTATATGCTTCAGTGACATATATTATTGTGTGAAGGTAAAACATAACAAACTTTATCCTGTATCCTGCAAAGCACTGGTGTATTATGTTTTCCTAATCAGTGACAGAGTCTGATCAGTATTAAGCTCCTGCTTCTGCTGTTCTAGAATTGCAGGATGGAGTGGGTGACTGTAGGCTCTTCCTCTGAATTGACATGGAAACACAGAAATGGAAGGAAACAAAGCAGGGTTTTGCCTTTTCTTAAGCTTTTCTGCTGCTCCAGGGCAAAATTCTCCATTCTTAGGTAAAGCTGATCAGAATAACCCAGAACAAGGAAGCCCTCTGCAAACATTGTGGTGAAACATTCTGGACTCACTTGAAGGAGATGTTCACTAAATTTGGAAATCTATGATAATCAATGATTAACATGGTGTCTGACATGGAAGTATTTCTGCTCTGCTTTTGTGTGTGATTTTCTGTTGCTGGTATAAGGGAGAGGCTGATATGAGTAAGTGAAGCAAAGAGCCTGGCACCATGGACTGAGAAATTTTGCAGGAAACTGTAGCTTGTTTTTCTATAGATAGTATTAAAAGATCTGAAGTATTTTCAATGTTCTGGTAAAGATCATAAATTAAAACTTTTTGGTATCTTTAGCAGTTTCCAAAATGCAGTTTATACCCAGAGATACTCTGTAATATTATTATAGTTATTTGAAGACCTGTCTGAAGTATGGAGTGCAGCCCTTCCTTTTGATCCCAAAATGACTGTACTGCATTCACGAGTTATCATAATAGTCTCAAAATACTTATGTTATTTTACATGAGCTTTTAATTATAAAGCCTCTGGAGTAACCAAAACTTATCAAATCCTTGGAATATTAATAAAAAAAGTTAATATAAAGAGATAGATGTATGAAAATTCTTGGTGTTTCTTGTGTTGAACATGTATTAGGTATTTTATCACATTATTTCTGGTGAACTACAGCTATGCTCAGTTAAAAGACATTGCTGGAACTTTTGCCAGGCACAAAATCATGGAAGTCAGAGAAGAGGATTCTGTTATAAGAAGCAGTGCCACGCTTTCCAAAATGCCCTCTGAAGTCCTTGATTAATTACACATTTCGTGTGCAAATTTCAGTTTCAAAAAAAGCTAAAAATGGCATAGGTAGTGTAGTCATTCTGTCTGGGGTAAAAAACTCAGGTTCTTTTCAGTATTTTTCCCCCCTTGAAACTTGTAAACATAGTTTGGATCTGTTTTCAAATTCTTTTGGTCTCTGAACAGTGATCTTACAATAATGTAGTCCATTAAACCTAGAAGAGATTATTCAATTGCTATGGGAGGCTGATAATGCAAACAAAAGTCATGGAAATAGTGTGCATTGTGAGAGAAGCATTTGAAAATTATTTTGAAGAGAGGACATGTTTTTGTCTGTCCCGCAGCAAGCAGTAGAAAAATGTCTTATCTTCTTATAGACAACATGCAATCCATTGATGTGGAAAGCAGCAAAGGGAGAAAATTGAATATGTCAGAGATTGTAACAGAGTGAAGTTCAAACAGCCTGTTTGGCTGTAATAGACTGCCATAAATACATCTATGACATGGAAAGCATGCCAGCTGAAATTACAGAGGATTTTCTTAGTCTGAGAAATTTGTATTCCCAAGATTGTTTTTGGTCTAATGCTTTTTATTCCAGTAGGACTTACATGGTGAATTAAAACTATACTTACAGTTCCATCACAAATTTGGTGTAGAATATTTATCATGGATGCTCAGAGAGATGCTTTCTCTTTTTCCATGTTATTCCTGCCCTTTCTGCCTTTCTGTCCTTTTTTCCTATCCTTATTTTTACACATTTTTTTATTCTTTATTTTTAATGCCCCCCCCCTCCCCCTTTTTTTTCTTTTTTTTGTTTTAATGTTTCGAAATGATGAATTGGGGAAGGGTCTGGAATGTATGATAATGTGGGGATAAGCAAAACTGAGATTGGATCTCTAAATACTGCTAAAAGACATAAATATATTAAATTGATTGCTTTTTAAAGAGTAATTGCTGGATTATTGTTTTTGTAGTTAGGTAGATATACTTACTACCACCCCCAAAAAATGGAAATGCTCACACACGCATACACACATACAAATTGACATCCCTCTTATGCATGGAGGTGACTTATAACACATGTAAATGAAATATTCAATCAGGCTAATGAAAATCATGAGAAACTCTAGGAATGTGATTCAGTAACTTAAAAATACGTCAAGAAACAAAACTTGTGATGTTATACATTAATTTAAGGGAGACTTCATTTGGTTTGCTAGCGTTTGAAACTATTTTGGCAGATGAAATACTGGGCAGAAGGCCTGGGGAGGTCTGTCTGTGGAAACTTGAGGTTATCTTCCTAGTACCAGAAAGTGCTGCCTCTTGGATTGTGCAGGGCTCTGTGGAGGACCTCCCTCCCTAGGAAGGTTGCTACGCACTGAAGTGATGCCCTTTGACCAGTGCTGTATAGCAGGGGTCTGCATGGTTGCCCTGAGTCATGGGAAGGCACCAAGTTACAGCTATGGCTAATGCTACCTTTTTCATATGATGTAGTAGCAGAGGCTCTTTGGTTTAGGGTGTCATGAATTAAAGGCATTACTGAAGTGAATGGCATTTTTTTTCACTTTGGCTTCAGCCTGCCATTAGCTTATAATGGCTTTGTCACTAGTGATTTGGTAGGAATGATTTCTCTTTATATAACACCTGTCATCCAGAAGCATCCAAAAGTGATCTATAACCTAATTTACTTATTACTAAGAGATTGCTTCTTTCTCTAGTAAAATGCAGCTTTGGATGAAAGGTGGCAACTTTGTGCTAAAGCTTAAAATCTAATTGCTAGAGATAGATGAAAAATGAAAGTTGTTCTTAGTAAGGTCATAGTATTATAGAATATTTTGGGTTGGAAGGGACCTTTAAAGGTTATCTAGTCCACCCTCCCTGCAATGAGCAGGGGCATCAACTATACCACGTTGCTCATAGCCCTGCCCAACCTGACCTTGAATGTTTCTAGGGGTGGAGCATCTGCCACCTCTCTGGGCAACCTGCTGCAGTGTTTTTCCACTCTTATTTTCGAGGCAGAAATATCTGCTACTACTAAATAAAAGTTTAGCTATGGCTAATATGTATGTAATCTGTGCCATACAAACTTCTATATGGGGGGGAGGAGGAGGGGCGGGGAGGAAGGGCTAGACCTTAGAAGTAATTTTTGGAGAGACAAGGCAAAGCTAAGGGAAGATGAGGTTCTGCATGCAGGTGTATCTGGGATGTGGAATGGAAATCCAAAGCAAACTCTGCCTTCTGAAAGAAACCATATCCTAGCAACTAAAGTTGTGTGGTATTTTTTTTCATGGAGAAAGTCTCATACTGCTCTGTCATACATATAACTGCTCATTTATTTTATAATTTTTTTTTTAATTTACAGATTGGATTATTGGAAGATTAGCTAACGTCTGTTGAAGAAAAATACAATGTAAATACTTAAATTTACAGATTTACTTTTAACAAAAGAGTGGGAATTTAGATTTCTGTTCATCAGACTATAAGATCTCAGTGTCAGTGGGGAATGATGAAAACAAGAAAACACTCTGCACAATTGTCAAAATTTTGTAGCTTCTTTATAGCCTGGGTTTGAAAGAGGAAGGGACTGCAAATTTCTTCTTGACCAGTTTCATGGAAGAGTTTTCTGCACAGACAGAAATGTGACCACATGTAGAATATAGGAAGATTCATGTATCATAGTATGCATTTCAACATATAGTTGCTCTAGTGGTAAGAACTGATAACAAAAGATTTTTGAAAGCTAGCAACTTATTTGTTTTAGTGTAATAATAGTATTTGGGTTTTAATTTAAATGCTCATTTTTATTTTTGTTTTGAGACAAATATTCCCAGGTTTTGTATACTGCCCTGATGGATGAGGAACCTTTATATTTCTGTTTCACAGGTAGTCACAAAATCGTAGTATGGCTGAGGGTGTAAGGACCCTCTTAAGATTACCTTAGTCCCTCCCTTAAGGCACACAGCATGGTAAACTAGAGCATGTTGTCCAAGGCTATGTCCAGTTGGGTTTTTAATATATCCAGAGTTTGATACTCTACAAGCTTTTTGGGCAATATGTTCTGATATTTGACTATTACTACAGCAAAACCATTACAGTAAAATTGTGTTCTCTTGTGTTCAGATGGAATTTCAACATTAATCTCATCAGCAGATGAACAAACATATTCTTTAATTACAATATTGCTTTGAACAATTGAAATGATTCCTTCCTGTTCTAAGTCAGGTGAATTCAAAGAATTTTTTTCCTTTTTAGTCAAACCTGAATGACTTTTTTAAATGAATTGAAAAAGTCATTTTAGGGAATAAGAAAACTTCAGGGGAAGTATTTTTGTCAGGATTTCAGTTTTTCAAGAACTGAACTCAAACAAGGGTAACTTAAAACACTGTAAGATAAGAATGAATTCTAGTATTGGGAAATTATTCACTCTGCAAGAGGGTAATAAAAGAGACTTCAACAGTGTTCAGATGGGGAGTCTTCTCTGAGAAATGAACAGGAACAGTGATAAAATCATAATTGTTTGGCTATACTTATCATGTTAGAAGGGTGTTTGAAAACCTGCTGAACTGTTTTGAAAAGTGCTAGCAACCAAATAGAATAGTTTTTTCTATGATGTGATCTCCCAGAAATGCAGAGCTTTTGCAAAGGAATCCACTTAGTTGCCTGGAAATACATTTAAGAGCCTAACTGCAACTGTCAAGTTTGTAAATACTGGTTTGTGTGAATTTTATTTTTTTACTTGTACAGTGGTACAAGACTGTTTGAAATATTGTGTCTCCTTGGAGCATCGGTTTTTGGCACCAGTGAAGACAGCAGTGAAAGTTATCTTCAGTAAGACCTTGGTTTGACATTGCGGCCAAGTGAAAGAGTGCATGCAAAGGTGTGTGGTAGGAAAGCACGTGTTACATGGGTGATGGACAAGAGAGTGTGAGAGACGATTTCATCACAGATCTATTCAATATCCATGTCAAGGGAAAAACTACACCTGACAATTCTATGTCTGAATGAATCCAGAGTGTTGGAGTGATTCTGCTTCTTTTCTGTGTCCTTAGACAGCACTCTTTCAAACTTCATTACTTCCAGTTAGACTGTCATGGTTTAACCCCAGCTGGCAACTTAGCCCCACACAGCCTCTCAGTCACTCTCCTCAGTGGGATGGGAGGGTAAAAGTGAGAAAACTCATAAGTTGAGAGCAAGACAGTTTAATAGGTAAAGAAAAAGCTATGCATGCAAGCAAAGCAAAATAAGGGATCCATTCACCAGTTCTCACAGGCAGACAGTTGTTCACCATCTCTAGGAAACCAGGGCTCCATCATGTTGAATGGTTATACCCGCTAACCATTGCACAGCCAATCCCAGAGTTGTGACTGGCACCTGTTGTTTTTTGAAACACATTTAGACAGCTACAGAAAAGAAGCCTGATTGTTTGGAGTCTTTGAGCCTTGTAGCTATTACCCCTGAATGTTTTTCATGATTTTTTTTTTTCTGATCGCTGTCATCAGTCCCATCTTCAAACAAAATATTTACAAAAAGTTTCCCAACAATTTATGTATTTATTTTTTTAGTGTTTACCTAAAATTATGAAATTATGAAATGGAAGATAGATTTACTTAAAGAAAAACCCAAACCTCCACACCATCTGGACAGGATTTGGAATTTGTCAGTTTTATCCTTCTAGAAAATTGTTTTGTATTTTGCTTTTAAAACTTTTCCAAAGAGAAAGTGACCTTTCTAAAGAAACTGATTAAAACTAGAAATCTCAGCCAATATCTAGATGGTCTAGTTCCTATTGTTAAAAAACCTTTTGGAATTATTGACCCTTCTGTATCACACTGTCAACTGTAGGAGCTGAAAGGCTTCATACTGACTTACAACATCTGAAGTTACATGATATTATGCATTACGTTGATTTTCATTATCATATTTTATGTGGGTGCTTTTTCCCATCAAGAAGTCCAAGTAAATACTCAAGAAGTTTTGCAAGCAATATATGAAGAGCTTTGAAGTGGACATTTTACAGAAATAAATAAATAAATAAATAAAAGCTTCTTCTGAATTGTTATGCTACATGAAAGGCTTCTGACTTAGAAAGCAAACTGGTTTATGTTTTTCTGATGTATTGTTCAGTAACACTTATAAACTGGTTTATTTTCCAAATGATGCAACAAAGGATATCAAGCTACATCTCCTAGAAAATGAATTTTAATAGCTGTGTAGAACTTTGATGTTAAGATTCAGATCATGCTTTGCTTTGAATGCAGATTGTTTTTACCTAATCATGAAGGATGTTGTTACTCTTATGGGGACTTTCAACAGAAGTAACAGAGAGAAACAATGTAAGTCCAGGAGGAGAAAAATGATATTTCAAAACAACTGTTTAGAAGAGTCCTTTGTGATCTCAACAGTGATGGTACTTACAGTCTTGTATTATTTATTCTCCTTGTTAAAATGTATTTCATGAGGCTCCAGGCCAGCATGATATGTATGAAGGAGCTCTGGAAAAAAAAAACAAAACGGGAGAGATCCCAACTAAACCTGCAGCTCTAAACCAGTAAGTACAACACCTCTTTCCATTCTGTCTTCACCGAGGCTCTTGAATCTGTGTAGGACAGTTCTAGAGAGAAATATTTTCAGTATTTGTCATCAGGGTATTTTTTACACAAAAAATTCCATAGAATGAGAGAGGTCAGTGGGAGAAGGTAAAGGGGAAACTGCTGATGGAAGCTCTTAGAGAAGGTACCCTGCTAGTTCTGTCTTCAAATGAATGCTTTACTTCCCCTACTTCCTCTGTTTCCCACTCTTAGCACAAAAGTTGTGACTGAAATGAAAAAGCCACCTGCAGAAATAAAACTTGTTTAAAATGAGCTATGAATGGCACTGAAAGCATATGCTGTACACCTACAATATAGAAGTTGCAGTGTTTTTAGGTTTCAGACTGTTCCCTTTGCCATGGCAATGACTAACATCTGTCGCATGTTTATTCTTTCCCTGTACCCCAAGGGAAGAACTGTGTACAGTGAAATATTTTGTTTGGTTTATTTTATTAAATTTATCCTGCATATATTTACTGTAGCTTTGTTCTAGGAAATAGGGTTGAAGAAACATTCTTTGAAACTGAAAACTCAAATTTTTATTTCTTTTAGTCCTTTAAAAGATCTTCCCATGACCTTCAGCTGTCCCTAGAGAAAGCTCATCTTTATCAAGGACAAGCCTTTACCTTCAGGGCAGACAGTTGAATTGAATGTTTAATCTAACAAATACCTGTTTGTATCCAATAGTGTAATAGTCAGTGAAAAAACTGGTAATAGCACAAATACTCTAGCCAAGCAAACTGAAAACACAGTATTGCATGATAACTCAGATCAGGTTTATATAAATACAACCAATAAAACTAACCTCCAGATTGCTCTAAAAATAAGCAGGGTAAAGAGGGGAAAAAAATCTTAGTGTTGGAAAGGCAGTCCTAAAAACATATTTAGCAAAATACTCCATTCAATTCTATATAAACCATTTTCTAAATTTACATTTTTGAACAGTATTTGATGTTTAAAAGAAACACTTTTGTATTCCATTGGAAAATTTTCAACATTCAAATATCTAAGTAAATTTATAAACACCACTTTTAAATACCTATTTTTAAAGAGGAAGTAGATAAAAACAAATAAATCATTGTAATGAGATTAAAAGGCAAAGCCCTCAGGAAGGTTGTTGATAATGCATCCTGCAAAGAGCAGAACTTTTCTTAAAAGATTAACATATGCTGTAATTCTGGTGAAACTGAAAAATATTGCTGCTGAAAAACTAAAGGGTAAAATTGTGTAAGAGATATTATAAATTCTAACAAAGCAGCTAAGTGGACAGAAGCAGAACAACATCTTCATTTTTCCAGGCTTCATTAAACTAGCATTAAAACCCTCTTAACATAGACTAGCTGGAATTAAAAAAATGGTTGCTATTCAAATAAGTGAAATCACATCCTCATAAACGATCAAGGTGATACAAGGTATGGTACAAAATGGAGGTTTTCTAGTTCATTTCATGACAACTCATAATTTGTACAGCAATTATGGTGGTTTGGAAGGAATGGAGTAGAGAGATATTTTCCTTTTAAATGAATATGGATTAAGACCTATGCCTAAGGGA
This sequence comes from Pithys albifrons albifrons, assembly GCF_047495875.1. NCBI lineage: Eukaryota > Metazoa > Chordata > Aves > Passeriformes > Thamnophilidae > Pithys > Pithys albifrons. The sequence goes on from NC_092458.1 coordinate 25,580,170, forward strand.
ACGAGGGCCGGCGAATGAACCACAGTAATTGTTTCTGAGTCTCTCACTGAAGTTTCAACTGAGCCTCAATTGATAAGATATTAAAAAGCAGTGTAACCCTAAGAGTTTCATTACCTACACTCAGTCTCGATGGTTTTTCAAAACTTCTTGGTATATATAGTCCAGCTTTCAATAACTCTTTAAAAAGCAATTAGCAGAGGAGACGAAAGAAAATATTCAAGAAGCTCCAAAATCCCCTCCAAGCATTTCCTTTTGCTGTTCACACTGATTACTTTCATTGCTACTATGCTGATGAAAAAAAAAAAGAGATAAGCAAGGTAAGAGAGATTTCTGAACTCAGTCCTCCTGCCCCCTGAACACCTCTTATTGTAGTAAGTACTTACCCCAGACTCAACAGAAGCTTTTCTGCTGACTACTGCTCCTTGCTTGGGGCACAGAAAGCACAGGGCCTTGGTTGCTAGCTTTGCACCTTGTTTATCAACTGAAAATAATTTATTCTGGTTTTAATGCTGTTCAAAGACCACATTATCATATGTCAGTGTGATTTTTTGATTGTGCTTTGTGACCTCGAGCTTTCACTCATCCTCAGGCAATGAACCTGAAGGTGTGTTTGGAACATCAGGGCACATTAAATTAATGCTCCTGTGCCATTGGGATGTGAATGCTGAGTAACACAGAGCTTGCTGGCACTGTTAATAGACCTATTAGCCAAGGGAAAACATGAGGTGGACTCAAATAGGGTTCTACCTCAATTAAATACTTGGTGAGCATGTGGGATTATTTCCATGAGGTTACTGGCTGCTTGATCTTTATCTGTGTAGTAACATCATAATATTGTTAGTTTTGCAGTGGATGGATTGGCATAGTTAGGCCTTGCATTACCAGAGTCCCCTGGATGTGGCCAATATTGCATTTTATTTGCATATGAGGCAATCCCTTTGCAGCCAACAGAGAAAACAGGCACTTCCAGAACATAAAGCACTTTGTAGTCTCTGGCTTTTCTATCAATTCAGGGACTTATTCATGGTATAATTTTTTTTAAGTACATGTGTTCATCACTTGTTGCTAACATCAGTGCACTACTACAGTCATATTTGAAGCTTGCAACTTATCTGGTTATGTTAATTAGTTCTTCTCCTGCCAGTAGTAAATCTGTTTAATTTCTTACTTCTAATTTGCCAGGTGCATTAAGAAGCACTTCAAAGAAGCTCTTTTTATTTTGCTTTCAAATGGTTCTTTTGAGCCTTTATAGATGGTGAGCTTTAAAGTTGTAAACTTTGCACATAAAAACACATTTATAGAGTGCCTAGTCTTTGCACCCTTCAGACTACCTTGTGGCATGCACAAATAGGCTTCCTCAGATGTGATGTTTTCTTGGGTTATTAACCTTCGCCACTGAATCTCTCTCAGTTGATACTCAGTGAATTGTTGCTTAGCATAGTATGTAGAAAACTGTGTAAAATACATTGATTACCACAGGAAAAAAGCTGTACTTATCCTTCAAGACATAGTTGGCCTATGTTTGGAAAGAAAAGGCGCAAAGTTTATTTTTGCCTGAAAATTTTCATCAGAACTCTCTTCAGAGATCTCATTCTTTGATTGGAAACATTAGAAATTTGTAATAATACATTATAACATCAATTCATATAGTGTTTACATCAATGAGGAATCTGTACAGAGGATTTTCAGGAAGATGGACCCATATAAATGGGGGTTTTGATATATCATTGAAATGGGACATCATTTTAAAGCAGAAGTGGTCAAAGCAATGAAAGAACTTAGCAAATAGTGAAGAATAACTTCAACCCCTTTCAGCTATGGAAGGGCCGAAGAAATGTACCTCAATACTTCTTAATTTTCCATTTTTAAGATGGGAAAGAAAAGCAAGGAAACAAAATTAATTTATTTGCTTCCAAGATGGTCTGGTCTGTCCATACTATATGTCACTGTAATGGTATATTCCGTTCCAGATTAAGAAAGATCCGAGAATACCAGATTCTTAACAAAATAGTGGTCTCCTCTATTTCCATTACATTGAATAAACTAAGTGTCCAATTATTGGACGACCTGTTGATCTTCTCTCTTCCTCTCTTGACATGTTGTCAAGGGGAGCACAAGATTCTGCTGTGTGATTTTACCAACTAAAGAGCTCTTCTTTTTACATCCCTCCTGACACACAAGAACTTCTTAACTGAACTTTCCCATAGTAATTAGAACAATGATGATAATGCTTTTAAAATAGTCCCAGATTTTAAATAATAGCAACCTTTATAGGTCCTGTGGCTATTGCAGTATCTGCTGCACTAACCTTTTGCTTCCCCCCGCTATGCATCTTCCTTGGGTTGGGCTACCTGCCTGGCTTGTGCTCTCCAGCAGGAGAAATAGAAAGCAGAACATATTTCTGCTTTCTCCCCTCCCCTGCTCCTTTATCAACACTCCAGAAAGAGCAAATGCCCCTGAAGAGAAGTTTAATGAGGATGAGGACTCTCACAACTTCACCCAAAACAAACCTTCTCCTCAGCCTAGTGGCTTATTAGTTTTGTGGGATTTCGACGTGGTGTTCTGCTTTCAATGTAAAAGAAGATTATCATGTAGATGGTCCCATTTCAGGAGAGGACTAGGCTCACTCAGTGATTCTTTCCTGTGTGACAGTGAGTGCTGCTGCTTTGTGACATTTCAGCATAATGTGAAGATATGGCATAGCAAGAGAAAGCAGGGGTCTGTCTTTTCAAAGTAAGTCATTTGGTAATGGTACATTCAGGAAATACAACTCTAAATAGCATTTGTATGTATGGCCAGATCGCCCAGATCTTCATTCTGATTCCTTTCCAGATGAATGTGCACTTGCCATAAACAGAGGTACCAGAGAAGTGCAGTACCATATTCTGTACTAGCTGTAGATTTGGGAGAATATGGGGTTGGACATTGTTAAAATATAAAGATCTCAATAACAGAGGATTGGTCATGTGCCAGTAGGGTGATTTTCTGGCCAGATGAAGAAGGTAGGAAGTGCTGCTCATGTGTGTTGCTCTGTGGGAGTTTATGGTCAACTGGGAAGCAAGAAGCATCTCTCAGTTGCTACCTGGTGCACCAGGTTTTGTCCTCTTATTCCCCAGTTCAGTGGTCTATTGCATCTGAAATAACAGGAGTACTGTGGAAGAAAGTATTATCTGTTGTAGAGACAATTACAGCAATGTTACTTATCCTACTTCCCTGCATGCTTGCGAGTTGCTTTGCTCTATACATATTCAGTTAGATGTACTTTTCCATCAGAAGCACTGCGTAGCTTCATTGTCATCTGAGTTAGGTTTGCATTGTAGATACTCGTAACAGTAAAAAAATCCCCAACTTAATGGAAAGTAATATGTGCTACATTATGGTAGAATTCACATTGATTAAAATAATTATTTTATCATTTTGCAGTTAGTGGAAATTGTCTGTGATTTTGTTTTTACTTTTTTTCCCTCCCTGTATTTATAACCTAGTTACAAGAACTGTAAATGGGAATGTGTGTAGGGGCAGACAGAACTGAGAGGTAACTTACAAAATCATGGAAACTCATTATTTTAAAACAGTTTCTACCAAGTCTAGAAGATATTAAAGAGAAACAAATTTAACTGGTTATCCTTCAAAACTACTGTAGTGGAATAAAAAATTAATGATAGATGAATACCATTTGCACATAAAGGCTTTTATAAATAGATCAGAGATGCAGGAAGGAAAGGAAGAAAACTATAATAGCTGAAGGAAAAAAGCACAATGGCTTTTGCTGTTTTATTTTGCAAGTGAAAGCACAGTCTTGGCAAATTTACTTGTGAATCTTTACACACTTTGAAAAATACTTTAGCTCCTAAATTAAACATTCACTATTTTTGAGTGGTGCAAAACAATGCAGGTCAAGTAGAGTGAGACAATGAAAAACAGTGAAGATGTGCCATGAACAAGGCTCATGGCAAATAAAACTGGTGTAAATTCTACTGTGACCTCTAGGGACCTATGTATAACCCATCTGGCATCCAAGAACCTGGTTATCTCTATGCTTTGATCTCCACAGCAGTGCAGACTCCAAGGAGAAGGTTCTGTACAGAGCTCATTACAGGCTTGAAGCAATTATTATTATTATTGTTATTATTAATTATTATTGTTATCTGCAAAGAAAGAATTTTAAAATTATCCTAAGCACAGTTTGTTTTAAAAGAGCTAGAGGAAAAAAAATCAACTTTTTAGGACAACATGGAATAAAATACTAAACACTCATTATGTTTATACTCATGTACATATTGCTTAGAAATCAGGAAGAGGATGCTTGTACAAGTAGGACAAATTGCACTCCACACTCTGTAAAATAATTTTTCAAAAAGTATTTTGCTTTATTGTTTTTCTCAATTAAGTGCTGCCTTGCTGCACAAAAGCAGGAGCCATTTGAGAGGTATGGGTGGAACTTGGCAGGATTTGACCCAGAGGAGGCGAGATTTGCAGAACTGCTTTCATTGCAAACCTTTGTGTCACTAAGGAAAACTCAACGATGTTAAACGCTCTTAGACACAGAAATGGAAACTATTTCATGACAGTTAAGACAGTGGCTTTACAAACACTACATAAAAGGCAACTGGTCTCACAGTAGCTGTGAGAAATAAAAAGATCCAATCCTGAAAGAGCTTTTCATTTTTACTTTTTACTGTAGCCACCCATGAGAGTAGTAATGAGATCTCCTGTGCTAGATCTTTTGAAATTGTTTTTAGAAGCAGGTGGTAATTTAAAGAGAATAAAGCTGCCAAAATGTTCTAATTCTTTGGCGGCTGATTATTATCTGATCCAGAGTGCCCTGAAGTCTCTGGGTAGTTATAAGAGCTTCTGATGCTGCTCCTCTGTGCTATTTTAAAAGTAATGCTGTTGCCAAGCTTGGAACTGCACAGAAACCCATAGTTCATGTCACATAAAGGCACTGATGGGACTAGAAATGAGTGAGTGCCTTACAGCCTGAATCTATAAAGATTTGTGTATGCTTTTAAACCTCAAACCACAGTGAGAACGATGCCAGTAACTGAGCTGTATTTTTTTTGAAGTTGAACATTATGTCATATTAGATATTACCCAGATAAGAGATGAACCCGTTCATGTTTTGCGGTGTTGAATTACACTTGAGGTCAAAGCAGGTTTGATGAAGTGGGCTCAATTTTTTCCATTCCTTTTACTGAAAATAGATGGTCCAGCAGGTTGGGGTGGTAGCTGAGTGTCAAGGTCCACATTCAGTGCTTTCCCAGTAAATTTCAACCTGTCACTTTTGAATTGCCTCGTGCTACTTGAAAGGAGAATGTTTGGTTTAATTTATATGGATTTTGTTTGGCTATTTAGCATTTTCTGGAGGCTGTTTAGTACTGCTCATGTCTACACATTTGCAAGGAAGACACTAATGAATTGAGGAAATTATAAAAAGCAAAAGAAAGGGGTGACGCATGTCACATTAACAAACAGCATGGCTTTCAACAGGCACCGAGGGAGGGAGCGTTTGCTAATGTCAGGATAATTTTTAAGACAGCATGTAATTTTACAATTGACAATTCGAGGTGAAACAGTGAACACAAATATGTCTGGTTCAGAAAACAAAACTACAATGACCTAGTGGGGCTTCAGAGACTCTTGACAAAAACAGCTGTGACAGGACTTGTCAGCTCTGGAAAGAAACCAATTCAAAAATGACTACTTGAGCATTTTGGCAAAGAGGAGAAACTGTTGGAAATGCATCTGTATTCCAAATATTTTAAAAGGTTTTCCATTTGTCAGGAATTATAATTAAATTAAGCCATGAAGAAGTATCTTCTGCCTTTAATAACCCCATTCACAGTTAATTGCGACCGGACTGTCTTGTTTTGTGGCATGATTTTGACTACAGAGCTGAGTAAAGACAGCTTGAAAAAAGCCTGCTTTTCATTTTGACATCAGTTTTTCTCATGTTTTCCGTCCCTGTTTTTTATAGAAATGGGATGTGTCTTTCAATTTGGCTATCTATTTTGCTAGCAGCAGCTTTTTTGTAATGTGATACAATGTCAGGCATTTCACACTGAATATGTTTTGCATATGCTATGCCCTTGAATTTAGGCTTCTATCCTTCCCCTAAGAAACAGAGGAACCTGTTGTTCTGAAACACTCTTTTCAGGAAACTTGAAAGGCTTTTAATTTTACATGGGCTCTTTCCTCTCCCCTTTCTTTTATTTCTTTTTTTCATAGCCATCAATGCCACAGTCCTCCAATGAGTATTTCTAAAAATAAAATCTGCAAATTACAGGCCTTGGTTTACCACAGTGTTGAAAACTGTCATTAACAAACAATCTTTAAAAGCCACTGGCTCTGCAAGCCATGAGGTAGTTTAAGTACATAGAACTGTTGTTCTCTTCAGCAGTCCCAGTTACTGTATATTTTAACTTTTTTTTTTTTAAATACTTAACTCCAGCAGCTTCAAGCAGGAGGCTTGTCAGCAAAGATGTCATGTCTATCATTCCAATAATTTTCCAAAGAATATATGACCTAGAATGAATAACCCTCAGGTCATGCTTTTATTAGAACTCCAGTGAAGCTTCAGCAACATGTGCCAGCTGAGATTTAGTGCTCAGCTTCACTCACAGAGTGACATAGTAGCAGCACGTTCTTCCTCTTACCTCACACAATGAAATTCAGTCTTGTTTGTTAGACAACCTGATGAACTAGCCAGTTGCTGTGACTATGATTGGAAGAGTTTCAGAGTCATAGGAGCCATCTGTAGGATTGCCATTTGAACTGGAGTACGTTCCCAAGATTTAAATGCCTTTGGCCATACTGTGTTTTATATGCATATCATACAGATCTAGAGATCTTGTTACTTTGACATCCCATCTACCATCAGCTGCCAAGGACTATGAGAGCCTTTCTAAGAGGGCATGTAGTTAAATACTGCTGACATAGATTGTACTGATCAGCAAAATTGGGTGTGACACCGAAACTCCTGTTTTGAGGACTGTTATTTTCTACCTGCTACAAGTCTCGTGGCTTTCATGTCCAAGTCCGCTTTCAGTATGCAATTTGTATTTTGTCTTTTTAATCTGAAACTTCATTTTCTTCTTTGACAAAATTTGCACTTCTACAGCTATAGTAATTGCTGTGGTGCCATGACCCTTATAGCTGTCGCAATAGCACTTTTGCTAGTTGTTCTTCCAAATGAATGCCTTCTTAAAAATTTATTTTCAGGAAGAACTTTGGACCTATGAGTCCTCAACAGATATACAGGTGTCATTATAGTGATATGAAGTAATTTTTCTTTGGTAGGAGACAGGTTTAAAAACTATTCCTTCATCTAATGTTCCTGGTAGACAGTGCTCAGTCAGCTGATGAGACTCATACTGTATTATAGTAAATGTGTGTGTCTAACAGAAGGCCATTGGTCTTGGTTTGAGGGGAAAAACCAAAATGTTTACCCACAAGCGGGGGAGGGGGCCTTCTCCACAATAATCACGCCACTCTTTATCAAATTTAAGAAAAGGAGTTTTAATACAAGAAGGATAACTGTCCCTAATATATATATATATATATATATATATATATATATATATATATATATATATGTAGGTATAGGTATAACTATAAACAGACCAGAGCAAACCACTTCCCCAACACCACAGAGGAAAAACAAACAAAACAACAACCCCCACAACAACAAGTTTCCTTTGGGAGAAGAGTTATGGCAGTATCAGTGTCACAGCCTGGCTGGCAGCAGGGTGAGTTCCCAGATGAAATCTGTGTCTCTTGTCCCAAATGAAGAAAGGAAGCTGAAGGTGGGGAACCGCCACGTGTCCTGGAAAGCAGCTGCAAACCTCTCTTCCGGGTCGCTGCCCCAGCCGGGGCAGGCAGGCTGTGACGGTGCAGGCGGTGGGACCCACAAATGCAGGAACCAGGAAAAACAGCCGTGGCGAGGAGAAAAAGCAGCGGCTCAGCAAGAAGCCCCAGCAGTAGCCAGCAGCAGGAGCAGGAGAAAAAAAAGAACAGCTTCCCTCCTCGGCAGCACACACACGGCTCCTGAGTTCTGCCGAGCTAAGAAAAATGTCCCCAAAACCAAAAGAGACAGCCTGCCCCCACCCAAGCGATCAGCAGTTAACTACTTTTTGCTAACTGCTGGCATGGGCAGTTAGTGGCAGGGGAGAGAATTTACATAATAATTCCAAACTACAACACCATTCAATCCACTATCTGGTTAGGCTGACTCAGCATTTAGTATTTTGGTGCCAAAGTCCCTTTGTAGATTTATTAACGCTATTCTTAATTGGTCAGACACTGTAGAAAATAAAACGTAAATAGGGATCAATTTGGAAAAGCAAACTAAAATTTACTCTTTTTTAAAACTAGCTTTTGTTGAATCACAAAATTATTGTGTAATGAGTAGCTGTTATTTGTTGAATTCTTATGAATCCTTACTAGTAAGTAAAACAAGAAGTGGGTGATGAAATATTGCCATATAACAAATATTAGGCAATCTATTTCCCTTGAAAGCTTTTCAAGTAAGCTTATTCCAAGAGGATACTGTGAAATATGTCTTCATATTTTATCAATGTGTTATTCTACAATTCCTAAAATATATGTCTTTGGAAGTAACATGTAATGGTGAAAACTGGAAAGCAGAAGTATCCATTGACATTGCTTCTTGAATTGTGTCATTATTTTTCATAGTAATGCAGAAAAAAATTGTTTTTATTTCTTGGAATGTCCACATTAGTAGTCAGTGGTAGTATTAGCTGTGTAATACTTAATCAATTTTCAGAGTTTGACTTTAAAAAGTGTGGGGTTTTTAATTAGACTTACCATGAATAATACATTCTGATCGTAATGATTTTGCTTGTTTGTGCAGGAGTAGATTCATATCTACCTGCACATACACATGCACTTCGGTTTAGATAATAAAGATTGTACTGAAATAATAAAATTGGTGCAAGTAGAACAATTGTTCTGTTTTTATTAATGAAAATAATGTTTAAATGATATATATTAATTTTATATATATGTACTACATATTAAATAAAGTAATTGTTATGTGATTTGATTAGCTGTGTATCAGTTGGTGAACATCTAAAGCAAAGAGATAATTCCCAATTCTGTGATTTGAATATCAAAACATTAAAGTTATAATGGGCATTACAGTACAGGATGCAATTTAGTCTGAATGAGTATCTCTTAGCATAATAATTTTATTCCATTGAATCAATTAATTGAATACTTCCCTTTTACATGAATGATTCTTGGCAGATTGGCGTAAAATTGACAGTATGAAATAATTAGGAAAAACTCAAAGGCTACACCGTAATAGCAAATATGCCCTGAGTATATTTCTGATTAGACTAAAAAGAGATATCTGAATGTTAATGACTGGTTTTACATTAATTTGAGAATGCAAACAATGTAATTTTATCCATCTAACATTATAACCCACTTAGTCTTAAAAATCAAATTTAAAATTAGAGAAATACAGTAATTCCCCTATGGTAATTGGAAAAAGTAAAAATTATGGAGCTTTGCATATGTATTTGAGTGGTTTAGAGTAGAAAATGCAATTTACTAAACTGAAAAGATTGTGCTTAATATATTTTGCAAGTAGGAAGGTATCACCAAGTTCACAAGTTCTCTTTAAATTCTTTCTGAATTATGTGTAGATATTATCTTTCTCAATGCTAAGTATTAATCACATATATAAAGACAAACAAGAAAGAATCACCTAAAAATTAATTCAATGTACTTAACTTTATTTTTTTTATTTGCTGAATATTTCCCTTTATGATTTTTGCATGAAATTCTTGAAGACTTGGAATGAAGTCTTAAGATTTTTCTTGAGTGAGAGAAAAGACTTGTAAGCACAGAAGGGTTTTTATTTTCCCACATTTGTGGCTGTTGAAGAACAGCTGGAGCTGCTGGAGTGTGTAGATACCTAGACAAAAGTTGTGTAAATACAGAAGAGGAAGAAAACCTAAGTTCTTAGTGTTTTGCTGGGCTTGAGTAAGTACAACACCTTTTTTCCACAATCCATTTGAGGAAAGCTGTAAATTCCCCATTAGCAGTTCATGGTGCAGTGCACAGCTTATGCCAACAAGTCACAGTAGCAGTGTTGGCTGTGAACATCCTCATCACCACTCATCACACTTGTTATCACTGGAATGCTGAGGGCAGCTGAACAAGTCTCTAGTCCATCTTCCCAGCTGTTTAAAAATAAATAAATAAATGAAAAGGCAAAAAAACAAACAGCATGACGTTTCTGGGACTCCAAAACTCAGACCTAGTCTATTTTCTGAGAGAAAGGCAGCATTTCACTCCAGCACAGAAGGACTCTTTTCAGCAGCTTAGCACAGTATGCAAAAGAGAATGGACCTCAGTGGAGCTTCCTGACAAGGTTAGGCACCTACTGGCAGAAACTAGCAATTAGCAGATTTCCAAAGGCTGGGCCCTGGTACTGAAATTAAGGATGAAGTTTCTCTTACTTTTCACAGTAGGGCGTCCATGTATGTGTGACAAGACTTTGCCATCCTTGATAAAATAGATATCCAAAATGGACACATGATCTGTGTGGTTTTTTTCCTTTTTCTTTTTTTTTTCATTTTTAGTTTTATTCATACACTTCAACTGTTAAAACAACAGCTGTAAGCACTTGGGTTTCTGTATTTGAATCTTCAGTTTACACTTATTATGATGCATGTTGGAATTATAGAGGTAAAGATTAATTTTTACTATATTTCTGCTCTGCAAAGTTTGAAAATGAAGTGGCATTTCCATAGCAGGAAAGGGAGAAATTGGGAAAATCCCTAGTTCTTGCACATTACTGACTACTCATTATTTGCAATACCACTGAAAAGGAAATATTATTTCTCTTTATTTCATTATATTATTATGAGTTATGTTGTCCTCCATCTGTTCTGATCTCCCTTATGTTCTCCATTCTGTTGCCTGGTTTTACCATTGATAAAGAAATTAATACACATTTACAAGTTGTGTGAGTCTTTCTCTCTTACATACCCGTTCTTCTAAAAGAATTGTGGCAGCACTGGGTATAAAAGCAGAGATTTGACATTTCCTTACAAAATGTACTGGATATCAGATATGATGTGCTAGATCTGGTGATGACTTCAAAACATTTTAGTCTTGCTCATGGAACAAAATAGTGAAGTATCTACTCAGCTTAAGTGTACACTTATGTAAATTGAGATAAAAAAGCACACCCAAAAGCATCAGTGTTTACATGTGTAATTTTGTGATCACTACTGGGCCAAAATTGTTAATGAATATTTTCCAGCAATTATGTATTTCTTTAGTTTATCTGGAATACTGTGTGGTCATGGTCATTGAACTCTAGTAGATCTTAATTTTCACTATGACTATACTTTCATTTTTGTAGCAGGATAGCTTGTCTCAATAATTTGAAAAGTTGGGAATAGTTCACTGGTCCATGTATTCATTCATAGTTTCCTCATATACCTGTGGAGGAGCATTTCACTCAGTGCCATTCTGAAACAAACTCAGTTTTTTCTTCGCTTTCTCTATCCTGCTGTAATGCATCTTATATTTGGACAGCAGGTGAGCCAGGCACATCAGTAGGCAAGAAGCTGTGAAAGTGTTCTAAATACTTTTTAATGTAATGGGATTTCTTTTCAAGGGCTTGGAGTACATTCTAGAAGTGTAGCTAAATGTGCACATACACATGAAAATGTTTTATTGTATTTTAATTATATGCCATGTTTGCCCAATGATTTATGTATTGATGTGCAAAAATGTTCAGTGATGTGAATTTCTGAAAACATGGACAAATTCCTTTCTTGCTCAGTGATGTTCGTTTTCTGAACTGCCTTTTTTTGCTAGAAGTCTGTCTCTATGAACCAGTAAGTACCAAGAAAAAAAGAGGTCATACTGTGTTAAAATAAAAACGCCTACTGGTGACATACTGCAGAATGCAAAATTACAAGCAGTTTTCAAAGCTCATAGATTTAATTTTCTAGAACTGATAGCTTTAAAAATGTGGTTTATATCCATCCACTTTTAACTAAGGCTGCTTACTTAGTTGCATAAATAAATTTATCAGTGACACTATGTTAGTATTTTCAAGGAGAACAATGTTGCAGTGATCATTCTTTCTCTTTTTTTTTTCCTAATTAATATATGTCTACCCTTTAAAATTTCTAGTTATGAGAGAGAAGTGTCCAGGTGAATAATATTTACAATTTAGGCATCCTTCTGCATTTTATTGCTTATATGTCAGGATAGAAGTACTAGCATTCTTATTTTAGTTTTATACTTCATTAAAACAACCCTACTTAGATACCATTGGTAATATCTTCAGATGGCCTATCCACTCTAGTCTGTTTCAGTCGTGGCAGAAAAATCTGCAGAGTGAAGGCAAAATCCAATTTTTGAGCAAAAGACAATTAGAACAAGACAAGAGGTTAGTTCATTTACCTTTCCTTCTCTTTGCAGTTGCTTCAAGATTTTAGATCACAGTTGATAGGCTCACACCATGGGAGAGATGCATCTTCACAGTCCTGATCCCAGTGTTGCCTCTAACAAGCAACCTTGGCCCACAGATACAATTATAGTTCCTGGAGGTGTCATTTTTTCCTCCCATCTAATGTATGGTCAGGACATGGCTACAGGTTACATTTGTAGGCCATGTCCATGTAGTGGTTCTTAAGGCTCTGAGCTCTCCAAGGATAACAAAGATCATATGCCTCTTTCCCAACACCTCAGATCTGCGTACATCAGTAGAGCTTCTAAAATCTTGAAAAGCGTTTGGAAAGCGTTTACATTTTTCTAGTATTTTTTCCCATTCATTTCTCCTTTATATTGAGAGTAGTCAGTTTACTGATGTAGTGAAAGTGTCACTGCCTATGAGGAATGCTTAGGATGAAAACAGGTGGTGGTGGAAATCTGCCAGGAAGTAAATTGTCAAGTTTCCTGCTATAATCTTGTAGACCCAAGATAAGTTCAGAGGAAGTTCAAGGTAAGCATTGTTCCTATAGTAATATATTCCTATAAAAGCATTTTTACTTATGGTTATTTGAATAAAAGAAGAAAATAAGAAGTAGAGTAACATGACACTTAAATGAGAAGGCTGTTGATGTTCTGTGTCATGACAGCTCTCTGAGTAGCTGCACTTGATTAATGTTTTTCTCACATTTTTATATATTTTCTTTTTTATTCAGAAATCCAAAAGTATTGATGTTATTACAAAGATTCCAATCCCACTAACGTTGTCTGTATGCTTCTGAAATTGAACTTTGGGTATTTCCATTTAAATCCACTAGATTGCTCATGGCAGTGAAATTAATCACAGGTATGTACTAGTGGAATCAGGCTAAGGTCTGAGTTGCCAGGAAAAAAACCCTGTTGGTAAAATATTTTGACTGAGTAGAGACCAAAGGGAAGTTCATTTGAGAGGCAGAGGCTGTTATTAACATGTCAGTGTGGGAAGAGCCTCATCCACATGATCCATAATACAGCTTTTATAAGCTAGAGCAAATGCTGCACACTTGTGAATAAAGGAGACACACTGTGGCTACTGCTTCTAGCAGGAGTTTTATTTTTGATATGAATGGTTGACACAAAATGCTCCTCCACAAACAAAGACTTAGATCACTGGGGGACTCCTCGCCAAAGTCAGGGCCTTGTGCATGGTGGGAAGGACAGGTATCCCTCATGAACAAATTAATGGACATTACAGATATTTCCTGTGACTGCCATCCCAAATTTCACGCGTCAACCTTGTTTCACAGGTTATATGTAAATATATAGGTCTACATATGTTCACATTTTGCAAATATGAACATCACAGATGCCATTTTGCCTTTCCCTTTATTTTTGCTTTTTCTCCTCTCTATATCAAAGTGGTGCTTTCAAGATCCGCAAAGGGCTTTGGAAATAGTAATGGCAAGTATTGTTTCTGCCATGATATAATTTAGTCATTTTGTCCATGACAGCTGCTGAGGGATTTATGCTGTGATTTTGTTTACAGAATCCAAATGCTTCATAGTCTTTCGTAAACATTACTTCATTGAGTATTCTGTAATAAATATTTTATATCTCTTTAAATTTAATTACAAGAGCAGGTGAACGAGTGATCTTAGTCTATGTTCATTACAAACAAAACAGGTATGTTCTTGCTTTATTATTAGGCATCACTTTTTAAAAAAGGTGATTGCATATTTTTTGTTATTTTTATATTACTTGTGAAATATGTGTTCAGGTTTCCACCAGTTCAGTTAATATTTAGAAGATTAAAGATAACCAAATCAGTTCTACCTACAACAATTATAGTGTTGTTTGTTCACATAGTGGCAGCAAAAATAAAAGTCTTCCTTGTGATGCAGCAGTTTGCCTGCCTTTGTGCTAGAACAAGAGTTTTCTGAAAGTCCTGCAATATTTAGACACTCAAGGAGTTTGGGGTTTGCGCTGTTTACTTTTTATCTTTCTTTACTTCCAGCCTACAAAGTTATTCCTTTGATATTTTTGGTAATCAACACAAATGAAAGTGGTGTAAGTATTTCAAGAAGGTCTTTTTAGCCTTGGCTTTTGTAAGACTTCTTTAATAATTCAGATCTGTGGAGCTTTTATGTAGGTTGATATGAGTCTGACAATCCTGTTGAGACTGAAGTGTTTAGAGACCTTGTCAAATACTTTTTAAAAATTCCCTGTTCCAGAGAGGGCTTCTCTTTTTCCCCCTTCCTAAACACCACTTATGTCCACTGTCTGAAAAACAGCTGCATGCATGCCCTCCAACTTCTTTTTGTGGCAGCCACTCCAACCACCCTGGCATGTTATAAGCCTTTATCTGATGCCTGGATTTTCTTCTAATGTTTTCTAGCTATAAAAGTTCAGAGCATGAGACTCTCTTGCCAGGATTTCAACACCTGCTGTGCTGTACAGCGTGGAAAAGGCTAATCTGAGGCTGTGGAAGCAGTAACTCCACATTTTCCTTGTCTTCTCTCACAAACTGTTACTGAGGGAAAGGAGATAAATTGAGCTTTTTATAGATTAAAACCAAATATTTCCTAGGCTGCCTTGGGTTGGGGGTTGTAAAGCACTGTACATTTCCTTGTAGGTTGCTTGGTATGAACAGATTAGTAGTGTCTGCAAGCCTTCTGCCAAGTGACTACTAACCTTATGTTTCCTAACTATGGGAATATTTTTGGTGCTGCAATCTGATAGCAATTTTCAAAGTCAAAATAGCATTGATTTGTATTGCCTTCTGGATGCTCTTTTTTCCTTATGTATGTTGTTCATTCTTACTGCATTAGACTGACATCTCTCAAATAAGCACCAAGTTCATCTCTCACTTCCAATTTGACCAAAGTATTAGTTTTTTGTTGAGTAGGGAAGTCTGCTACTTTCTCCTAATAATAATAATAAAAAAAAACCCCAACCCTCAAAACAATTAGCCTGTAATTGATTTCTGGTCACTTAACTCTCATCAATGTAAGTTTATTTTTTCTGTGGAAACTGTTACTATTGCATGATTGAATGTACTCTATTTTTAGGAGTCACATGGGAGTCTTGGGGTGAAGAGAATTTGTTCTTTTTGCTTACCCTTATACACACATACCTGTTGTCTGAGAATGCCCTCAAACAGTTTGGAAGTGCAAACCCATATCAATCTAGTTATGGCTGGCAAAGACATGGTGGCTTTCTGAGCATTTTGCTGGTTTCTCCAGTGCAATGGTGGAAGTGTTTACAAATCTTACCCTCAGTGCTATGGATTTTGGATCTATCCTTCCTAAAACTTACTTTTCTACATAGGTGAGCAGTCCTACAGCAATTTCATCTCTGTCATGCCAGAACAACTTTCCTTAGTATTAAAATGCTCTTTTTATCCCTGTGGTTTTAGCTTCTGATCAAGAAGGAAATATTAAAAAACCCCAAACTGTGCTGTTATAGCACTTCATAGTTGGTTAGAGCATGGCGTTATTAACACCAAGGTTATGGGTTTGATCCGCATATGAGCCATTCACTTAGGAGTTGAACTCAATGATCCTTTGGGTCCCTTCCAACTCAGAATATTCTTTGATTATTCTGTGAAGTGCCAGAGAAAGGAATTTGTCCCAAACACTTCATTAATATAAAAGTGTATCTTGGTTTTCACTTTATACAGTTCCATATCTGCTGTAGAAGTAATTTCATTTAAGCTTTGTTCCAACAAATGTCAGCTGCACACATTTTTAAGGTCAACTTTTTCAAATCATTTAAAGTAAATCAAGAGCAACAAAGTATTTCTGTCTTCATGGTTACTCAGACAGCAAAGTAAAGCTACTTAATTTTCACTCTTCTACACAAATTCCATGTCAAAAAAGGTAGATTGTACATCTCTGAGATTATTTTCCCCTTTGGGTGAGGATAGAACAGTATAGTCCACATCAGTCCTCTGGCATGCCTTGTATAAATCCTTCCTACAGACTCCTATAAATGTGTATTTTATTTTCTTATTCTCTGCTTCTGCCAGAGTTCCTCTGTTTGGAATATGAAATAAGTTCCTACTGACTGTTCATTTACTAAATTTAGTGGAAACTTAGCTAGGCACAAAGTCCCATGAAGTATACAAATAACTATGAAAGAATAAATAGAAGACTTTTCCTTCTCTAAGTTTATGTTTTAGTAATGTTCAAGTGTAACAAATAGAACCAGTCAACACACAGTAGTGTCTACTATTCTTTTAAACATTGCAGTCTTCTTGGTTTTGTTTTTTTTTTTAAGAATAGTGAAAAGAAATCTCAGAGTGTTGGCAAATCTAACAGTATTTGGTGAGAGCAGAGAATAGACACACTTTTTCTCAAAGACACATGAACTGATAGTAAGAGACTGCAAAGCTGTACTTGAAATGTAAATATATAGCTCCTCTCAGAAATGCTCCAATGGGTGTGAAAAAAATTTGTCATTAGTTAAAGAGCATGAACAGTCAAAACCAAATAGAACTTCTCTTTAGAGGAAACAAAGTGGATTTGCTCCATAAACTACAATTCATTTGACAACGTTATCAGCACTATGGGCACTTGCCATCCAACTTAAAGAGGTAGCTAATTTATGGAGCACATCAGTTACAGAACAAAAATATTTGTATAAATAGAGCACATGAATACTGTATGAGATATATAACATTAAGAACTATTAGTTACAGTTATGAAACTGGAAGAAACAGATAAACGTATTTCAGTACTTATTGTCTAGAAACACTAGTGCATGACAGCTGTATCTTGCAGGAACAGAGGAACCAGATGCAAACACTCTGTGAACCACGGGAATTGTTTGGTCTAACTTTTAGATGTATTTTTGGATCCTTCATACTACAAAAACTTATGTGCCTTTTTTTTTTTTTTTGTCTAGAAACAGCATTGACAACAAACTAGATGTGTGTATATTTTCTGCTCTTTTTTACTTACTGAAAAAAATTTGCTTTCTTACTGATTCCTTTGTCCATCTTTCCTGACAGATTTTTTAGTAGAGGGCAAGTTGCCTTGTGACATCCATATTAGCTTGAACTTTATGAGCAAATACTTGTCCGTTTCACATGGAAGATAAGTGGGGGATGACCTCCTTTTAAAATTTACTTAAGAACAAAGCTGCTTTGTTTTATGTTTTGTTTTTTTTTCTGAGATGAAGTTCTGACCTCACCATATTGATAAAAGTATGACCCTAGAGGGTCTTATTTACTACTGTTAAATGTTGCAAGGGCAAACCATCTTATTAGATAAAGGTTGTTTCACTTTCCTCTAGTTAAATTGGCAGAAGGTTAAATCTCTGCAAGTGTAGAATGACCTTAAGAAACATGTCTGTATAGCAAATGCTTGACAATCAATCGGCTACTGCAGTGAGTATGTAGGTTACCTTGAATATAGCAGAAAATACTACCCTGAAGTTTACTGCCCTATTCCCTAGAAGATAAAATAGTAAAGGAGCTGAAAATGATCAAAATATACAAAGGGAAATTGGTTATTTGTAATGTGAAATTTACCAAACCATTTACTACAGTCTGAAAGCCAGATACAGCAAAGCTTAAAGGTTATTATAGTTGATTATTGAAAAAACAAAACAAAGCAAACCAAACCAACAAACCAACAAAAAAAAATGAAACCAAAAACCCCAAACCAAAACAAAAACCCCCCAAACAACAAAAACCCAAACAAACAATTTGAATGCCTGCTAAGCTTCAGTATTCAGAACTTTTAGGATGTATTTTGATGTTGAGTCATTTTCTTATGTCTCAAAATACACAGCATATTTGCACCTCTCCCATAACGTACTTATAAGGAAAATGAAATATCCTTCCCAAAAACCCCTTAAATGCCAACCAAAGAAAACCAACTGCAACTTCCCTGGATAAATTTAAGAGTGTGAAAACATCTGGCTAAATCTATGAACAAATTCGAAGTGGTCATTTGTATAATCCTGTGTTTTTCCTCTCTTTAATAACACTGTATGTATTTTAGCCAGTTTTGAGTCTGATTCCACTCCAAAGGTTGTAATTGTAGATGTCAGATTCTGAAAAAGGCATCTAAACTCTCTGGATATTCAAGGGAGATAAAAACGCAGATGCTTCTGGAGTGTAAATGGTTTAAAGAACCTGTTTTTCTCGAGGGTAGCCTAGGGTGAGTAGTTGACATGTAGACAGTTGCTTTGTAAACATCTTACATTGAACAAGACAAATCCTACCCCAGAAATTTACCTTCAGAGAGGCTTCTCTGTTCTTAGTCTTGCTTCTGCTTTAATTCTACCATTCACCGTATTTTGAAGGTATTGCTGTATCTTCTTTTTTTTATAACTTTTGTCAGCCTTGATTTCTTTGTCCTTTTCAATTCCCCTTCCCCTTGATGATCTCTAGACAGTTGACTGCTCTCAGGGATCAGAAGTGGCTTCCTCTTCATATTCTCTCCTCTTATTTAGAAAGTACTCATTGACTCAATTTGTTATTTCACAGGCATCTGGCCCACTGCCAGCCATAGGGGAAGAAGAGCAGCATGCCGGTTGGTAAAGTCAGATGGCATCATAGGTCTGGCATGGTAAATGGTGATGTAATCTATGCAGCATCTACCTTTGTGCATTCTTTTGAATTCTCTTTACCAATAAACTATGTACTGTTTTGATGTTTACCTATCTTGTCTAGGAAAGTATATGGCTAAAAGAGAGGTCAAGTCAGACACTCTGGTGTAGTATTTTAAAGGATTATTACCTCAGAGTAGAATCTGATGCATGGAACATCCTTCAAATTGCTACATGTACATGGATGTTTTACAATGTCTTCTTGAGGCAATAGTTTATCTTGGATAATATTCTGTCCTGCTTGTGCCAGGGGTTTATCTGGAGGGAATTTTATACCATTAATAGTGTGGTTTCTTACTGATTGTGGCTTTTTGCTGTCATCTGTGATTAACTGCTACTTTGACTGCAAATGTGCACTAAAGTGCAATTATAGATATCTGCCTTCATTGCTGAGACATGAAAAAAGTGTGTTGCTCATGGAGCTTTCCAAAGGGCAGCTAGTAGTTCACTGGCCAAGTATGTTGTCCCAGGACAAAATTCTTTACTGAGGGGAATTTCTAGGTTGCCTTTTAAAGACACTTCTCTCCCTCTGAGCTTTTCAAGAGTACAAGGTTTTCCACTCTGAATCTAAATCAGCCAGCTGTTTAGCTTTGTCTGAGATTGACAAGACCTACATTCTGTCTAAAAATACCCCTGAACTGCAAAGGAATTTTGTTTAGAGCCTCTCCTGTTTTTTGGTTTACCTTTGTACCCAACAGTACTATAGATTATATATTTTGTTACTGTTACATGGAAATGATGAGATTACTTACTCTGTATTACAATGTCATAAATTACATCTCACTTTTCATAAAAGTTTTGGGAGTGAAAGGGGTTTTTACTCTGGAGATTATTAATCACTCTTCTGGAAGTCAATGATTGTATTCTAAGAAACATTTGTATTTTTTGCCTTAGAATTAGATAGCTATGCTTTGTGTGGCTTCAGCAATTCAAGATGATTGCTTGACAAAGTGACATGATAGGCTTACTTCACTAATTTTTTTTAAGTTTATCAAATGCCTACTTATGAACTGCATGTCCTTATGTAACATTATAAAACTATCAATGCTTCACTTGTAACCCATTATAAGTTGTAATAGAGTCAGTTATGTATGTAGGATATTTTGCAAATTAACAAAATGGATTGTATGTCATTAGCCTTCTCATGTATATGGTTGAATGAGGATGGCAGCTACTTCTACAGTGACTTTTAAGCCACACACAAATTTTCTTGCTTTAGATACAATTCTCTAATTTGTTTATTTTTCTAAGATTCCTAGGACTATTACTTCTGGGACCACTGTTCAGTTTGCTTTAGTACAATATCCCATTTGAGGTGTTCGAATTGGCTTTCACTTTGTAGGTATAGACACCAATGAAATCATTTGCACGTGAATATTGGTACTTCAGCACTTCTGCTGCAGCATCAGCTGAAACATTATAGCAGGCTAAACAACGAGTATATATTTGCACTTCATTATATATTCCTCATTTTCCCTTCCAGATGTTAGATATTGTATTAAAATGAGTACTGCAAACTAATTCTCATTTAGTCCTACTTGTGATCTTCGCATGCTTGAATAGGAGATTATATAAAGGACTGATATGTTAGATTAGGCTGCTCATGGGCATGTCTTTTGTCATCTGTCTTCCTAGAAAAGAGTTAAGAAGTGAGCAGACATTGCATGTATTCTTTTAAGGGATTTTGCAATGCTTTAGTAGATTAAATAAAATCTTAATAGGAGTTTGAGCTTTCTTAGTGTATTGAAGTGGCACTAATTTATATTACCAGGCTTTTCAGCTAATTGTGTTATGATAAATCACCAAACCTTTAATATAATAGTAGCAATTTGGTTGTACGGTGAATGTTAAATGCAAATCACCTACTGCTAATGTTTTGAAACTGTGTTCCATCAGGAGCTTTGCTGAATTACATCTATCAACCAATTCATAATTGCTAATGAAGGTTAAATTAAGGTTCAGGTAAGCATGTTCAAAAATTATTCTGTCCATACTATCAGCTCTGCATTTTGTTGCTTTGTCACTATGGCCTAGGAATTATTCCGTGAAGGTGGAAGAAGTGGTTAGGTACTGGTAGGGAACTGGAATATATGTCAGAGCTAGCACAGTCTTCTGTCTTCCTATTTCTGAGATACCAGTAAACTATTGCTGTAAGTTCTGTACATTGCAAATTCTGTGTAAATTGCTTTGTGATCAAACTTTGGATAGTCTCTGTAAACAAGGAAAGGCTTAATGGCAAATATGTGACTTACATAAGAAAGAATACTTACAGGAGGTTTTATGCTATGCTAATAGCCTTTCTTTAGTCTATTCTCATTTTTTTTAAGTAATGTTTCAAAGCTGCTCTTGGCTCCCTGAGCTGCTTTTGTATTGTGCTTGCTAAGTGTATTGTATTCGTTGCCTTGGTTGGACACTCTCATTCAAACAGCCATGCTTACATTTCTAATTTAAAAGGAGAGAAGGATCTTTCAATCATCCAGCTGACCTCAGGTGTCACAGTGATCACAGAAACAATGCTTCTTCCAGAGTTTAACTTAAGGAATTAATGCAGAACCTACTACTTCCAGCTGACATGATATACCTCACCATTTGGACTCTGAAAACAGGTTTCTTTCCCTTCATTGGTAGGTCCTCAGATCAACTCACCTGTAATACTTGCGGTATGTAAAGCCACACTTTAACCCCCAGGAACAGAGATGGAGTTGGTTAGCAGAGTAGATACTCATAAAATTTTTAAATGTAACATTAAAAAGTGCATAAAATATTAGTGCCTGGGGTACTATAACTGCATCATTTTGCTGTACTTCCATCTGGATATACTTATTTTTACAGCAACTGGCTGTGAGGAAACATTCAGAGACATCTGCAGTGCTAAAAGCACAATGATAGCCCAGGAGACTGCTCTCTCAAAATGCAAAATATTTTCCCATAAATATTAATCCCTTGATAGTAAAAATTGCCAGATTATTTCTAGTTCAACAGCAGCTATTTGGGGAATTAAAGAAATGCAAAATAATTTTGTTTATCTGTATATCGTAGAATGGCTTGGATTGGAAGGGACCTTAAAGACCATCTAGTTCCAACTACCCTGCCCAGGGCAGTGACACCTTTCACTAGACCAAATTGCTCAGAGTTCTATCCAACCTGACCTTGAACATTTCCATCCACAACTGCTCTGTGCAACCTGTTGAGTGTCTCACCTCCCTCACAGGGAGGGATTTTCTTCCTAATATCTGGACTAAACCTACCCCCTTTCAGTTTGAAACCATTTTCCCTTGTCCTGTTCATCTCTCCCTCTTTCCTTTAGTTCCCTTCTGGTACTCAAAGGACACAATTATGTCATCCAAAGCCTTCTCTTTTCTAGTCTGAGCAATCACAATTCTCTCAACCTGTTTTCATAGGGGGGGGTGCTCCGTGTCTCTGATCAACTTGGTGGCCCTCCTCTGGACTCACTCACACAGGTCAATGTCCTTCCTGTGCAAGGCCAGAGACAGATTCAGTGCTCCAGGTGGGGTCTTACCAGAGTGGAGCAACGAGGCAGAATCCCCTCCCTCAACCTGCTGGCTGTGCTGCTTTTTGATGCAGCCCAATACACAACTGGCTTTCTGGGCTGCAAGTCCACATTGCTGGGTCATGTCCAGTGTCTCAGTCACCAGGACCCCCAAGTCCTTGTCAGGGCTGCTCTCGATCTGTCCAACTCCAGCCTATGTTGATATCAGGGTTTGCCATGACCCAGATGTAGGACTCTGTACTTGACCATGTTGAACATCACGAGACTCCCACAGGTCCACTTATAAATTATCACCAGGCTGAACAAAGACACCAGTCCATATGTCAGGGAACTCTCACCCTTTTACTACATATAGTTGCCTTAACCCTGGCAACTAGCCCACTATTTAGCCCCAAAAATGTTGGCTAACAAGCCTTTAATTTTACAATATGCTCCCAACTCGCACAGCAAATTCCTCAAAAGGGCTGGCTACCAAGCTGCAACACACTGCTTCACAAAGGTGCTGGCTAACAAGTTACAACACACTTCCACAATAAACAGAGTACAGAATAGAATATGACAGCTGCACTTTGCCCAGATAAAGCAAGTGAGGAGAGAAATAAAGGCAGAAAAAAGAGAAAGAGAAAAAAAATTATGAGTCCTTAGATCTTGCAATGGATCTGGGGTAGTAAGACAAGGAAAGCAAAAGAAAAAGAGGAAGAAAAGAAGAGGTCAGGAAGAAAAGAAGAGGTGAGGGGGACAAATCCACTTCCTTTTATAGTTAATCTGGTGCACATATCATATGTAAACTAGACTGTTTCACACATGTTCAGCCAGCCCCTTTTGAACCCTCCAGAGAGTCAAGCCAGGCACGCTGAACACAGGTCTCAAGTTGGAGCAGGAACTTTGCTCAGAATTGTGCTGCCCCACCTCTGCAGGACCCTCTCTCTCAATCACAGCTTTGCTGTTGCAAGTCAGAATGTCTGAGACAAAACATGCTTATGCCTGGTCCTCCACAATCTCAGTGTTATGTCACTTGTATGTTCAGGTTCTTCAGGCGGTCATAAATCTCATCTTTACTTACCGTGGGAGCAACTTTGTTCCCCTGGTCCCAATTCTGCTGTCCATCAACTCAAGAGGTGTGGGAAGACAGGTTGTCATTGAAGACCGAGTCAAAAAAGTTGAGTACCTCAGCCTTCTCCTCATTCATTGTCACCACTTTACCGGTGTTTTTAACTGGGGAGAGATGAGGAAGGGAGGGGTGGGTGTATACCTTCTCTGACCTTCCTTTTCTGGTTTTATATTGATTTTAATTATGCTTTAATACTGTGACATTTGGAATAACCTTTAAAAAATGTAATTTTTTACTTTTCTGAACAGTGGGTAATGGCTTTATTATTGCTAATAACAAAACTGTAATTTAGTCATTTCCTTTCCTTACTATGTTATTGAAGTATTTTCATTCCCTTCATATTACAAAATATGTAGACAAATACTATTTTACTAGATGGAGAAATGGGGATTTACTATTTATTTTCTATCACTAAGGCAGTCAATATCAAACTTAGTTCTCAAACTGATAGTTTTAGCTGTCTGGTTGTTGCATATTGATTTAATCTGTTTAATGTTCTACCCTGAAAATTTTAAGAACAAATTGACTAAAATGATGTGAATTTGATAATTTTCTCTTATTTTTTTCGCTTTGTGAATAGAGACTACATAGCTACCCATCTAAATTTCTGTCCAGCTGACATAAGACAGAACAAAATGTTAACTATTCTCAAACTTGCTAGTTTGATTTTAAGTGGCTTTGGCTTCCTCTGTGTGGGTCCAGTATATGGAACAAGTTAAGATGAACTACGTATTCATAGTGCTGATTTCTCAAATACCATCAAACCCCTTCCTGATTGTGGGGTAATATGGGCCCAAAAGTAATGTCACTTAAAATGCTACATTTGAAAAGCCTGTGATGTCCTCCTTTGAAAGGTCTTGCTAATTCTTACTTGATTTCAGGATTTTTAGTGTATCTTTGAAAATTTTAAGTGTCACCTGGCTTTATACAAGTGGCACACTGAATAACTTCAAATGGTAATGCCCAGTGTTCTCCTCCTGACCGCTAGATTCAATATTTCATCTTTTGAGTATGTAACTTCTGTATGCTCATGCTTAGCTTCTTGTTCTATATATGTGTATATTTAAGATCATAGAATCATCCAATAATTTAGGTTGGAAGGGAACTCCAGAGATCATCTAGTCCAACCCCATCCTCAAAGGGGATAAGTCAGATTGGGTTGCTCAGGGCCATGTCCATCAGGTCTTTGACACCTCCCCAGCCTTCCACAACCTCTCTGGACCCCTTTCTGAGTATTTGACTACCCTCAAGGTTTGGGGTTTTAGTTTGGTTTTTTGTTGTTGTTGTTTTTTTGGTTTTTGTTTTTTTTTTTGTCATTTGTCCTTTGTATCTAATAATAATTCTTCATATTCCAGTTTCATTCCTTTGCCTCTTATCCGGTTGCTGTGTAACATCAAGATGAATCTGGTTCTGCCTTCTTGTCAGGTAGTTGTAGACAGTGTAAAGCTCTCCCCTTGAGTCTTGTCTTAAAGGTTAAAAAAACCTAGCTGTCTTAACCTCTCCCTTTATAGATTGTGAATATTAAAATAACGATTTCTACCTGTTTTAAGAGCTTTTAAGATTAAACAATAGCCCAAATACACTGATCAAGCTACTTCTGTCCCTATGGAGCATGCTGGTGTTCCAGTTACATTAGCAGCTTTGGGCAATGCTGCAGTTCTACCTCACACTAGCAGAACAGCAAAGGACCAGCTAATCACCAGAAACACAATATTGGAGCTACTTTTATTTTCTGTGTGTGAATAGTCTACTGTTAAGCACTGTTTTTTTCATGAAGTTGATGATTATTTTGAATTTTTCAGTATAGGTTATTACATGAGCCTTTTCTCCATACAGGTTACTCACAAACTAATTGTGACTGTTCTTGATTTGTTATTCATGCTGGGATTGCTCAGCTAAGTCATACAGTTTTAGTTTGTCTTGTAACTGGATGACTCCTAAACACACCAAGATAATCTAAGTTAGCAATATGAATAATTTCACCTGAATACTAATGGGAAGTTTTGCATAAGCCTTCACAGACACTTAATGTTTTCCCTGACCTTTCCTGCGTATATGATCACTCCTGGGAAACTGACTGCTGGTTGCAAATGGCTGAGCAGCATATCTGTGCTTTTTAAGGGCTGGGTGCAGCCAGGGTGTGAGTTGAGTGATGACTATATGTGTGGTGGTACAGCAGCTGGCTTGTCATCCCACCTGGAAGATAGGGCTTACCAGACAGTGTTGATGGTGAGGATAGTGTCATAGCTTCTTGTGAAATCTCTTCTCTCATCCCGAAGAATGCTGAGGACGATCCTTTTGTTATTGCATTATTGCCTTACTTCTAAGTGGAATTCCTTCTTCCTATTCAGCCTTCAGATCCCTAAGGCTCCCATCAACCTGGATACTTTGTAATTTGGGTTATAGTGTACCTAATTATTATGCTGTTTCTTTCATCATTCTATTATTTTCCCTGTACAGCTTCAGTGAACGTACACTATTTAAAACAGAGGATTATTTTTTATTCTAAGAGAACAGAAATATCCTGTGTGTGAAGAGTTTGATTGGTAATTCACATGCATCATGTGAATGTTCTCTCACATATTTGAATAGCCTACTTTCAAATATATCTGGTAAATTATAATGGCATATAAAATAGTATATATCTATTATGATGAGTTCTTCGTTGCAGTTTAACTTATTCTTCAGCTATAGCTGTGGAAAAAAAAGAATGAAAAGCTGCATAGAAATGTCTCTAGTGGAAATATATCTATTTTTTAGGAACATGAATCAATTTATAAATATGGGTGGGTGTATCCGGTAAAGGAAATAAGATTAAATCATTCTTCTCAGCTGTACAGTATTTAACCATAAGAGGTGAAATCTTTATACTAAGTTACAATCTATAAAGAGATAAAAGATGATTTAATAAAGCTCTTTCAAGATGTTTCTCTTAAAATTAATTGATGTAAGTTGAGTTGTTGGCATATTTTAGAATCAGGGCTGATTCTGACTGAAAAAATAAACTGGTGCACAGTTAGCATTACCAGTAGTGTTGGTGAAATCTGCTTATTTAAAGCTTACCTCTATTTTTTTATTACTTATTATAGGTATGTGTGGTATCTTGAGTAACTTAGAAGTAGAAGCATCTCCTGGTATCCAGCCACGTGGCCTAATCCACTCCATAAACTTGTAAAGTTCCGTCTTAAAAGTTGTGAAATGTTTTTCTCTTTTAAGTTCTACTGCTGTTGCGGTTCAGAACCTTTTGGGGGGCAAGTTTGTGGACACAGAAGCATTTTCATACCAGTTGAACAATAAAAGAATTTAATAAACATACATTCCAGGCTGTTGATTATGAATAATGGTTAAATCGTAGAATCACAGAATAGTTTGCATTGGAAGGGACCTTTAAAAAAGTCATCTAGTCCAATCTACTCGCAGTAATCAGGGGCATTTTCAACAAGATCAAGTTGTTCAGAGCTCCCTCCAGTCTGATCTTGAATGTTTCCAGGGATGGGGTATCCACAACTGCTCTGGGCAACCTGCTCCAGTGTTTCAGCACCCTCCGTGTGAAAAAAAAAAAAGCCTTCCTTATCATCTTATCTAAATCAGCCCTTGTCCCATTGCAACACACCCTGCTTAAAAGTAATGTAACTAACTGCCTAGGGCTACAGTTTTAGGGTGAGTTGTCCAAGCCATCTCATAATTGCTGGAACACCTGCAAGAATGTATCACTACTTTTGTATATTGTCCTTGGTAGTGGTTCAGTTCTTGCTGCTAAATTTATTTGATACATTATGAATTTAAACCATGCGCTCAACAATTGGACTAGATCTTGTAACTTTCATGCTTTTCAAAGCATGATATTTATAGTTTTATCTGTTCCTCGGTGGTATCCATTATTGTCTGACTCTCTAAACATATTATTATTTGGCTTAGATTACTTATATTTGTTGAATTTGCCCATTTGGTCTGACCACTTTTTATGAGATTGTTCCTACCTAAGAAAAGTGTGGTTTCAGTTCTTTTTTGAGTGAACGTAGAGGACACTCAGATGTCTTTTATTTGAGTCAACTTTCCATCTACCATAAGATGAGGTAGGAGAGCAGAAGTCTCCTTTCTCCCCTTCAGAGATGCTGCATCTGATGAGAGTGGATGAAAAGTTCTCTTGCCAGACTTGTTATAGTAAGAACAGTTTCAATTTTTTAGACCTAAAGGAAAATGTTGCTGATCAACCTTCCCACATACCAAGCTCCAATCTCAGTCAAGAACAAATAATGTGCTCTTCGGCCTCCAGGAGTTCAATTCTGCCTCTGCATCAAATTCCTTAAGCTGTTCAGTTCAACTAAGTCGCCGTTCTCAAGATCTTGAAGCTTAGTTATGTCTTTTCACTAATACTAAATTGAATAGCTTCCATGTACAGATCCATGGCTGCTTGATCTGATAAATTCCAGTGACTATAGAGGTAAAACAATGTGCTTAACTTAAGCTAGACATATAGTTTTGCATTCAAACTGAACTGTACTTCAGTCTACTGGTATAATCAATGTCTTTGTGACCAGTACTTACATCCATCCTCATGCAGAAGTCCAGAAATCTACCCGCTGAAATGATTTTATGCATTCTTGTGTCTACATTTATTTTATTTTCCATTACCTTGTGTATTAGAAACAGAAGGTGAATTTCATTTGTTCCTCTCAGCCTCCTACCCCAACATATAACACATGAAATCCAAGTGATGCAGCAGCTTCTTAGAAGACAACACAGAGGAGAAGAAATTAAATTTAGACTTTGTGTATTACTTCCATTAATGCAGATACTACACTTCCTGTGAACATTTCCACTTTAAAATTATTTTGTTGTGTTTAAGTGAGCAGAGAAAGTAGATAATATGTGATCATTTTCATATAAAATATATAAGAAAAAAACTCCTTCTTTTCTAATGAGCAGGGACCTAGATGTAGATGATTTAAACATCTGAAGGGGCTGTGTGTTTTTTCCAGTGCCTGATTGTCTCTACACAGTTAATGGTGAATATTAGCAACACCTCTAAACTGTTCCATGAAAAAATTCAGGATGTTTAATATTTTGCATAACTCACATCTCAATTAAATGACAAGAAATTCCATATCCAAAATGGACTAACTTTTTTCTACTTCACTCTACATCTTTAGTTGTTTCCCCCAGCACCAAAAACAAACAAAAAAACAAAATAAAAAACCAAAGGAAAAAAAAACCACCAAAAAAAGTTCTTCTAGGCATCCATTTTCCATCTTTTCAGTAGAAACTCAGTATCATTACAGGATATCTGAAATATGCTCTATTTTCACCCCATTCAAAATTAATGAGAACTTTTGATATTACATTCATATTAAGTTATAAGAAGGGTTAGCTAATATAAAATTTGTATGGGGATTGTATATGGAAATTAACTTTACACATATGAATGAAGTTAAGGATAGATTAAATTCTGAAATTAGTGGAGGTAAAGAACAGCTTTTGAAAAAATTGTACATCAACAGGGTCTTATGTTAGTGAGCTTCCAGGACTGGGGATTACCCAGCTGCTCTTCTAGACTGCTTTTCATATCTTCAGCATGCAAGTCCATTGACTAGTAAATACCATCACAGAGTTTGAACATTAACTAGTGGCTATTTTGCTGATTGCACCTATGAACAAATGGCTCAGTAAGAGGAATTTTCCCTCTCTCCCACCAGACAAGTGTCCAATTCCATTTCTTGATTCATGTGCTTCTAATCATGTTGCTTTGCTGCTATTCTTGAATTATTCACAT
The DNA here is from genome assembly GCF_047495875.1 of Pithys albifrons albifrons. NCBI lineage: Eukaryota > Metazoa > Chordata > Aves > Passeriformes > Thamnophilidae > Pithys > Pithys albifrons. The sequence goes on from NC_092458.1 coordinate 25,609,645, forward strand.
ATTTCTCCCCTTCTTTTAACTTCCATATGTTTTTTCTTTCAATTCTTTGCTGCAGAAAGCTTTCCTTTTGCCTTGCACTACCTGTCATCTTTCTTTTGACATGTCAGATTTTTTTTTTTTTTAAAAACCCACATATTCATTCCTGTGATGAGCAAATAGAGCTTAAAACTAATTTTTCCTATGCATTCCTAGGACACAGAGCTTTCACATTATCAGATGCAGTTTATAATAGAGTCTGAAAGGTATGTTGAAGGATTTTCATCATTCCCTAAAGAAAGAGCTTTTACAGTGTTCTACTCAGATGTTTCTTCCTGGCATCAAAAATAGCATTCAAACAGTGAATAGGTTCATTAGGATCCACATGAAAATGTGTTCAGGTAGTAAGGCAGTAGTAATGTGAATGAGAGGATGCTCTGAACCCCTAAGGCTCCAAATAGTTATTAAAAAACTCCATTTCTTTCACAGCAGACTTTCTGCAGGAGACACAAAATATATTTTAAGGTACAGTGAGTGTTCTCTTTTGGATCCATGGAACTAAACAAAGCAGCTTTGTTATTTGTTTAAGTTTGTCCTTTAATTCTTCAGCTGCTTATGGTAGGGGATCATCCTGGTGAACAATGTTATTTCATCTCCTGTTGAGGTTTCCTTTGTTGTTCTAAGTGAATACTTTGGGGTTTTTTTGGTCACAGGGATCTGTGACACATCATTCAAAGGAAATGTAGCTATTAAATGCCCATAAAATTCTTAACTTTTTTTCCTCTCAACCATCCAATCTAACTTTGTCTTTGTTTTTCCTAAACGTCACAACACAAGATGCAAAATAAAACTCTATCGCTAACCCTCTGAAAAATTTGCTTACTTTACTTACTCAGCCACTCTCATAGCCTCTGTAACATGGTTCTCTGCAGAATCACTTTATGGAGAATAAAGCTCAGCTGCACCATTCATGCAGATTATCAGTTCTGGGAGAAGACATCCAGTTATGCCAATGCAGAATTCAGATTAAATGTTTATTTCTGCCCTAAAACCACAACAATTACTTGTTATTGGTGCCTTCTTTACCTGATCCTCAAGAACAGAAATGGATTAACTCCCTGATTCCTGAAAAATCTGAGGGGAAACAAAAGGCAAAAATGTTGTAATTGGAGAATATCTCTTCCTGTGGTCAAAACAGTGAAGAGAGATCAACAGTGGAAAAGACTTCCCAGTTTTTAAAAGGGTTAAAGTCTGAGCAGAGTCAACCTTACCTAGCAAACCTCCTCTGGAATGACACAGCTCCTAAGTAGTTACCATATTTCATTTCCCAAGAGGTTACAACCAAAGAGCAGCAGCTCAAACCAAGAAGTCTGAACCACATACCTTCCCTCCCCCACTGATTTGTATGTTAAAATAGCATATTTTATTAGTGGTATCATAATACTTGGATACATAATACCTTCTACCCATGTTGGGGGAGAGCTATACTCTGCACTAGCCTCCTTCTCCCACCAAGTTACGAGGGAAACTTACAGAAGTTTGGCATAGCTGTCATGCTGACATGTACGTAGATTTCTTTCTAAAGAAACTGGGAGCTGTGAAGGTATGATGTGCAACCAGATCTCATCTTGTTGTGCAATGATAATATATGGCCAGTGTGGACAGCTAGGGACCAGATGGGGGAAGGCACTGTAACAATCTTTCATGCACTCACATAGGTGGGGTTTGCTCACTTACTTTGATTTCATGCTGCATTTAGCAAAGTATCCATCATATCATAAGGCAGAGATTGTACAGGAGCCTCATACATGCTCTGCCATGTTATTTAGGCAGTTCTCTAATGCAGTCTAGTTGGCTAGCAAGTAGCCTCATTGGCCAGCACAGAAGAGCTCTGAAGCGCTGAGGAATGTTAGCTCCATTATTATTTGGCATCATCCTGAAGATAACTCACCCTGGATATTATTTCATCTGCTATGCAGTAATTCAGTATAAGTTAATTTGTGTGATCAGCCCAGGCTCATCTGAAAAAAAAAAAAAAGCTCTCTTCCATTTCGGTATCCCAGATTGGCACAGGGAATAGGAATCCATAAACATTCTGAGTCAGATCAGGAACTGCTTTTAGCCTGTACCAAGTATACCTTTTCATGTCTTCATCAGGAACATTGCAGTAATCTCTCTGCCAAGAACGAACTTGTTATCTTTTTGCCAGCAGCAAAGGAGATGTGTCCATTGCCAACTAAAAGCCGTTTTCCCAGATGGTTAAGAAAACTCTCAGACCAAATACTAATAACATAGCAGATGGGTGATATCCATGGATAACTCCAGACTTAGACCTGTTTTCATACTAAAATGTAGCTAACTCTCTTGTTTGGCCAAGACTGCATAACTTCCTTCACCCAAGGCTTCTTTTAGGTGCCTAGAAATATTGTTATTTCAAGAGTAGCTGAAATTCTTCTACAGGTAGCTGATCCTTTTCTCCTCCATTTCGTTGTTATGCTCCTCCTGCTATAGTGGATGAATGCTGCAAGGTCTTGTCCTGCTCTGCTGCTGGACTTCCATGATGAAGAAGTGTTACATACTTTTCCCGAAACAATCTCTCACTCACACTAATTAGGAATACAGTATATGGCATTTCTGCTGGTTAACAAAAACAATTTTCAAACTTCTACAAATCACTGTGGGCTAAAAAAGATGTTTCAATAGGACTACATGCAAAGCACTGACAGAATTTGAATGTTAGACTCCTGACCCTGCTGTTTTTGTTCATTCTGAGAGGCTTCTGATGTTTATGTTGCAAAATGTTGTGGGGCAAAATGCAATTCCTAAGGGAACAGGACTTGGATACTCATTCATTACTATGAAAGCAATGATTTGATAATTCAGGTAAGTTTGTTTCAGGACAACTAATATGTTACTCTTCTATCCACACATTGTGCTGGGGCCACCTGAGCCTAAGGCTTGTAAGTCAATGCTTTGAAAACAGCTGTTGACTTTTTTTCACATCGTGTTTTTCTTTCTCTAACCTCTCAAAGGTGAAACAAAGTAGGTAGAAGAAAGTGTTTGTGTGCACTTGTACATGTGTGTGTGCACAAATAGGTCTTTTAAATTTTATCTATAAAGAACTCATAAAAAGAAACACAAGGATTTACATATTAAAATATTAAAAGATTTCTCCCAATAAACTGACTGATTTAGGAATAATACTGTTGGTTTAGATAATTGTGTGTTTAATACACTTGATTAATTTCCTATTTCAACAGCACATACAGTCTACTGCTGTCACATAAAAGAGGCTTTTCTCGAATATTTGTTAAAATTTTGTCTGAAAAATATCTTGTAAAAAAAATATGTTGACAAGAACCTACCACAATCCAAATGTATGGGCCATTATTATGTATATATAAATTGAGAAAATTCCACTTGTTGAATTTTAGTCTCTCCTGGCTTATGGTCATAATGCTTTTGCAAATTAGCCGCTTGAATGAGATTAAATTGAGTTGTTTTTTGGGTATGGTTCCCCTGTCCATCTAGAGCTTTTCTAGTGAACCCAGCTTCATGCACAGAGGAATTTGAGGGAGGTAAAGAATCATTTTCCCTTGGTTTGTTATCACATAGATTCTTCTCTGTACTTCCATGGTCAGGGGAATCAGGAGTCTGTATAACTGCTGTTTCAACTTGAGAGTTTTCTGGTTTCCTGGAATATTTCTCCTGCAATTTTGCCAGCTTTGTCAGTGACCAAGGAATAGTATGCACAGTAGTGCAGACCTCACAGTTACCCAAATGTCCCCATCCCATGCCTCAGGGTCTGTATAATGCACCAAATTGTGGAGCTACATGTCCAAAACAGGAGGTTGTTCCTCCAGCAACAGTTTCTCTTTGTGCTCAACTGCTGCGAGCAGAGTTTTAAGGTGATCAGACTCAGTTTTAAGGAGGTTATTTCCAATTTTAATATGATAATTTTCAAGCATACGTTTATCAACCTGGATCTGAAATTTTTCTCATGTGTCCCTCTCAAAGGCTAACTATGGCTTGAACACCTCATTTTCTAATTTCAAAGCAGCATATTCTACATCAGAAGTCAATTCAGAATCAGCTAAGAAGTACTATCGAGTTACCCTCTCTGCAAAGATTTTAGCAGAGCTTGGCTGTGGTGTCTCCAGTCTGCTACACCCTCCATTTAATCCCTTTGGATTGCACTGTGTGTGGAAAGTCAGGCTGCATTTAACTAGCTGCATATAACCGTGTCATCTGGGGAGTAGCAACCACATTTCTCCCTATAATTTCCATATTGTTATCCACTTTTCATTAATTTTATCCCCAGTTTTTTATCCCCAGTCTTTTTCCCACAAGTGTTGTCATTGATTTCCTTTGGTAGAATGTGTGAACAGTATTAAAAAGTAAGCAAAGCAGTGCCTAAACCTCTTTCCAGATTCACTGTGAAATGCTGAAATTCAGCTGCTTAGGAAGCATGTCTTAGAAATCTTTATCATTTTCCCAAGTTCTTGTGGTGTGCTAAACTTTGGCATATTCATTTTCTTTCCTTTTATCTTCTCTGTGATAAAGTAAGTAACACTTGTTATGTTTCATTACTATTCATCTTTATGACTAGAAAAAGCACATAGTTTCTCACTTAAACAAAACTCAGAGCACTACAAATATGTTCATGTGTACAAGAATAAAAACAAATAGCCTGGAAATTTAAAAATGCACCAGCTTTTAATGGAGCCAATATCTCAGAAAAGTTTAGAAAGCTGGCAACCTAGAGAGCCTGGACAACCCAGTGGCTCCAGCAAGCTGTTCTGAGTCAGTGCAAGGTTTTAGTATTGATACTACTAAAATAAATTGAGAATGAAAAACATGACTGTGAATCACTGTTTTGAGTGAAGTAGTCTAGATTTAGCAAGTCTAGCTAGCATGCCTGTAAACCCAGCTGACTTGGTAACAGCTGAGATAACACTGTTTGTATTGTGATTTGACAAATCATATTCACATAAAGCATACTAATTTTTGAATTTCTGGAGTTTTTTTATCTGCTGAGTTAACAGTTATTGTTTTGTTTAACCTTTCAGGTAACATGTTTCACCATCCAGTTGTAGCTTACCTTGGAATTGTTATATGATCCTTCATCTTTGATTCCCTAGCTGTTGGACTCTTTCCTGGGAGTCTGAAATCAGTTAAAACCAAGCTGGGAAAACAAAGTGCTGATGTGCTTAATGAAGTGAATGCTCCAATTTCTTTTTACCATAACTAGTCTTCACTCAAACTGATACGAAGCACCACACCATAAAGCTGCCATTTCCAATTTTAATGATGCAGATATTCATCACTCAAGGCATTCAAGGCATTCATTTGTTGAGAGAAACCTTGAAGCACAAAATGTTAAAAGCCCTGGAAAGAAAATCTAATGAAATAAAGACAAAGAACTCGTCTAACATTGTGTCAGAATAGGAAAGGTCAGGTTTAAATTCAAAGATAAGGAAAAGAACAAACCTCACAGGTAACAAAGAGAGGGGAGAAAAAAAAAGAAGACAAAATTTTAAGTTAGGGGAAAAGAAAGCATAAGTATACACCTAGAAAGCTCTGCAAACTCTGGAGAGAATAAGAATAATCCTGTAGTAGGCTCAAGATACAAATAATTACTGCTTTCATCAAGATGATGGGTTTGTTAGTTGGTGTATGCTGTAACAAAAGCTGCCACCATAATAAGCGAGTAATTGGGATAGAAAATTTCTGAAACTTTGATGCTTCTCTACATGTAAAGTTAGTGAGGAAGATGTGGCTGTGTGTCTGAAGGGATGTCTCTGAATCTGGAAGGCATGAGATATTGCCCTTTCCAGGGTTAATAGCTGCTGGAATGAACCCTTCACTGGGACCATGTTCAGCTTGTTCAGCTGAATGACTATCTCTGTTTAAAATGTCTGATGTGCCAGTATAAGTGAACACAGAGATGTGTGTAAATTGCTGCAATTGCCTTCTGCTGTAGCAACTGATGCTGTATTTACTGCTGTGTAAGCAGTATCATAGTATTGCTGAGAGGAAATTTACAGTAATACAAATCCCTGATGAGAAATTGGGTATGGCAATTTGGAAAGTGGGAGAAAAAGAAATCAGGATATCAAGTCTTTGTGAGCTGCAAATATCCAGGTCTCTATTTTTTCCTTCGAAAATAGCAATAATTCCAATAAGTCCTATATGCTTCATTGACCTCATTTCTCTTTTCATTCTTTTTGTAATACAATGGCAATATTTCTGTCAATCCCAATGATAATAATAAAGTAATGGTTACTGATGCTATGCTGAAACAAGATGTGACTGTTTTTAGGACAAATGACAGAGACAACACACTTCCCATTTTGTGTGTGCTGATGGAAAGCCATGACTTCTGCTCTTCAGTTTGTGTCTGAGGAAGTCAAATAGAGTCTGGATTAAGAAAAAAAGCTCATTAAACCATTATTTATCCTCATGCTTAATTCCAGCATTTGCAGTTGAACTTGTTTTATTCTTCACCTACAGAAGTAACTACATAAACCACTTGTTACATGCTTTCATCTTCTCTAGTAATTTTATTTTCAATAGCAATAGTAGGTACAGGTCTGACATGTCTGTAAATCAGTCCTGAAAGATTTTAAAATCTGTTTCAAGGAGGTCTCCTCTGACTACAGAATAGTATTTCAAACTGTTCCTCTGACACACTATACACAGCTTAGTCTACTAAAAGGAGGGATTGTTTGGCTTGCACAAGCTAAACTGTCTTCCCATACACTACAGGAGTATACTGGAGAGTGTTCTGTAATTTGCCTAAACACAAAGTTGTGTACAGGTATCTTTTTAAAGCTCTTGTTTAGATAAAAGAGCAGTCTGGAAGCTGGATAGATGTTTTGCTTATCTTCTTCCTTGGTGTATTTAATGAAAACAAATCTATTTTCTGAGAAATTGCTAAGTATTGGCTATTCTATTTGTTAGAAATTTCTTACCATATCTGATTGAAGGAGCAGCAAAGTTGAGGGAGAGTTTTGTGTTTTGTTTTGAGTTTTTCATGGTTTGGTGTGTTTTTTTGTTGTTATTTTGAGGGTTACTGTTTTGTTTATATGACTGTTTTTCCTCATTAGTATAAAACTGAAAGCATCAAATCACCCTGTGTTATGTGACAGTCCTTGACAGCAGTAGCAGAGCTCCTGTCCCACGTGGCAGTGAAAGCCCCACACCTTGCCATCCACCATAATCCTACACTCTGAGCTGTGTAGCCAGGGACATGGCATATGGGAAGAAGTGGCTCAGGCTGAGGTGAAGCTGCCTATAATGATGAAGGAAGAAATACAAAGGAAAAAGTTTAAAAGAAGCAAGAACTGGCCTTTGCACAGAGGTCACTCTAGTACTGGGCTGAGAGAGATGAAATCTTTCCCTTAGGCAGTCATAGTTAAGTCAGGGCTGTGCTGCTCCACTTCAATTTGGAGAACATAAGAGTGCCCAAGGTCAATCACAGAACTAGCCTTTGGGCACTGACCTGAAGCAGGAGGAGAATTGGGCTCTGTTCACAGTCTTCCTAATCTTTTTAATTCCCTGACATTTTTCAACATGATGTTGCTATTTTCTCGTAGTAAGTAGCTAGATCTTAAAATTCCAGCCAGACTGTCTCGTAATCATAAATTGCAGCCACATTTCTGTCATTATACTATTCCACCCACAGTCTTCTCTCTACCTAGTGTATCCTTATAAGCGAGCCAAATTCTTAACTTTGCTGCCCAGTATTTTTCTGAACTCTATTGAATTTGCACCCTGCCTGCCACTAGCTTTAGATGATAAAAAAATACTTTTTCATAGATTCAGCGATGTAAAGCAGATTTCCAAAAGGGAAAGGTGATCTCTGTCCTAACTTACATCTGGTGATGAACACATGCAAACTCTGAAAGCTAACAGCAGTCTGTTCCTTATTAGCATTGCCTTCACATACAAGTCTATGGAGGATTACTTGGGAAGTTGGAACCTTGCTGCTTGGAACACTTTCTATCTTGGATTTTGGAGACAGCCCATGTGCTTACATATTCACATGTCCTACAGGAGAGGGACTAACAATGCTGAGAATACTTCCCAGAAGCTTGATTGATGGAGACATCAGTGACCAACTGAAACTCAACAGAGGTTGCTCCCAAGGGACAAGACCAGAGCTCACATTAGGAATCAGCTGTCCTTAACTGTGCTTCCACGCATGATACATTTGTATGATTCAGATTTAAATATAAAGTATTTGAAAATATACTTAAACTCAAGAAATGCATCATATGTTTGCACATACATTCAAATCATTTAGAGGAAGATGTTTTCTTAGGCAAATGTCTGAAGTTCAGGCAACCACACTGTTTTAAATATTTTATTCCAGAACTGTCTTTGTTTCATTTTGCTTATGAGCAGTGTTACAAATAGATTCAAGAGAGATCTGCATGTATTCTATACCAGTAGATATGTTTTGCATCAGATACCCTGCAGACACATAGCTTGTCTTGCTGTGTTTTGGTTAATAATCTCAGCATTGAGTTCAGATGGCGTGCGCTGTCATTTCCTGAAAAGCCTGTGCAATATATGCTGAAAATGTGAAAACTGCAATGAGGCTGTACATTATTTTGGACTTTGCAGTGAGGACTTAATTCTACTTTTATTCGAAGGAGAAATCTTCAAGAGAGAGGAAAGAAAGGAAGAGATGCCATAGTATACAAATGTCCTAATGATGAGACTATTTTGTGTGTTGTGTTTTGAATCTAATTCTCCCATTAATTCTGCTGTGGTACCCTTACAGGGCAATACATGCACATATTGTGCCTTTCCTTGTCCTTTACACTGGATGTTAGGCAAACTCTGAAGCTGTTTGTGGGTCTGCAGGTTTAGAAATAGGGAAGTAAGGTTATTCCTTTCCTTGGTTTCTGTCGAAATACAAGAGATTTATTCCTAATGTGGAAATAAGATAAGATAGAGCTCTTTATAATCAGAGTTCAAATGTTAATTTTGATTCAGATTTTTTTAGGGTCCTCCTTCTTAAGTTTGTTTTCACTTAGGATTCAGGCTGATTCTTGAACCCAGACTCCATATCCTGATTATCTCTCTTGCCTCTGTCTTGGCTTTTGCACTTCTACTCGATCTGAATTAAATCTGTTGGTACCCACCTCTCTCACATAGGCAAGGAGACTGGTTCCAATTTTAGTGATGCTCTGAAAGCATTTGAGATGCAACTGGTGTTCTTGGAGGGAGAGAAGAAGACATAGGATAAGGTATACTGTAATAAATAAATATCCTTTCTTTCCTGACTTGGCAGGTCATTACCGAGGAGGTTAACTCTTATCTCTTCAATATTTCTTCTCATAACTCAATTATACTCTTATTCTGCTGTCTAGAGGCCTTCAAAAAACCCTCTGGTGTTTTGTGATCCATAATAATTACAATGGCGGGGGGGCGGGAGGGGGGCAGGGGGTTAAGAAAAAGGCCAACAAGTTCAATAAGCCAAGCTACTTTGCACATTTCTCTCACAGGCTGTAGTTTTTATTTATCAAATGATAGTGTGTCAAAGTACTGCTGGTGTGAAAGATCGAAAGGTGTAGGTCACAAGTTGCAGGGTAATTATTTTTTGGTCTGGAGAGCCTTGAAAGAGAGCAACACATTAACATGAGAAAAAAAGACAGGAAATTTGCCACCTTATTGAGAAGAGAAGCTAAACAGCTCACAGAAGTGAAGAAGCAAGAGGATACAACATACTAAAAATTGTATTTTTTACTCTCATTTGAAGGTGAGAAAAACATCAAAAGAGCAACTACTGGAAAGACATCCACAATCATCTGTACTAAGCTTACTAGAGCTCTTGAAAAAGACATTTTATAAATCCTTCTCTGTCATCTCTTTTTTATTAACTAAACAAATGAACCAGAATTATCTTCAGCCACTTTCATTATTTTGGTATGAGTTCTGTGTTTTCATGCAGGAGAGAGAAACAAATAATAGATTTTATGTAAATACTGGTTGTTAATGATGCTATCAAGAGACTGGAAAGCAGGAAATGGGAGGAGTTGATAAACAGGAGAGGTTAATTGAAAGTGCTGTGCAAAGCTGTTGTCACACATAGCTCCTGGGTGAGGAGACTGTTGTGTTCCTGCAGTTTATCCAGGCAATGAATACATCCGATAATTTTATTAAAGTCTAATGTACTGCAATCAGATGTGACCAATAATGCACCTAGGAGATGATGAGGAAATATACAATGATTTTTATCAATGGGGATTAATTAAATTCATGGCCAAGTGTCTTGGGTTGAGCTGGCAAAAAAAAAGAAATACATGCAGACCTAAACATTACTCTTTGTGTCAACTACCTGATACCAAAATTTTCTTCCCTGTAAAGTGCAAGAGGTCTGTAGTGTTCCTTGTCCTGCTTTTCTGCCATAGGAGCTCCTTCAAGCCCTACTCTACTTCTGCATATTTTTTTACTTCACACAAATGTAACTCATCAACTGTAATGGGAAAACTTACCAAGCACATGTATTTAGACATACAGACTGTGTCTAAACAAAGCAATGAAATTATGGAGTTAGATGATATTTCAGAGATTAATAACATGCTGTATGAAAGCTTGAGGAATACTTGGGAATTGGTATGTGTTGAACTTCATTGGCAATATATGCACAAATTGACCCAGAACTACTTAATTTCATGCTATGAAATGAGACTTTTCTCTCTACCAAAAATAAGGCTTTCATAAACACTGATATGGAGGTCAAAATGTAAGAAGTGAGAAGCTGAAAGAGATTGGAAGGATTCTTTTCCTAGACAGTTATTTCTGTACTGATACAGAAAGGCTGACTGAAACCTACCTTCTGCAGAGTATGTGGATTATCTGGAGGTTAAAATGGCAAGAATTTTTTCTATTTTATAAAATTACTAATATATAAAGAAGAAAAGACACCGAGATAGCTCAGATTGAAACTTCTGCAATGGCTACTGCAGTGGGACTGGCTATTTTCATGTATCAGTTGTCGGTAACACATATTGGCACGAATCATGAAGGAACAGAATGGTCAGCTTTGAAAAGTATGGAGTTAAAGTAGAAAATATTAAGCAAGAAACAAACTTCGATGCAAATCCTACATGAATAATATGGGTAAGGTAGAGTCCATCTTTATATATACATTCAATAAACTATTATCTAAATACCTACCGTTACTGAACTAATTAGAAATAACTCAGCTGAGTCTGAGTAAATTTATAATGGAATAACATAAGTAGAAGAGTACCAATGCCATCAAAACCCAGCCCTTGTTGAAAAAATTTGAGGCTGAATTTCTAGAAAAAGTAATTCTGTTATGAGAAAGAGAAAGGTGAAAAAAACAGCGGTTGTGCTTGGGTGATTTTCTTTTCTCACTTGCTCTTGGCTGTCAGGTCTTTTTAAGTAGAGCCAGCAGGTTCTTTTAGTCCAGATTGTCTTGAAAAGTGGTCTAAACAAAGGCTGTGCTATGTTTCTAAGTGAGGAAAGATGTATAGAGTGACTTGTGATAGAAAAATTGGTGGTATCTTGTTTTGGTGCATTGTAAATCTGATTTCACACATATACCTGCTCTGAAACTGGATGGTCAAACAGCATTAATGTAACTTTTCTCTAGTTTATGTCTGGTTTCTAGGGATTAATTGAACTTCCAGAACCGATTTCGCTAATGCGTATAAACCATGTGTAGTAGTTTTGGCTTTAGTTTCAGCTAGGCCTTATCCAGGCTACAGTTTTAGCAGGTCCAAAGGATGTGACATAGATTAGAAGGGACAAGCATCACCTAAATTAAGCAACCAAGGAGGTATTTTGTGTCATCTGACATCATCAAGAAGTGTCAAGAAGTATAAAAAGAGAGGGAAGTGGAGCTTCTGTCTCTTTTGGTCTTTGCCTTAGTCCCAGGAGGAGGCACTGTCTGTCCCAGGAGGGATGGGAGGACCAGGCCCAGCACCAGCGCACCACCATGTTATCTTAGAGAAGTAAAATGTTTGTTCTTAGTCTTTCTCTCTGCTTAGGTCTGTCTCTGGGGAATTGAGTTCTCCAGAGTGATTTGTAGTTACCAAGGTAGGATTTGCATTTGATGGCGAGTGGGGAGTTATTTTTTGTTATTTCTAATTTGTGTAAGTGTGTGTTATATTGTAATTTTGTTTTAATTTTCTCTTTTTTGTATAAATATATATAGTTAGTTTGGGTTTAAACCTTTTCTGAGTTTTCAGGATTTTTTTCTTTCCTCCTTTTTCTCGATGGGGGGAGGGAGACTGACACTCTGTATTGGGTACTTGGCATTTTGCCAGCTCAACCCAAGACACCATGTTCCCATGAAAAGCTTAACCTATTTATCTCAACAAGCTGCTGGGTTCTTCATCCAAATTAGTGCACAATTGGGTCCTGCTATTTAGCAGGATGGTTATGGCTGGTGTTTCCAGCAAACTCAATTGTCTTTCCTCTGAAAGAGGCTAGAAATGTACTTGCAATTGATTACAAGAGCTGGTGTGAGGAGCTGTTCCTTACCAGACCTAAAGTGTTGCCTCAAGTTTCTTGTGTTGCATGTTAGCCTTCTTCTCACCACTTGACATCAAGTGTTTCTGCTGTTCTCCAGTAACTATGATCCTTTCTCACTACTGTGTCACAGGAGATTCCAGCCTGTGGACTACAAAGGGAAGCAGCCCTGGCTTGCAGCTTTGTCAGTAGCTGACTATGGTGACATGGGAATGTCACCTGTGAGCCTGGTACATCCAAACCCACCCAACCATAAAAGGTCTTCCCCATGCCCAAATTTTATTTGCATGCTAATATTGAGTTTGAGGCTATGTGAACAGTGTCACTTAGTGGCAACTGCCAGAACTATATCTTCAGGAGTTGGGGCTGTTTGACACAAGAGGTAAATTGTGAAGTTTCAACATAACTTATTGGCTGGAATATCTAATGAATTGAAAGGTCAACAGTAGCCATTCAGCTTGGCTTCCAGTAGATTAATTTCTGTGCCAGTTAAACTCTGTCACAAATGGGAAAAAATGAAAGGAAAGAGAACATTGAATTCTGAGTCTGAGTAATGTTAATTAGTATTAGTGGTGGTGTTTGCCTGTGCAAATGCCGTTCTGTTTATTTTGCATATTAAAATTATTTGGTCTTGGTTAGTGAAAAAACAAGGGGGTGGATCTGGATGTTGGGAATTATTTAAAATCCAGTAAGAATATAGTTGTTTGTGTCATGCAATCACTTGCACTCTCTTCAGCACTGTATTCCACAAGTCTCAGCTTCCCATTCCAGCAGGGAGATGGCTGCTGTTCTGGGGAGGTGGGACAGAAGGCTGTGTCAGTTCCTGCTATGCAGGTGCCTGGCTGTCAGTGACCTATCTCACGTGTTAGTGGCCAGATCCCTGGGGATCTATGGCATTTGTTTCCATGCACCTCTCCAGGACCTTTCTATCATCAGGATCTTAACTCCACTGAGTGTGTGTGGCTTGTCTTCGCGAACGAAGATTTTGGGAAGGGCTGTCCCCACGTGGGTGTGCCCTTCCAGCCTGCGCAGTGGATTTTAGGTGAGGCTCAGCATGCGCAGAACTGGCCCCACCGTTTAAGTCCTGAGGTTCATCTGCCACGGCCGAACGAGCTTGGACAGTGACAGTGAAGTCCTCAGGACTAGAACCTACAGCACCCGGCATTTCCCAGGAGGTTTCCCATCCAAGTACTAATCCGGGGCTGACCCTGCTGAGCTTCCAAGATCTGACGGGATCGGATGTCAGGGAGGCACTGAGTATCTTCACCTTTTAGCCCTTCTTTTAGCTGCTGTCCCCCAGTTTTCCTAGAATCAGAAGGTATGAGCAACTTCCTAATTGGCAGTATTGTCTCATAACTCTATTAATTGGAGGATTCAAGATACATCACTTCTGTTAAGACCTGGTGGTCTGAATCCCAAAGTCCTGGTGACTCACTCATATTACATTATTCTGAATATTCAGACATCCTTGGAGAAAATGCTTAGCTAGGAACTGAAGGCCAGTCAAATCTTACATTAGCTGCTTGAATTTTATGATTGGTAGTGATTCTAACAAGAAATAGTGAACTTACACAAATCATTAGTTACCAGAGTAGATATTTCTACAACTAGAACTCCAAATAAGACATGTAATATCACAGGCAAGGAATACTGCACTGTAGAAAGAAGGATAATTATGTTGTTTCATAGTCTGTTTGGCCAGGACTATTTGAAAGAAGACCACTGAATCCAAAACAGAAACATTGTAAATGGAGCTGGTCTACAACTTTTTTGAAAATCAAAGACACTTTGGGTATCTCTCATCAAAACCACAGCATGGAGGTGGTTCTGGCTACTTTGAAACTCACTGGATCCTTTGAAAACTGTAGCTTATAAATAAAATTAATTGTCGTTTTGAAGCAATAACAATCAAAACAGCGGAGCTAATTAAATGCATTTTGAAAGAACAGAAATCTGTGGAGCTACATATTTTTTGTAGTCACAAATGGTAATTTTATTCGTAATTTGGTATCAAAGGAAAATATAAAACTATTTTTATGCTACGTAGAAATGTTGCTGCTGTTTGCTTTAAAGAAAACAAGTTTAGTTTCTTTGTTCTGAAGCCAGATTCAGTTATAGTTGTGTCTAGCTCATATCCTATAGCCTCATATTATACAATTATTATATGGCCTGGAAGGGGCCTCTGGAGATCATCTCGTCCAACCCTTGATTAAAAGCAAGGAAAGCAACAAAAATTTTTAATATCTCCAGAAACCTTTGTGATAGACTGCAACATTAATGTCTTAAACACTGTCAAAATCATAAAGACTTTTTGTCAAACTGCAAGAAAGCAACTGCCTGTCTCTGACCACTGAAGCATCCACCCCACTCAATGCCTCCTGATTGGAATTTGGACTGTGACAGGAACTTGAGATAAGTCTATTTTCCAGTTCTCTCAGGTCTGAGAAGTAAAAAGGCCTAGGGAAGAAGAATGTATCTGTGTTAAAATCAGTCCTAGGCTGGCCTCAGTGGGTATGTCATGGCAAAGTCTCTCCTCACCAAACCAAAGGAGTAAACCACCCATTCTGCCTCTGCACCTCTCTGCAAAGACCACATACACAGGACATTAAAGTGAGAGGCAGCAGAGAAGGGGACATAAACCATCGAAGACCCCCAAAGCACCCCCTGATCCCTTCCTGAGGCCTTCCACCACCAGAGGACTGTGCTTGATCCAAGTGAGGCAACAAATCCAGACCCTGTTGAGACAGACTGCAAAGCTTCCCCGCTCCAGGGAAGATGCCTGGGCATCTCCTGAACATGTATTAATCCATTGGACTCACCATCAAGAAGACCAGAAGAAGATGGGATGTCATCATGTTCCATGGAGTGATGATATGTTTTTGATTGAATCTCTCTCAGTTACTCTCTTTCTTCCTCACCCCCTTCTTTTTCCTATTTCTTTCTATCTCTCTCCTTCTGCCTCACATTTACTGTTAAATAAAATCCATACATCCATACTATTGGCTTTGGCATATGGTCTCATTTGCACATTAATTCAGAAGAGGCATCTCTATTAGTTTTAATAACCAAATTATAACACCTCTCTTTTCAGACTATTCTAGTGCTTGACACTCTTGTTTTTTCTGACATCTAACCAGAAACATCCTTGCTGCAATTTGTACCTGTTTCTTCATGTCCTTACAGTGTAGTCCCCTAAGAGTATTCAGGATCCATTTCCTCTGCATCCTGCCAATCGTTGAAGAATTAAAACAATTCACTTTGCCTAAAGAAAATCTTTCCATCAATAAAAACAAAAAAATGGAAAGATTTCTGCTCACTTTCTCTGAATCCTTTTCTTTCCAGCATGCTTCTTGACTAAAAGAAGCATTCCTCCTGTTTTTTATGTGTTGTGTAATCCCAGTGACTGAAGGGAGACCTCATTGCAGTTACAACTTCCTTGTGAGGGAAAGTGGAGGGGCAGGCATTGATCTCTTCTCTGTGGTGAACAGGGACAGGACCTGAGGCACTGGCCTGAAGTTGTGTCAGGGGAGGTTTAGATTGGATGTTAGGAACGGATGCTTCACCCAGAGGGTGGTTGGGCACTGACCAGGCTCCTCAGGGAAGTGCTTACAGCACCAAGCCTGTCTGAATTCAAGAAATGTTTGGACAATGCTCTCAGGCACATGGTGCAACTCTTGAGGTGTCCTGTGCAGGGCCAGGGGTTGGACTTAATAATCTTTGTGGGTCCTTTCCAACTCAGCATATTCTGTGACTCTATGATTGAGAAAAGAACAAAATTAACACAAATCCTGAAGCAATAGAATGTTTATGAACCTGTAGACTTTGTTAAAGAGTAAAAAATTGGTAGTAAAAACATATATTTGAAAGAAGAGGTTAAATGTAAACATTTGCATCCTGAATAGTAAGTTTCTATTTCAGAATATTTCTAAAAATTCTCAGTCTTGGAAGCATTAGAACTGAAATAATAGGAAAATCTTCCTTGTATTTTTTCCTCAGTGCTGTATGTATTTTAACAGAAGATTGGGTGCAGTTAAGTGATTCATCATCATCCATTCTTTTGATGCTAAGCTTTTTCACAAGTGCAGATTCTTAATGAATTTTATGAGGCAAAATCTGAGAGACAGTATATGTTTTGAGTTTCTGAGCACAGAAGAATCAGCATTAGATTCTTGCTGTTCAACAAAACAGCACTACTTTTTAGCTCTGAACCCAGTATATTTTTTCTCTCCATTCAGTCTGTCACTGAACATCACACTGCTTTCACTTCCAGGTATTCCAGTAATTGTGCTTTCCAAGTGATGCATCCTGGCTTGATGTGATTGCCTGTTACGACCCTTGATTATGATGGAAGTGTATTTCCAACTACATCACACCATTGCTCCTCAGTCAAATACAATTGCGATTGGAGGGAGCTCTGCCATCCTTTGCCCGTCATTTACTATTGTCCTCTTTCATTGAGTTCAACCTGTTGATGTTCTGAGTGCCAAAGGCGTATCATTTGATTTTGAAAAGCCTCCTCCTCAGTGAATGCCTAAGGGTATTTTCAGCTCTATTTGGATTTGTGCATTACAGTTTTAAATTGCTACTTTGGGCTCTATTAAAACAAATTTCAAAAAGAAAATGTCAGTGTGCACAAACAGGTAATTGAAAATAACACTGCTTAGAAACAAATACGGTTTTGCTGTAGACTTCCTGAGCTTTTGTTTAAAAGTGCAGCATTAGGATTATGCTAGTGGGGATTTTTTTATTTCATACAAGTGCTAATCATGATAAAATGTCATGGACTTGGGTACCTGTATAATGCTTGTTAGCATATTCATTTTGCAAGAACAAATGATCTGTAGGAGTTGTGATACACACAAGCAGGAAATCCCAGGCTGTAGTCCATTAACTGCAGGAGTCCAGTTCCCATTAATTTATGAATGTTTATTATCATTTTACAAAATAAAATATTTATACATGCCATGTACATTCAGCTTACAGTAGTCTAGTGTTGTCTATGAGTGGTAAAAGGCTCCATATTCAGCATCCTATAATCCTAATTTTTATTCTGGAGTCACAACAAGAAATCTTTCAACTCTGGCCAGCAGTACAGACTGCATATCTAGTGTTACACCCCAGTTCAGCTTTACTGGGTATACACTTTAATTTTAGACTTCAAGAGATTTTGCCTGCA
The DNA here is from genome assembly GCF_047495875.1 of Pithys albifrons albifrons. Taxonomy (NCBI): domain Eukaryota; kingdom Metazoa; phylum Chordata; class Aves; order Passeriformes; family Thamnophilidae; genus Pithys; species Pithys albifrons. Next base: position 25,627,313 of record NC_092458.1, read on the forward strand.
TGAACTCTTGCAAAGCTTTTGATTCTTTGATACCTTGAGTTCACGTCCAGAGAAAAAGCTACATGCTTTTCTCTAAAAGATTTCTTTTCATTTGGTGAGAAAATAGGCATTTTGGCAAAAAAGGTTTACAGGAGCAGCAACTTCATAAAAGCATTACAACAGGCTACTAGGAACAAAAGGACTTCCTTGCTTAAGCTAGCAGGCATTGCTGTAGAGTAGGGAACTCTTATTGCAAACACAAACCCCACACAATTTAAGTGAAATACCCACAACTTAAGTGAAATACAGAAAATAGGAGCTTAAGTTACCCACAAGAGGAAGAAAATAGTAAAGAGAGAGTAGGAAAAGAAAGAACAGAGAGAGAAAAACACAGTTACCATTAAGAAGTCACATGTTGGCAAACTTCAGGAGGGCAGGCCGAGGCAAGATGAAGACCTCGTGAATGCCTCTTTTATCTACTGTGTCCACTCCCTCCAGGCAGGGCCTCTGACCCACTGGCCACTCCAGGGTCCCAGGCCAGGGCGAAGGGTAGTGTTCTCACTGTCCCTGCTGACGCGAGCTGGGTCAGGGGCTCCAGGAGCTGTGGAATGTTACAGTTTTCCAGTTGTATTTGTGACTGACAGCTGCTCCAAGGGCTGCCATGAGGCATACAATGCCACCCCACCACCCTAAGGTTCTGCACCACCATCCCCGTGCCTCAAGGTGGTTCAAGCCTAGTAATTCCTGATCTGGTGTCTAACAGCTAGTATCTTGATGTCTTGAGTCTTCTGAAATCATTTATGCCAGTGGAAATGATTATGCACACTTTTATAAACTTAGCTTCCCTTTGCCTTTCTTTTTCACCTGTGTAAATTCTATACCAAGATATTCATTTAGCTTCAGTGGGAGCAGTAGAAGGTCATAGAGGGAGCTAGGAGAATTGCCTGTGACATTGTAGGTTACATTTTGTTTAACTAATTCTTTAGTGAAGCATCACTACTTTCAGGTTCAAAAGATTATTAAAAAATATTCCAAAACATTTTTTTTAAAAATCCATTAGGAGCAAATTGGTGTCTTTCATCACCAATTTTCTACTGGATCAAAGAGGGCTCTGTAGTTCTCAGGATAGCATTTTTTATTCTGCATGCATTATTGACAGAATATGAGTAGTGAATAGAGAACAGATTTTTACATAATTTCAATAAACCACTTAATTTCTTGTATGTATGGGTTCAGATCTACCACAAAGCACTGCAGATGCTTTTGTTACTCTTCTATATATGAACTAGAGCAATGCAGTTTTCTGTATTATATAAAATGATACTGTGGCATGATTTCACAACCTAATCTATTCTTTTCTCTGACTCCATCACTCAGTGCAGATGTATCTGGAAGCAACAACTTTGGCAGCAAGTGATCTGCGCTGTTTCCTTGTGTTGTGTTAATTCTTTATGAACATGAAAATTCAATGTAAAGGAAAGGAAGCCTGTAAAATAACAGAACGCAAAAAAAGCATAATTAAGTTGTAAATGCCGTAGATACCCTCAGGAATACTTAAAGAAAATTGAGGCACTTCTATTTACCTAAGCATTTTGGAAATCGAAGTCAAATTGAGTACATCAGTCTGTAGCATTAAACATATCAGCTCTGAACTGTCCTGATATATTTACCCAGAACTGTCTGTTGGAAGGAGGTAAGAACATTCCCTCTGCTCATCAGCTCCTTCTTACTGCCTTAGACATTTCTTGTTGTTTTTATATTGCCAGAGTGGCTCTACATTTGTTGAACTTCTTCGTTTGAAAAGACATACTGTTGGTATAAAAAAATGAGGAGGTTGCTCTTGGGAAGTCGGAGTTACTGAAATTGCGTTCTCTTCCAGTCAGTCTTCATTCATTCACAGATGTCTCCCAAAGAAAGTAAATATGCCTTTTCAGTCAATATCTCTTTGACAAATGCTTTTGGAATAAAATCTTTGGAGATCAAATTTGCCCAGATATCCACACGGGATCCATATGCTCTGTTAAGTAGTGATCTGGGAGGGGCTCTGTGCATGAACAACAGCTACATTTTGGGTGTGTTTGACCCAGGGATTTGCCTGTCAGTTGTTCCTGTGCCAAACCTAATGCCTAGGTTAGAACTTTGACTCCCTTAGCTGGGCTGTGATCATGCAGTCTGTGTCTCTCAGATACTGAGTGCAGAGCACCTGTGGGTTAAAGTCTGCTTGGCTTTGCTGCAAAGCAAGTCAGTAGCACTTGCTTGGGCAGCTTGGAGGCAGTTGAAGAAGTGGTGATATGGTGCCTTTAGGCTGTGACAGTCAGCCTTCTTGAAGGCCTGACCACCCAGTGTCACATCAGCTGTAGCACAGACTCTCCTGCCACCACTCTACTCTCACACCTTCCTCCTGACCATTCAGCACGTCATGTCCGAGAGAACTGCTGCATCAGGAGTGGCCAACAAGGTGCTCAGACCAGTGTGTAAATGACTCAAAATACCTTCACAAAACAGACAGGCTTTTGTCACAAGAGGGGCAGCAAGGAGTAACAGTGCCTGCTCACATTATAGGTAGTGTGGGGTACCCGAACTGTGAGATTGCTCCAAAGTCCATGTATACTGAAATATTTTTTTAAGAAGTCAGAAATATATTTACAATGTATATATATTAGTGAAATTAGGGACACAAAGGGTGGTGGGGAAGGGGCTTGGAATGTCTAGATGTTACTATACTATGCACAGTAATATCATAATTTAAGATGTGATTTCCTCAGTTTTATTCTTCTCTTAAGCTATTATTCATCTTGACTGCATTGTATATTATGCATGAAGACAAACTTGAGCTTTGTGGAAAGTGCATTATCTTGGGAATTCCCAGGTCCAAAAGTGCATGTTATTTATCATGTTCAGACAACATCAGCCTCAATCTAAAAGGATTCTGTGTGGATTTTTGTTTGTGGTGTCTGTTACTTGTGACACACACAAACATGGTCATGCATGAGCAGACAAGCAGAACAATCTGCAGGGGGGAAAGGGAAAACACCACTCTTAAGGTAATGGAAGGCTTTTTGAAAGTAGTATTGTAAATTACAAAAGTGTTTAAAGAGAAGCAGGAGGAAAATATTTAACAATAACGACATCCATTTCCACCAGCTAATAAAGAGCATTTTCTTTGCTTTCTCTAATGGGAAAACAGAGCAGAAGAGCTTCCTTTAGCACTAGTTTCTATAGTGACAGTATTCTCAAAACCATCTTTATGCACTCAAAAATATCTTGATAGTTGTGTGGAAATGGAGCTCAATCAGTTTTCTGTCCTCTAGAAAACAGTTAATGATCTTGAGGAACAGGAATTTAAATTGCATGGAACATTAAATTCTTCTGATTTAGTAACTGAACATTTGTTTGCTCCTGCTGATGAGGTGAGAGATGGCAAACGCCATCCTGCACATCCTCATACACTAGCTGAGCTCCATGATATCTATGCTTTTGTGTTTTGAGCCCACAGGTGCTATATCTACCCATTCCTTATTTTTTCCTTGGTCTAGGTGCAACTGAGCTCTCTATTTCCTCTGCACAGACGATTAGGAGCTGAACCTGACTTAAGGGTGGCCACGTTGTGGCACAGATCCCTTCTGAGCCCACAAACCCACCATTAAGCTAGAGGTACAAACTCAGAACCCTCTGTCCTCTCCTCCCCTTGCAACACACCTTTCTTCAACTGGCATGTCCTGCTGGTCATGACCCCTTTCTTCCCTCTCTCTGCAGTTGGTTTCTCTTTCCTCAGCTGTTCCCACAGCCATACACCACCAGTGAAAGCACATCCCTTTTCTTACTCTCTTGCCCCTAAATTCCTCTTGTTTCTGTCAACCTCTGCTCTGTAATGTGCACCGCGATTTCCTATTTGGGAATTTTTCAAGCATCTACTACTCCCCTCTCCAGATAAGGATGAAAGTAGTCATTTTTTTGGTTTGGGTCTGACTGTAGAGTTCATCCAAACCCTAAATATTTCAGTGAACTTCTGTTTTTCCTTATCTTATGGGTTCATAATCCAGACAGAGTGGGCAATAATTTACAAAGGACTTAGGTAATTCATGGCTGATTCATTACACACAGAAGCATTAAATATTGAGTAATTTTACATAATTAACCACAATTCATAAATTGATGCAGGCAGGTTCCTCAGCCAGTCACAGCTGATTATCCTTCACTTACCAATGAATAGTAGCACTCAAAAAAATCAAAAAATCAGCTTCTTCCCAGAATTGCTTTTAGAGGTGAACCTGTCTGTCATGATACAGCCATTCTAACAGTATGCATATTTACTTTACTAATTCTGCACTTGGAGCTGCAAGATATTGTTAGAGAAACACCTTGCTACTTTTACACGGTGTTTAATTAAAAAGAATTATATATATAATTGTATTTTATGTGATCTGTTTGTGTGTATCTATTTTAATGTCCTCTTGCATATCAGGTTTAATTAAATTTCACAGTTCCCGTTATTTGTTTGGAAAAACACAAATACAAAAATAATTATGACTAATACATGTCACCCATAAGAGCAAAGGGGGAGAAATCATCATCAAGTTGTGTTCCCAGAAAATCAGAGTGAAGTATTTGAGTTGTGAAAGCATCCAAGGTAAAATATACCCTCTGCTCAAAATTTCTGACATGTCACCAGCTGTTCAGGGCAAAGAGACCTTTAAGGTGGAACAAGTTCTAAAAAGCCTGTCATCCAAGTATGCCGCTGTCCTCTGTGGCTGGAGTCTGCAGGTGCTTGTGCTGCCCTTGTGAGGAGTCAGGAGTGATGTTTCCTCCCTGTGCCCCCCTGCTCTTGTGTTTAGAGCTCTGCTGGAGGCCATGGATCCTCTCGAGAAGCTGCTGGCAGCTGTGCCTGGGCAGGGCCTTACTAAAGCTGTACTCCAACTCTTCTCCAACAGTGCTGCAGATGGTCTTGCAGGACTGTATGAGGAATGCAGTTCCTGAGTGAAAGCTTAAAAAAAAAAAATCAATCACTCTGATAAACGCCTTGCCTGTGGTATTTTGAAAGCATTATTTACTTCCAGTGAAGCTGTTGCAGGAGGCTTCTCTGCAGGATAAGACTTCCCTGTGTTTTGTCAAGTGCCAGTTCTCAGGATTGCCCTTCCTTCCTGCTGTCAGTCAGAAGAGACAGCCTGGTGCCATTCAGAAGAGCTGAATGTACTACATTGTCATCTGACTCATAACATTTGTTGAGAGAGTCACTTAGATATTTGGAAAGCAACCTAAGAAATTCTGATATTGAAAAAAATACCCATAAAATCAATCCTCTTAATCCTACAGATTAGCATGATATGTAACCACTTGAATTCAAACCTCACACCCCCCCCCCCACCATGGCTAGGCTTCGTGAATGAAGATTTGGGAAGGGCACTACCCACAGTTGCTGCAAGTGTGCTGGTGTCTGTAAAGGCCCATGCACGATAGGCAAGTCCGGTCACAAAAGGCACAGTGGAACGTCTCCTTTGGCAATATTGACAAGGCACAGTTCTTTTCTGTGTCTCTGGGGTCAGTCTCGAGTGACCAATGTCCTGAACCGCCTGCATTGCAGGGTTGCAGCTGCAGCTTCCAGCTGCTTCCTATCACCTGCCATTTTGACCCTTGCCTGTTGCTACAGGGCTTTGCAATGTGGGTGAACCCTTCGAGACTGTGCAATGGATTTTTTAGGTGAGGCACAGCATGCATGGAACTGGCCCCACCCTTTACTCCTAGGGTTCATGTGCCAGGGATGAGTGAGCTTGAACAGTGACAGCAAATACCTCAGGATGTAGGTTTGGTTAGAGTATCCTTCTCTTAGCTTGATAGCCTTGCAGGGCCTGGGTTTGGAGTTAGAGTTGTCCTTCTCCTAGCATCGTTGCCAGAGGGCTAGCGAGCTCATCCTGCCCATGGACACACTTTGTCTGACCCTTCAGCTGAGATCTGTCTGGCATGGGAGACCCTACCGGAGGCACAAACCACCTCCAGCATAGCACACAACCTCATGAGGACACGCAAGCTTGTCCCCTGTGACAAGGGGGTGTCCACGGAGAACTTAAATATTGAATAAATACTAATTTACTAAGTAATGTTTATTCAGAAGACAGCTAAGGCCATTTGAGGTGGTCTACTCAGGTTGTTTCTATCAATCTTTGCCACCTTACTTATCCTTTTAAGAAGTGTTGAACTTCAAAGCCTGCAGTGGTGCTGAGCATGATATTTGCCATCTTCCACTAAGAGATAAGTCAGTAGGATAAAAATAGACCAGACTGTTTTCTTATTTTGAATATTGTAATCTCTGTTATAATGTTACTCCCCTTTCTCTGTTAGAGCTCTGAATTATCCATGGCCCACAGGCTTTTTTATTCATTAAAATAATTGGTTTTACCTTTCTATTCTACTAAGGCCAGTGAATTCAAAATTCTTATAATTTTGCCTAAATGAAAACATATATTATACTGTAGGGGAAAAGATGCATATGTGATTAGTCTGTGATTATCTTGCTGCTAAAATAAATCTAAACAAATGGGATTTTTATTGTTCCAGTGCAGACTGTCAGGACAGTAAATTATTCTAAATTGGTCATAAGCCACAACAAATTCAAATATTTTCAGAGAGTATAGGAAAAGTCTAGCTTTTATTATTTTTAAATATAGTTAGCTTTTTTCATTCATAATGGCATTTCTGGTTATAGGCAATAAATGCAGCTATATATTGCTGCTTTGTGTAACTGATATGTCTGCGTGATATTCCTTAAATCACCAACGGTACAATTTGTTTTGAACTTTTAATAACTGAGCACCTTGCAGACACCACTGTAAGTAAATGACAATTAAAATTAGAGGGACATATAAAGTGAACTTGGTGTCAAATTGTCTTTGAACTCCAGATGCCCACTGTGAGAGGCACTAGAGGATAAATAAACAGTGTATGCTACTTTAATGAAGAAGCAGTGCATATCTATATAGCTACAGAGAGATTTGTTTCTATCTAGAGAAAATGTGAGTACAGATCTTTCTGAACTGTCCTTAGAGCCCCTTCTTTGCAGAAGGTGAAGCAATGAAGCTGCAGAGGCATCCAGTTCAGCCACCTGGGCCGGATCTTGCACTGCTACTTTGCTTTCCCTCTAGCTGCTCTGTTCAGACCCAGCATAATCCATGCATCATATTTGAGACAGGTGATGAACGTGTGGTGGCCTGGGGTGAATGAGGTCTGCATTCCTCCTTTTTGCAGGCACATTACCTTGCAGAGGCAGAAACTGCTTCTTTCTTCAACAACATGAACTAACTGGAATCTTTTTATTCAGTTTCCAGCAGAGCAGAAAATTGTATTCTGCCTTGATAAAACGTTTATTTGGCTTGCTCTGCAGTTAAAAAATATCTGACCTGACATGAGAAGCACCTGACCTGAGAAGGGGAGGTGTGAGAGGATGACTAAAGGGGACCAAGTCCAGATCTTTTCAGTAATTTCATAACTTAATGGTATTGTTTAATCTAGCAAAAATTATATCTGCTTGTAACTAATTATTTACTAATATTTACATTCTCCAGCATGTTATGATGCTTTATAGCCTAAAGACCCATGTTATGTGTTTGGTTACCATACTCTGCAAATTAAACTATTTTTTCAGAAGGAGATGAAAACACAGCACATAGCACTACTATAGTGCTCAACTAGAAGGTACAGACTTGTGCATACTTGGGTTTTTTTAGTGCCTCAAAATGTCCCTCTGTTGTTAGACTGGTTAGAATAAAGAAAAAAATTTCCCTAGTGTGGCCCAATTAGAAAATGTAATGACTCACATTTTTGTGTAGAAGTAGGAAGCTGGTTATTCCAGGTTATACTTTCTCTGTCAGACTGTGGCTGGATGGCATGGTGGTGTTGTCTTGTACAGACAATCTTTGTACAGTTTGGCACACTAATTGCAATAGGTTGTGTGGATAAATGGATTTTATTTTGTTCTGTTACATGGATGATGTCAATCTCACCCAGTTCCTACTTTTGCTACAAGAGACTCTTCCAATGGCATATTCTGTGATTCTGTTGTTTTGCCAACTCTGGCTAACTGTGCAATGATATTTGACAGCAGAGGCACTGACATACACACACATGAAATACAGTTCTGAATTAAACTGATGAGGCCACTCCTGATCTGGTTTCCTAATACAATGCGCTTCTTTCATGGAAATAAACATTTCTGAGATGTTAGTCTTGATGGAACTGTCTCACGGAGATTAGTCCTGTTCTGATTACAAGCTCCATGAAGTGATGACATGTGCTTAAAAAAATATTGTTTCCATTATAGTTCAGAATGTGATAAATCCTTAAGGTCATCAGAGAACAATAATGAGAAAGAAATTGACTGAAGGAATTTTAGAGGGAGTGCTTTTTTTCCCAGAATACTCTTTGGAGGAGATGTTGTCAGTCTTCAAAGTGTGGCACAAGCCTGAGCAACTCAGTCCTGCATTGCTGCATATTGCTGTGGCTCTAATAAATACAGTGAAAACTTGGTATTATACTCCAGTGAAAGCTTTAATGTAAGATATTTCCATCTTCGTAACCACTGTGTGCCTGGAAAATTGTTGGATTGGGCACTAATATATGACTGACCTCACTGGCTGGTGCTTTTTTTTGTTTAGAGGGACTTACAGTGGGGTATTGTCACAGGTTTGCAGTCACAGATTTCCTGTGAGGACCATCCTGTTCTTCTGTAACTGACAATTCATGTACACAAGTACAACCTTCTTCAAGTATTTTTTTCTCTGTTGTTGTACTGGAGCCAAGGAAGCTTGCATGGGCTTCCTCCTGCAGTAAATGCTCCTACTGTGAATTCAGCTGTTCCCAGTCATGAGTGAGAATCATGGACATCTACCCCATGGAGCAGGACTTAATCAGGCCTCTGGGCTGTTGCAGTGCTTGAGTGATTAATTCACTTTCCCCAAGTACTGCCATTCTTTGGTGAGCAGGGGACCTGCTGGATTATGATTTGCTTTTATTTTCCTTGGTGGGGCTCTCCCTAGCAATGCTCAGTGTTTTATTATCTGGCTTATTTCATGTAATACATTTGCCACCTTTAAAATGCATGGAGTTCTGTGCTATTTGTTAGTCCAGCTGAGAGCTATAACCCAAATAATAAAATGCTAGGATACTTTCTAGTATTCTCCTCATGTCTGTGTTTCAAAAGGAATAAAGGCTCCAAAAAACACCATGGTATGGAAAGTAAAATTATTCCACATGCTATTTCAGTGTTAAATAAACCAAAAGGTCTAAAGTTGTGTGTCCAAATTTTGGCAAATGACATAATATTTATGCAGCCAGATGCATATTTCAGTTTTCAAAAGTATGCATAAATTTTCTGTCAGTTATCAGTATTTGCTTCTCATGGGGTGTGTTGATTCCTCACAACTCTGAAAAGCAAGTTGAACTATTGTTATAGTACAAACACACAGGCAGCAAAGTCTGAAAACATTGATCACAGATTTACACTTAAACATTTTCCAGGAAGCTTATTGGGAAAGTTATACTTTCATCAAACAACTCTGTCTTTTTTTTTTTTTTTTTTTTTTGTAATTAAGAGACTATAAACATGAACTTGGTTAGGTACTTGTGCAACGAAATGGCAGGATTCCACTTGCAACTGCAATTCTCATACTCTCCTATAGTTTCAATGTGATAGTATGAAGTTCAACATCTCCACTTCCTGCAACTTTCATGCTATTTCCAGCCAATACAAAATATCAACTAGCTCTATGATAGTTTCAGCATTTTTTCTATTCCTATCACATCACCAGAATTTCTCCATTTTTATGGACAAAGCTATATATAAATATTCTGTGAGAATTCTAATATTCTGGGTAGGAGATGTGATTTATGAGTTTTTACTCAAGCAGTACTTCTTTGTTAAGTCAAGAATCTGGAAGATTTTTTCTTTTTTGATTTTTTTTTTAGCTGAAAAACAGTCTTCTGGTAGAACTTTGGAGAAAAGGCAAATTTGTGTAGCTTGATGGCATCCTAAGAGTGCACATTTTTAACTGATGATGCTCTGATACTATTGATCTGTGTTATATTTGAAAAAGTAGAATTTGTATCTTGCTGGTACAATGGGGGAAACAAGGAGACCTTTGTTGATGAATATATGAAAAGAGCTTATGATGTCAGAAGCAAAGATACTATTTCATGTGAAAAAAGGTCAGATATTTGGGTTTTGGTCATAAAAATATTTTTAAACTAATGCTTCTGGATGGTATTTTTGTTCATCTTCTAGACAAAAAAAAGTACTGATATAGTATTGCCATCATGTAATTATCTCTGTTCTCAGCTTTCATCTGCCATGCACAGTTGGTAACAGATGCTTAGACACTCTGCAGTGAGGTGCTCTTCAGCCACAGAATTTAGAAGCATAGCACTGCTGTTGAAAAAGTAATCATGTGCAGGATAATATTTCAAAGCTCCTAATTGAAAAAAGGAGAAGTAATTTCCACTGGGTTGCTCACATCTATGTGCAAAATATGGTTTGAAGGGAGCTTGTTATAATGTTTTCCCAAATCATTCTAAAGGGGTCTGCTCTGAAATCTCTGCCTATCTTCTAATCCACAGAGGACCCATAACTGATAATTTGGAAAGGCCTTCTGTAGACTGCCCTTTACAGAATTAAGCAGGCCCTTTCCACAATTGATTGAACAGTCTGATAAAAAAGTTTTTTGGTCCAACTGGCACTTCATCAACAGAGAAGTTCTGATTAGTGACACAGGAGTGAATGGTTAGAGTAAACGTTACAAGAGATATCAGGGAAGTGTATCAAATATTAACTATTTCAGACTTAACACTGCCTTTGCAAATGCAGATTTAGGCACTGCTTTAGGGATGGGCAAAATTTTCACAAGGAAAAAAATAGTCATGTTTGATTCTGAGTTACATATTTTGTGCTTTAAAGAAGTATTTAATGCCTACTAGAGTGATTTAGTTTTGCTAAGTGTACTGATTGATATGAAGATCTTAATGTCTGAAATAATTATATAATACTTCAGAATCATTGTACTTAGTGCATCAAAAATACATATGGCACATGTATAAAATCAAGACAGCTAGGCCATCTCTCATTTCATACTAAGTTGCCATTTCAGTAAAACTGACATTTTAGATCCTTTTTGGCAAGTAGAGGGAAAAAAATACAGTATTCTGACATATGAAATATTTCACTAAGTTGACATGGCTGCATCACCTTTCTGTCCTGAAGCAAATCGGCACACTGAGCATATGTAGGATGATGTTAAAACTGAGATGTATCATTTGGGGTTGTTTGAATTTTGGGGTTTGGGGAGTTGTTTTTTTTTATTTGTTTGTGTTGCAGAGTCTTGCTACAACTGAGATGTTTCAAATAGATTACAGTTGGTCTTCATAAAATGAAATATTTTAAATATTTAATATTTTAAATATATAAATAGTTTAAGGAGGACAAAACCCTAAAATCATTTTAGGGAGAGGGAAGCAATTGGTATGACACACTGCAGAGTTATTCAGATTGTGGTCACTCTTTAACTAAATGAAATGTAATCCTGCCTTTGCTTCCCATAGACATGGAAAAATGCAACACTCTGGCATATGCTTTATTTTTCAGAGGTCCAAGACAATAAGAAATAAAATAAAAACTGTATTGGAAGATACGCTGTTGTTGCAAATACATAAAAATACAAATCTTACCTGACGCCATGCAATGACAGAAAAGACAGGATAAAAAGGCAAAGGAATATTATTGTAATTTCTTGGTTCTTGTTAAGAAACAACTTTGTGCCACTGATTCAATCAGCCCGTGGGCCCAACAGTTGAGCCAATTTTCAAGCCACCTGCTCATCCAGTCCAAACATCCAGGTAGATGATGTTCTCCTCTCCTCTACCTGCCCAGTCATGGCTTCATAGGAGTTTATCAATTTGGACAAGAATTACTTCCCCTTGGTGAATCCTTGCTTACTAATCCTGGCAATTTTCCTGTCATTCCTATGCCTGGAATTAATTTCCAGGACTAACTGCTCTATCACTAGGGATAGAGGTGAGGCTAACATGCCTGTAGTTCCCTTCTTCCTCCTTCTTGTTCGTCTTGGCAATAGAAGTGAATTTTGCTTTTCTCCAGAGTTAGGGCACTTCTCCCAGTTACCACTGAACAACAAGTACCCAGAGCTGGCCACATAATCACATCTGCCGGCTCCCTCAGCACTTGTGGGTCCTGGTGTTCTGCAAAATTACTCTTGGACTGGAAATCTCTGCACCATTTCAAAACCAGTTCAAGGTCTGAGTTTTTGAAGACTTTGAGAGCATCTAAAGGTGCTGCACTCCTGCAGAATTCAGTAGGGTTTGAAAATGTGCAGACCCTCTTCACAAACAGACCTCTAAAACAACACACTACGTTTTACTTCAAGCAGAACGTCCTCCTAGCACAGAAGTGCAACTGTCAAATACACATTCGGATTCTGTGATAGTGTAAAACGACATAATAACTGTTTTATTTTCAGCTGATAAAATGAAAAGGAAGATCCCTAGTGAGAGCCAAGTCTGGAGTGCAGTCTTGAGATAAATTTTTATATTTTACTAGTTCCCATTTAGGTTAAGATGATCTGAACAATGTTTAAAACCAGACTAAAAACTGCAAAAGTAAAAAAAAAAAAAAAAAAGAAAAGAGAGTTATAAGTTTTAAACAGCTTTAGAAAATATATTGCATATTTCTGCAATAATCCAGAGACAAAAAAAAAATATATGCCCAGTGAATTTATAGAGTGGAAAAATACCCTGATAAAAGAAATTGCCACTATAGGTTCAGAATGGAACTTGTCTTTCTAAATTGAACATGAAATGAAAATTCTTGATGGGTATCTTAAATTCTGTCCATTTTGCTTTATGAATATCAGTTAGGGAAAAAATCATCAAGTTTATACTGGGAGAAAAAAAAAAGAAAATCAGAGTGAACATGGGAGATTCCTTCATAATGGAACCATTGAGTCAACTTTCTTTTATCAAACATGAAGACTCCATAGGTTTTGGAAAATCAGGAATGCTTTATAACTGTCTTAAGTTACTGTTTCTGTCTTGCTAAAACCTGAAGAATTGACTTGTACATTTTCTAATAGAAATGGGGGTCTGTCTATATCCAAACTTGCTACATTTTTTTCAGAAATTTCTTCATATCTTATCTGTGTTCTTCTTTTCCTAACATTTGTCAAAACCATGTTCTCATTGGTTTTACTCAGTGTGATTTATCATATTTATCACTTTCTTGTTATAAAGTCAGTATTTACCTCAACAGCACAGCAGTATACATGTATTTGGGAACACCTGCATGCACAGCCACAGGGATTCTCCATGCCACATTCCACTGCAAATAGCAAAGAGTGAATATTCTCTGAAACATCTGTCATGATGCACTGATCTCTCAGTGAAATCATGTAATTCAAAATTTCAGTCAAGTTCTTTTTCTCATTTTCTCTTTCACCTGGTTGGCAAAGTTGCAATAAAGTTTTGCTGGGTTCTCCCAAGGTCTACTCTGAAAGAACTGTACTCTACCCACGGTGTATGCAAATAAAAGAATGCAGAGGTTGGAAAAGTCAGGATATTTGCTTTTTGCTCTGTAGCTAAGGTCTCTGCACTCGAAAGCAATGATTACAAAGTCCTGTTTTCTGTTAGAAGAGAAAATTGTCTATTTTGACAGATTCTTTGAGAAATTTTGCTGCAAATATCTAGAAAATGTCTACCAGGAATATACAGACTCTGATTTGTGTTTGTTTCTTGATTGTTTCCTTATTTTTGGTCACAGTTTGGGCAAATTTTCAGTAGAAATAAAGGCATGTTTTGTAAAACAAAGCTACCCTTTTTGCAACTTTTGTGATCTTGATGCAAAAACTTCTTCAAGAGTTTGCAAGGGCTTTTTTAATAATGTTGAATAAGATGATGTTGCTATTATAACTTCATACTCAGAAATGGCTGTATTTTTAACTGAAATAAAAACAATAATTATGAAGTCGGTCTGAGTCATTTACTTGACATTGATATTACTTTTGGTATATGTACTGAAAATAGATTTCTATAATGAGACAAGTCAGATCCCATAATGTATGGTGACATTAAGAACCTCACCTGCAATATACTAAAATTATTTTGTTATGCAAACTCTTAATCTGAATAGAACTGTATTTTCTAATAAACTATTCTAAAGTGAACCTTGTTTAACTCCCAAATTTGAGATGTTTATCCTTATGGGGATAAAATTTAGAACAGCCTTTTACTGAGTTGTCCATGAACTTACTATTGTTCATTATAAACCTTCCTTATCCATCAGTGTGTGGATTACATGTCACTTGGGTGCATATATGAAAATATTTCTAGCAGGAGGGAAGTCTTGCTTGTGATTAATAGAGTTAAGATTTAGGTCCCTGAAAGGAATGGAGATTAAGCTTCAGCTTAATAATATACTTCCTACATAAATGTCTGTGCAGCAGGTGTTATGCTTTGATCACTGCCTTCCATTTGCTTGCCACTCACCTGTATCAGTTGAGGCCTTTGCCATTTGATTACATTATCTTTTATCTACTTCAGAATTCTCGTGCACGTAAATATATTTCAATATTATGTCAGCTTTGTGCCCTTATTTCTAATTTCTTCATTTTTCTCTATAAAAATATTATTGAATAGTATCAAATATAAAGCTTTACTCAACTGGCTTGAAAGGCCTTTTTTAATTCAGTTTTTGTTATGAGAAAATATTAACTGCTAAAATATTATGGAAACTTTAAGCATAGAGCGTAAACATGTCCTTTTCCTGATACATTTCCTAATCTATTGCAATGCCTGTCAAATTATTATGAGAAGTCTAAAGAGCTGTGGCATTCATTCCAGGCTTGGGCGTTCATCACCTGTCTCAAGGAATATAATTCAGACACTTGACTGGCACCCAAACACCAAGAAAGTTCTGAGATTCATTCCCATTTGAGTATTTATAATGGGCACTACTCTGAGTTCTGAGGTACCTGAATTGACAAAAAGTACATGTAGTGGAGGAGGACATGCTTTGGAGTACTGACTTTCACAATGCCCTAAATACCTGGAAGTCAGAGCCTAAAAGTGCTTTTTAGGCTGAGTTAGAGAACGAAGATAGGACAAAACTTTAGCATGTTATTTTTCTTTTTTATCCAGCAATTGTATAATGTGCAGTGTATAAATTCTTGCTTTTCTCCCTCTCTTTGGCTAACTTTGCAAGAAGCTGTAGGTTGCAGTGAAAGTGATTTTTTTTCCTTGTTCTTCTGGCTCTGTGAAACTAATCTTTCTGGTGACACAATGAAATATCTTCAAGGGAATGTGCCATCCAGCAACAAACTGCTGAGTTTGCTCCATAGCATATCTTTAGGCATTTAAGGTGTCTGAAGCACTTCAGCATATTTGGTCAGAACTTTGCTGAGTTGTTCTTCTGAACTTACACTTCTTAGAGCTCTTAAAAGTATGATTTGGATTCATAAATACATTGAGAAATGTCCACCCACCTTTGCTCACCCTCATCTACATCAAGATTTCTTGGGAAAATGCCATCATTTGAACATTCAGTCTTCATTCTTTAAAACACGATTGTGATCAGTTTTCTTTAATTTTAGAGGAATTGACCAGTACAGCACTGGCAACTGTCCAAAGTGTTCCCTGAGAGCCTTTGTTTAAAAATTTGTAGAGTTTAAAGTGTTTTTTTTTCTTCCTTTCAAAGTAATTAATGTCAGCTTATCATCAAAGAACATAACATCAGGTAGAACAGTTCCCATGTTTGCTGTTGTGTACTTCTAATTCTTGTGTATTGCATTAAGAACAAGAAGAAAAGAACCTCAGATGAGAAAATTCTCTGGTTTAATATTTGATCACTTATTCCTCCCAAACTGGTAATGCCACTTAATTATGACGGTCATGAAATTCAAATGGGCATAGTTGTACCAGGTTTTCAGTTTACAACTCTGATGAGTGCTCTCCTTTATGGGTTTAGATAGAGACAAAAACTGCATTAGGCTTACTCCCCAAGCTTTGTTCACCCCAGTGGCAGCTGACATATATGTATTTATCAACTCAGACTGATTTTCACTTTTTAAAAAATGCATAATTAAAAATTCATTTGTTCAATAGCTGCTTTCAAGACTTTTCACATTCCTTAGTCAATTTTTCTTTCAGTCATTGCCTCCAGAACAACTTCAACAATCTTTCTTATGTCGTCTTTTATTCCACATTTTAAGAATGAGAAGAATCTGCTTAGAATAATTTGTACTTTGGATCCTTTTTTTTTCTCATTCTTACTGTTATTCTGGGAAGTTAAAAAGTAAGGATTCACACAGGGTTCCATTACTAAAAAGCATGTCCACTTCTTTCATGTTGTTCACAATGGACTAGTGTTTGATACTGAAACTACTGTAATAACTTTTCCTTTCACAGGCAATTGAAATGTGTATTATGAATTGTTACATGAAACACTTCACAGCTAGGCATTATGAAATATGTTGTAGAGAACAAAAGTGAAAAAGAAAATTGACATGAAAAAGAGATTTTTTTTCCCCTGTATTGAATTGTTGCTGTTGAATTAGGGCTGTTTTCCTCTCTTGCTATAAGTTTGGAGATGCTCAAGTGAAGAAAACAGTGTGAATGTACATAGATGTCTGACAAAACTACTGTTAGCCCTTGGACTTCGACATGTCCTCTTGCTGGACTTCCAGTTGTCTTCTATGACTTGGCAGTGGGGTAGGCCATAAAAGATTTTTTCTATTCTGCTGCTGAAAGCAGCTTTAATAATCTGGGAAGGATTAAAGCGATTAAGAAAAGTTCAGAAAATTTATGCTGGAAATCTTACCAAGTTTATATCTTTGCAGTGGAAAGTGTTCAAGGCTGGAGAACTTTTAGAAGCATTCAGAAAGTAATGCTGCAAGATTCTGAGTAAAACATTTCTTTCCATCTTTCTTTAACTGAAATTGGGGAAAAGAAAAACAAAATAAAAGTAATAATAAAACCTCTGCCCATTTATGAATAGTATTCAGAAATGAAAGAAATGCAGACTGATTAAGCCAAAAGATACTGAGTTAGAGAAATGTGGCTGAGTCAATATTATTGTTTCTGTCATCAGGCAGTAGAAGGAAAAAAAAACTAGAAAAAAATACTGCTGTAGAGTTAATTACCTGTGACATGCACTTCTGGGCAAAGATTAGCCTGACTGCATATACCACAGAAAGAGGCACACGAGCATTCTATTGACCCCATGGCTTACTCCTCTGCATATATCCACCTAAACAAAACAAACAAAACCTCCACAACCTCTTCTATTTGAGAGAAACTGGTGCTTTCCCTATATCTCCGTCATTAAATTTCCAGCTGCATGGTGCCAATGTCAGTGTGTGCTCTGAGCCTGTGGCTGAAGGGTGGGTGGGTGTTCAGTAGGGGCAGGGGAATGCAGGGGGACTGATATCAGGTGGTTACTGCAGCAATAGGGAGGGGACCAGTGGAAGGAGGGAGGAAGCAGAGGTGGGAGTGTTACCATGGCAACAGATGGAGTGCCTTCCTCACTTGTATTGGAGATGCAGCTGCCCTTATGCCGGATTCTGGGGAATTTAGGTACAGCTTACCAGGAGTGCTTGTCTTATTGTCTATGTGTATTACCTATTTATTTTCTAGTTAGAAAGTGAAACTGCAGTGGAGAAATGTTTTTTTTTTTGCCACAGAACATAGATCCATTTTAATCTTTTTTGATTCAAGACAGTATAACCAGTTCACTAGTAGTACCAGGATTACTTTTTATCTTTCTAGTATAGTGTACAAAATTACATGTGAGTATCAGTGACTAATCGTGCAGTGCTAGAAGAGATGCTGAGTTAGGGAGTGAGTTTGTCTTACACATTATTAAAGAACTGTATTTGATTTTCCCTAATGAGCTTTGCAAGATGGATCTTACAGTCTCTTTTTTAGTTTCTTTTGTTATGTTTTTGCCTAATGATGTCAAGTACTGAAAATTTCTGTTAGGCTCCTTTTGAATTTCCCCAACTGGTGAGTGATGGAGTTTGTGAGGATAATATGCTCATATAAAACTTATAGGAACAGCCTGGACCCTTGAAATTGCTGTCAGTGATTGGCCCAGTGAATGGCAATCAGCCATCTGCTATTTCATCTATTGTCACATTTACCCCTGACTAGGGACAATGAAGAATTACCAATGTCAATAGATGTTTAGTAAGTGTCATATCAAAAAAGACTGGACTGAAATCTGGGAGGAACTGGAATTTGGTGAACTTTGGCTTGAAAAAAGGAGACAGAAATCAGAGTGTCAAATCCAACACAAGAAAGCTTGGTAAGAAGCATGACCTGGGTGAATGGAGCCAAGGGCTTGACTCAAATTGCCCACAAATACAGATTCAAAAAAAACCCCCAAACCCCAAAAAACCAAACCAAGACAAAAAACCCCACAAACAAAAAGACCTAAACAAATAATGCAAGAGATGAAGAAACTGAGACAAGGATAGGCCTCCAGATACTTCTCTTACTGAAATGCCTCTTTGCTTCTGTTGTAAAGTCTAGATGAAGCTTGAATACATTTGCCTGCTGTGTTTTCCTCTGAAGACGTAAGATGTGAATTGGAGCTTGGAAATGTGGGCAGGCTAGACTCAGCATACTAGGGCAGCCAGTGCAGTGTTGAGGGATATATATTTTGAATAAAGAGTCTTAACCTCCTCTTAAAGCATGCTCCCAACAGTGCAGAAACAGAGAGGGGTCTGATTTTACCTGACCTAACAGTGCAGAGGGGTGCAGGGCTGCCTGGCTCCTCTGGAGCCCAAGAGGAAGAAAGACTTGCACACAGCTAAGACTCTTATTTCAGAGTATCTCCCTGTACCTTTGTGGCAGAGCACTCATCTTCTCATTTTTAGAGCAGTTATGCTTTTGTATTTCCCTCAAATGTAAATAAGGGCTTTTACAGATGATTTTTTTCTACTAATTTGTGCACAGTTGGCTTTTTTTGTCCATCATTTTTTTAAATGAGAACAACACCTATTCACATCCTGTGGATATAGAATATAAATCCATTGTTCAGTGTTGCTTCATTTATTTCTTTGATTTCTGTCATCCAGCACTTTAAACTCCCCTTTTGGATCCTATGTGCATTGTAATTTTAGACTTTGTGATCTGGGTAAGTCTATTCTGCTAAAACAAAGATTTCCAGGGACCAATACTTGTCCCCAGGACTGAGTGGCACCAACTGGTATATGTCTACATTTCTCAGTTTTAGCTGCCTCTGTGGCAGATTTACCTTGGGAGGACAGAGTAAGGAAGTCAGTTGGCGCTAAAGTAAAGTGAATAACTGTGTGTGTGGTGCTGGAGTTGTGCATTTAGTCTTCCTTTATTCAGCTGTGGGGATGCAATCTATGACTTAGTGCTTGTTTTGAGGAAAAGCCCAACAAATATGCAATTATATGTATTTATTTATTTGGACCCTTAAAAATGTTCACTAATGGGTAGCAAGATATTTTAAAATGGGAGAGGGTTTGAAAGAATGAGTTTACATCCTTGGTGAGTCGAAACTTTGCTGCATCCTGGAGAAGACATAAATGCCTTCAATATCTCAGCTTCCAGAAAGAAAAAGAAGGTTATAACTTTTTTCCCCTTCAAACATAGTGTTGTAAGACAGCAACTTTCTGGGACACTTGGGTACTGTAGTAGAGTGGCATGTGATTACTTAAGATATACAAGTCTTCAGGAGGTACCTGAAGACACTGAAGTGGAACAGCTGGATCAGGACTTTTGCACATCTGATTTTGCCACCTGCTATTTTACTCCTTCCAAATGTTCCTTACCATCTTACCTCTTCCTCACAATTCTGTGTGAGACCATCACTGTACCTGATCCTTGACCCTGAGAGGAGTGTCTGTTTTTCCATCAATCCCATTTCTTTACAGCTGATCCTGTGCTGAGTGACAGTACATATAAAAACATCCCAGTAACCTCTCCTTTTCTGGCTTGCTGGTGGCATAGAAGCTGTTTCATAATATTCTTCCACTTTTTGGTCAGAGATTCTTTAATACAGAAATTATGAGCATAAAGTCTTTTTGTGCGCACTCTTTTAAAATGCATTTGTTTTTTGGGTACAGAGAAGTTCAGCCTCTGTTTTGAATAAGGTAATGCCTTAAAAGGTTATGCTTATAAAGTTGATACCTCTTTTATGATAGTCTGTGGATACTATTGAGTATCTCTATAATTCGTTTTATATTTTTTCAGATATTAAGTATTCTTCAGAGATCTTGATAATGTTCTGTACAGCAATTAATATATGTTCACAGACTTCTCTTTCTCTGTTCCTTTTGATCAGGGATTATTCATTTCTATTTCTTTACTATTTCTACAGGAGTTAAGACTGTCCTTGTGTGTTTGTCTTACTAAATTCACAAGTTAACAACCTTGGTTTCTTAAATTATACATTTGGAATCTCTCTCTCTCTCTCAATCCCAACAACATTGTTCCTTCCAGCAGCAATCTCCTTAGGAGTGACTATTTTGGTTAGCATTTTGAGTAACTCTGCTCATCAGGTAACAGTGACATTGCCTGCTGTCACGTACTTCCACTGAGACTTCCTTCATGCGTTTGGACATCCCTTTCTCTAAAGTAGCCCAATTTAAGAGCATGTGGTTATGTCTTATCAAAGGCAAAGCTCCTTATCAGGCCCTGTCTGCAATAGGACATGAATGACAGCCCTTCTGACACACCAAGAGAAGAGGCTGGGGAAATGCAGCTATGGCATTATCGTAACAATCAGGATGTCTTTGGGAATGCTTTAAGAGAAACAGAAGCCAACAGAAGGGTACAAAAAGAAGTGGGAAAGAGCAATATCTAACAAGTATGGGGAGTCTTCCATCAAAAGTGAAGAGAATACATCTGCAGCTAGTTTTCTGAAGTGCATTCTTTCTACTTCATGCTGTGTTACTGATTATGGAGTGATAGATCTAAGCAGAAGAGATTATCCATCAGTGCAGAGTGAAGAAAAGTTACAAAGGGATGTCAGGGGATGGGCCAAAACAAAAATCTCAAGGTCTTCCTTTAACTGAGTTGTAAGAATTTTTCTGGAATACAGCAGGACTGGAACTAGCCTCCAAAGAGCCAAAATAGGCAGAATGAAAGAGACAAATGTTTTCTCAGAAAAAGATGCTACATCATAACTGCATGCTTTGTTTAGTGTGAAGTTAGATGTCTTTCCTTATATAATAGCAAGAAATAAGTGACATAATCCCCTGAGCAGACAGAGGGCAATACTATAGTGAAGAAGGCGAGCTTCCATCCTTGCCCTAAGATTCCTGTTGAGGCAGTGATTAGAAGAGCTTTTTCTTATTTTTCTGACTCAAAGCATTCAGCATTCATGTGGAGACAACTGGGACTAGTTGCTGAAATATTTTGACAATGCTAACCTGAATAGCCCTTGTATCTGTGGTGATTATCTCTATGTTGACTCTGCTTTTTTCATTTTATTTTCTCCATGGAACCATCATTCTTGTAACATTAGGAGGCAAATTCTCACAAAAAAGCAAGTTACTGAAAGTCTTTTTATCAAGTTATTAAAAGTCTTTCTAGACATAAAACAGTTTGAAAAGTTTTCAAAGTTATATGTTTTACTACCACTGTAAACCTAGTCATTCTTCATATATTTCTTTTGGGGATCTCTTGAAGGTACAGCCTTAAAGCGGATGGGAAAGATAAACTCAGTTTAAGAAAAGAATAAAGCCCAAAAGTGAGAAAGTGTATCCTGAGGTCTTCCACTCTCAGTAGAGACTACTAGGAATAAGGGTAGGATTGGCAGGGGGAGCAGGAGTGCAGAGGGTGGGAACAAACACACTGGTGGAGAATGGAAAGGTGATCCCTGATACGCTGGCTCTCAGGCTCCAAAACCCAGTGTTGCATGAAGTGCAAAGGGAATCCTCTCTATTTAGCTTCTGGGCAGCCTCTGAAAACATGAAGCTCCAGGCTGGCAGAGATACTTTAGGAAAGGTTACAGGCAGCCCTAATGGTGCAACTCCTCTCATCTTAAGCTCTGTTGAAGGCAAACTTTCTGGATTCATGTGATTGAATTATTGTCCAAGGCTTATGTTGGTCATGATGATAACATAAGAGTTTTGAATATACACTGTGTATGAAATATACTCTTTATTTTACTGGGTTTTCTCCAGCAGATTTAATTTATTTCTTTCTGTATTATTTCCACAAAATGAGAGTATGTAGGATTCAAAATGGCTTTGCTGGAAAATGGTAGACCATTCCACTACTTTCACTTTCTTTACACAGGATATCTGAGAAGTTGTTACCGATTTTTGAAACTAGAAGGTAAGTTGCACTCAAGCTGCAAAAACAACCAGTAGCTGCTGAGCAGTAGTGCTAAGATAACACTTCTTGGGCACACCTGGAATTGCTATAGTTCCTGGCTTTTTATAATAGCTACATCATGCAATCTGGGGAAAAATCAACACATATCACTGTGCTGGTTTAAAGGTGAACCAACAGGAGAAATGAACTCACCATGAGAGAGATTATAAGTCAGACCTAAAATTTAATAATAATATTACAATAACAACACTGACACAAAAGGGAAATTGCTTTCAACTCACAAAACCCCAGCAGTATGACCCAGTGTCCTGGGGCACAAACCCAAGGGGGTTTGTTTGCCCTTGTGCTGAGACCCCTGTGGTTCCCCCAAGTCCAGAGCAAAAGGAAAAGGAAAACCTGTTGGTGCAGGCGAGGGCTGTGGTCTGGGTAAGAGCGGTGATCTCCTCCTGTCAAGGTCCTGCTGCTGCTCTGGATCCGACGAGAAGTTCCCGAGGTCTTCTTACCCACCACTTATGTACCCTCAGGGAGCACTCAGTCCCTCCCCCTGGGCGGGGACTCACACAATGGGTGATTAACTCTGGGAGCCAGGGGGTGTTGAGCTGTTGATGGCCCATTAGCAGCTCCGCCCCCCTCAGGCTGGGTGTGAAGGTGATAATGGCTCCCTGGGCAGCTGCTGCTAATGGCCCATTGACCTTGGGGAATAAATAGAGGGGGTAGAATACACAGCTTTGATGACCCCCACACAGGGTTAGCTGGTCCCTGCTGCTGAACTAGGACAATCATGCAGCAATTGTTGTGGAAGTATTTATTTCCATCTATCAAAAATAGAGCAGGGCCTGTACCTCTTCAAATTATCAGAAGTCTGTTCAGAAGATGTTCCACTGGACAAAGGACAATTCTCCCCTCCTTCTAGCCCAGGGTAAGATATGCTGAATCAGGGAAGCTCAAGGTCGGCTGTGCTCCAGACAATTAGTCTGAGGTTTTTTTATATCAGATGTGTGAATGCACTGGCTCAGGAAGAGGGAACCACTCAACCCATATTTCAGGGAGCATTTCCTTTTTCATTCTTTTGTTATATAATTAAAGACGTGGCTGAATCAATCAGACAACCTTTTGCAGGGTAATTTTGGCAATTCAGTTGTTGATTGAACTTTCAGTGGTGAGCTGGGCTGGAAAAAATATACTTTTGTTGAAAATGAACTTCAAACTCTGAAGAGATTATGCTCTTTGAATGTTCTCAAGTGCATAAAATTGCAGACTAAATAAACAGACATCATGAATGCTGCTTTAATATTTGGGACATTTCCTACTAAAACACAGTATCTCAAACCCTTCTCTGTGTACTTCTAATCCAAATGTGACAAGGGCATAAAGAAAGAACATTTCTTGGTGTGTTCACCAGTGGTCTATGGCTCAGTGCAGTAAGGGGGAGACTCCCACACTTCAGCGATTTTGCTCCCATTTCCCTGCTGTTTCCCTGAACAGCTGATCCCATGCCCCTTTTAAACCATAATGCTTAAAATTTCTATGACACTGTCTGCATTTAAGGTGTTCCACTATTATTAATTTTTTAAGCATACTTCACACTGAATGGTTCAGACTGAAATATAAAAGCCAAGTTTAATACTTCCAGAACAGTTTTAGACTTACAGATAGGATTGCCCACTTTGGTGAAATCAAGCCTTTTTGGAACTAAAGGAGGTTTTATCCCTCACACACTATTAGACTAGCTCTGTGCTTATGGGAACAGTGTTTCTGGTGTGTTGTGTAGTGTTGACATGCTATACCAGGGGTGTGGGAGGGCACAGGATAATCATAATCTAAAATGGACTCTATGGTATTTTCGGTTGACTGAGTACCAGCCTCATACAAATGTCTTTAATCAAAGACAGTCTCACTCCATCACCAATCAAGATATAGGCTCTACAATGAGAAAAACCCAACCATTTTGGAAGAGTTAGAGAAATAATTCTGAATCAATCAAAAAAGATAGCAATATGTGTCCAAGGACTTCTTAATGTATGGGGAAATGGGTCTTCAGGTAATGGTATGTGGTCTGGTAGGCAATAGTAAAAACCTGGAAAGTATCAAGCAAGAAATTCTTGCATTTTTTAATAAGAAAAAGAGTCTTGACATTGTTGCTTTTACTGTTTTAAAGAATTGTGAAAATGCAGAAAATGAGAAGGTTGCAGCAGAAGCAACAAAATCATGCCATACTATTATTCATAGTTATTCAAATTCATTACCTAACTGTGATGGCCAATTAAATAGTATTTTACAGAATTAACCAACAGCTAAAATGATGCATCATGATAGAGGAAAAGCTTCATTTATTGCCAACAACAGGTTAGCTCCTCTTTTGACTGAAAAAAACAAAGACTTGGTTGAAAAGCATGTATTTTTCTCTGTGACTACAGATGTCTCAAACAATGGCACTTTTAAGGTATTCCCAGTCATTAATCATTCCTACACAACTGAAGGGCAAGTAGTTCACTGCTGACTTGATTATTTTCAAGGCGTTAATGAAACCAGAAAGAAAAATTGTCTTTCGCTTTTTTCTCTGTAAGTAACAGAAAAATACCATCTAATTTTCTTGATCTCAGTCATTTTTTGCATCAACTATTTCAGATTTAAAGGAGAGCTTATAAAATATGAATGGGAAGTAATGTTCTACATGAGAGAATTACTTGCATACTGTACAGGTAAAAGGACCATCATCTGTTTTATTGGCTGTAGGACTTTCTTCTGGAAGTTGAGTGAACATTGTCAGGTGCCAGTTTTAAAATCCCTTTTTCAAAGACAACCTCATAGGAAGTAATACAAGCGTTTACAGTGACACAATGTCACTTATAATATTTGGATTGTACTGGGTGTTTCTTGCAAGCAGCAGTCTTGCAGGTAGAAGAAACTATTTTATACATGATGAAATGTGTAAGATAAACTATTCATTTAAGGGTAAGTTTCAAAAAAGAACTGATGACAAATTCTTGGTCATAAGCTATTCATCATCAGAGGGTAAAAACAGAAAATGAAGACATTTCACACAGAGATACACATTAGCTGCCAGAAATGAGGTTTTATCTTTTCATATGATCAAACAAAATACAAATAAAATAAGCTGGTTTAGTTTTACTGAAAAACATGACTCTTTCCAGAAAGAGTAAAAAATATAGATATGAAAGACATAATGTTGTGTGTTTAGAGATTCAGCTGAGTACTTGTATATGTCAGGAGTCTTCAACTAGGAAACATTCTCATATTTTAGCTTCACTTACCTGTTTTTTCAATTTCTCAAAATGCTTTCCTTTATAATTAAAAAAATCCTTTTATAATCAGATTTGGACTGATTATGGAATCCTCAAAGAGTTTTCATTTCAATGGAGTTTCTAAGAATGGGAAATTTAACATGTAGCATGGTTCATGATTTTACTTTTTAAGCCAAACAAAATGGAATTCATTAAAACTGATAATAAATTATGCTTCTATCAATCCTTTCAAGTTTACAAAGAATTTCCCATCAGTGAAATTTAATATTACTTCAGAAATATGTATATGTATTAAAAGAAATAAGATTTCCCTAGAACTTCCCTTCATGTTAACATGTAGCCCTATTTCTTCTACTAGGGTTGTCCTTTCTTCACAAGAAGAATGCCTTTTTGAAAGTTGGACTGCTTTTAGTTAATGCATCGATGAACAGTGTGAATATGTGGTATTAGCAGGAAAAATCTTGAGGGTTTTTTTTTTTGCTAGCATGGCAAATCAGGTACCGTTAAAAAAGAAAACTGAGTTACAAAACAATTTCCTGTGCATGACATTGGCATTTCATGGAGAACATAATTTTACCTTTCTGCTGCTTGGAAGATGTCTTGTTGAAAATTTTGTTGGTTTTGACTCCTTTCTATGTTCATTGTAGTAGCCAATGGTTGCTGCCAAAAAAAATTAAAATAAAAAGAAAGAATCAGAAGAATATTAGCAACACTTCATGTGAAGTGGTAGAACAGGACCCAAAGAATATTGTTAGAGTTCTAGGATGCTACTGGTCTGAGACATTGCATCACTGAAACCTGATGTCTGTCTGAACTCTCTAAGTACAATTGTTATATTTCATGAAGATCTAAATTGTGAGGTATTAGCTAGGAAATGAAGAGCACTACTTGCTTCTATTATATTGACCTGTGTGTAAAACCAACACAGAAACCTTTCTTCTGGCAGTTTCTTGTTGGATGCTGTGTGTTGGAGATCACTGTACCACCTTTGTGCAAAGCAGCATATGGAAGCTGTTGACTTTACTGGGAACGGACTATCTGTTGTCAGTGAAGATAGAGGTAATTTTCCTGAAATATGCATAGGCTTAAAACCTTTAGAAGTGAAGAACTGAGTGCCAGTTTCAAAAGTGACCTCTGTCCCTTCATAGTAGAGTGAATATATAAATATCATACCCCATTATATGCTTGGTTAAAGACTGAAGATATACAAAAGATTAATGTAAAGGATGTACTGATATAGCACTCACTTCTAAAAGGAATTAAGAGAGAAAATTGCATTTCAGATATTAAATGGAAATGTATGTTTAGTTTTAGTGGGAAGGCTTTTTTGTTATTTGTACATTCTGACAGCATTGTAAATACTTTAAATAAAAAAGAGAAATGTTTAAAAAGTCAATGCAACTAATTTCAACTAACTTTTGTTTTAAAATTGCTACTTTGGTTTTATGACTTCAGTTTACAAAAAGAAAAATGCCGCTTTTTACAGAACTAATTAACTCAGAAGATCTGTGAATCATTTAATTTGAGTTGAAATGCTTTTATTAAGGTGAATGGAGTTATAGAGGCCTATTGCAGAGATTCTTTGAATAATGATCATTGCTGGCACATTTTGGTTGCAGTAATAAGTAAGGGAGATATAAAATGGGAGTTGGGTAGTGTGTTAGTATGACCCTACTTCTAGGCTAATGTAATCTGTTTCTCAGCCAGAGTAGTTTACCGGAATAGAAACCACAATGTTTCATTTATACTGCTCCAGGGGCCCACTTTTCTCAAATCTAGTTGCAGTACCTTCTTAGGACAATATATTAGGGACCTCCAGGTCTTTCCTTTCTTTTGGCAGGGTAGAAATCTTGAATAACTTAAATCCTAAAAATCATTAAATATGTATGATATACTAGAAAGGAATTATGGTTGCTCCTAAATTTAGTCAAAATGAAGCATTTATATAATTTAAGCTCAAATATGAATATCATGCAAAAACTTGTCCTGTGAAAAGACAGCACTGTCATTAGCCAGCTGTATACAAATTGTCTTTGATACTATAAATACAGATTCTCACATGTGAGCTAAAAGAAGCAGCTCGACTCACTCAGCATTTGGAGAAACCCATAGACATGTCTGACATATTCCTCTCTACAGAAGCTGAATGTACCAAACACTTGTCACTAGACTTTCAAGACTAAAATGGAGTTGATTGTAAAGAAACAAGCACAGTGGTCTGCCGTATAAAATGTGGTGAAGAAAGGGTGGGTTTTTTTCAATAATAAAGGTGCACTGTGGACAGTACATTGCATCCTTCAGATGTGTGAAGATGTTATCAATATGAAAGAGAAATCTCTTCAGATTCAAATCTGTCATCTTCCCTGAGAAAATAAAGCTAATAATACAACAAAAATTGGTAGTAGGATTAACTATGAAGGAAAATGGTCTTTAATGCCTTTTTGTGGCTAGGCTTTAATTTCTGAGTGATTTATTACTGGTATTTGGATACATGCTAGTACCTTTTGATCATTTGCCATCTATAGAGATGAGAGGTTTAAAGTGTGTTTTGTACTTGGATTACACTGCCAGTGAATTAGCTTTCCTGATGTTATAACATCAGCTTTGAAACGATGGCCTGCCAAAAATGTAATAGTGTAGGAGAAACAGGTGGCTCTTAGCAAAAACACTGTCCTCAGTTCCGACTGCAACCCTTACTGACTAACTGTAAAGAAAAAAAATATGATATGTTAAAATTTAGGAATAGACAAACAAAAAATTCAAAGTAGTCAAAGACATAGCAGACTCTGCATAGCCTTAGTTCTTCTTTGTTCAGATATACCAAGAGTGTATCTACCAGTGGTCCTAAAGACTTGTTTTCCTTTGGATTATTCCCAGCTCCTGTATTATCCTGTGTTTTAGAGCATACACTTTATGCCACATCTGCAAACACCATTCCTGTTATGGATCCAGCCAACCCTGCAATACTGAGATTATGTTGCATGACACGATCAGATGTCTGTTTCTACAGGGTTCAAAAACAGAGCAGTCTGAAAAGAGGAAGAGGGACATAAACAAATGAAACATCACCTTTCCCAGCCTCTGGTGACTGGAATTCAAAATTCAAATACAAAATTAATATACAGTTTCTTCCATGGGTTGTTAAATGCATAAATCAGTGCCTTTATATGTTCCACTACATTTTTTTTCTGTTTGTCCATCTGTATTTTAATTTCAGCATTTATACCTACTATGAGAGCTTACCTACAGAAACACACTAGTAAACATCAAGTGAAAGAAAGAACAAATTTCATGTAAATTATCTTTATTACCCTATGCAGGGACAACTGTTCAGCTCTTAGCATTAGGGATACATGAGGTACCTGTAAAGGAGTACAAACATATCTTTTCATTCTGCTGCAGTGTGGTCTGAAAAACAGTGGCTGAACAATTGCTAGAAACCAGAACAATTAATTTAGTTTATTTACACAACCTCCTCCCTAAAAGGCATTATCCTTCTCTAGCTTATGTGTATTGGTCCTGTTCATCTTTGAACATGCTGATGCAGAAACTGTTATGGCATAGGACCAAAGCTAGTGAGATGTTTGCCCTGTTTCATAAAGCAGCTAGAG
This sequence comes from Pithys albifrons albifrons, assembly GCF_047495875.1. Taxonomy (NCBI): domain Eukaryota; kingdom Metazoa; phylum Chordata; class Aves; order Passeriformes; family Thamnophilidae; genus Pithys; species Pithys albifrons. The sequence continues at coordinate 25,656,525 of NC_092458.1, forward strand.
GTGAAAAAAAGGCGGGGTGGAGGGGGAAAAAAGAAACAAAATAATTCCTCAGGCCATAAAATAAAAGGAAAACATTGGCCAGAATGCATTCTGTTGCTCTGCACCAGAAAAGACCTAATCTAACACCAAATAGCAGTGGGATGTGTGGAACTAATTTCAAATTTTTTGCCATGCTTTCTCTGCAGGAGTATCAAATTGATATATTTTTTGCCCAGACATGGACAGATAGCCGTCTTCGCTTCAACAGCACCATGAAAATACTGACTCTGAACAGCAACATGGTTGGCTTGATCTGGATCCCAGACACGATATTTCGTAACTCAAAGACAGCGGAGGCTCACTGGATCACCACCCCCAACCAGCTCCTCCGCATATGGAATGATGGCAAGATCTTGTACACCCTCAGGTAAGCACTTGGCAAGGTGCGGGGTTGGAAGCTTCTTCTGCCTCTGGTGAAGGAAATAGTAATTTTCAGCAGTATTTTTGTTCTCTTCAGCTGTTTTTTTCCTGATGCTTACCTGATCATGCTTTACAAACATTTATATATTCAGGCGAAACTACTGCCTCCTTTAAAAGCAGTCTTGTCTTTCTAAGAAAGAATTAGAAATAGGTCTGTCTAAACTGTAGAAGTTGGGCTTTTTAGTTCTTATAGTAAAATCAGGAGCATGTAGTCCCATAAAATCTGTCACAAACCTTTCAGGTAGAGTTAGATGCAGGACTGGATAAAACATTCTAGAACATTCCTGCTAATGCAAATACTAGATTCTTCAAATAAATCATGCTGAAAAATAATCTGTTACATCTCATCATATAGGTGAATTGCTGAAGAAAAGGTTTTCAGAGTATTTCTAGTCTTTGTGATACCATCAACTATTTGGTATTTCAAATAAAATACAGGATATTAGAAACATAGTATATATATATACAGTATTTATAGACACAGTATACTATCTCTCTGCTTTAAAAACAAATCTGTGGAAATCAAAAAATGTGTTTACTTGTGGAACAGACGAGATGTTCAGAAGGGAGTTTTGCCATGAGCCACATTCCACACAGCAAACTGTTTCAGAAACATCTCTTTCACGCTACATTCTCTTCAGTGATTGTGTTCAGGCCTCTTGGTACAGCTGCATATTCTGATCATAATTGCAATAGCAGTTGGGGTCCAATAGAAAGTCCTTGGCAAACAATAAGAAAGGAAATAAACAGCTGGAAAAGCTACTGATATTTTTAGTGCCCTTTCTATCTTATGCTTGCTCCACTGTGCGGAACTCTTGCTTATTTCAGTTGCCTTTAGCAAACTTTAGACTTTAGGGATTAATATGTCAACTCCAACACCCTCTTGGCTGAGTTGTGGAGCGGGGTTTTTGAGGGGTTTTGAATTAGGTGTTTTGTTTTGTTTTCTATTAAGTCCTGTTCCAGTATTTCAGTGCAAGTTAAGTGTCTACCTAATAGTAGATAGACTTACATACCTATTACTAAGAAATTATTTGCTGTACGGACTGCAAATTTTTTCTAAAACAGCTAAAAGAGAGTTAATACTTGACCCATTGGAATGAGCATTTTTAGTTTGTGAAAAGTATTTTGAGTACTGCTTGACTCCTTAGGTCAACATCCTTTTTACTCAAGAAAAGGTGTTAGAATGATCACTGTACATTGTTAACACTGTGTAATTCAAAACCAATTTATCTGACCTAAGTGTCAGAATTGGTATGACATAGAACAGGTAACTACTGTATGCCCTGGTACTGTCAGGTTGATGGGTGTTATGTGTTCAGGAGAAACTCTACAAGGTTCCGCCATGCTCCATGTCTTTCCATCCTCTTCCCTGCCCACTTCTGGGTGTGAATTCCCTCCTGCTGCAATACTGCAAATTCTTTTCTAGGGTCAGCACAATAACTCTATTAAATTCCTCACAGGCCACCTTTTCCAAGACAAAGGTTTTCTCTGTGCCATCCTAAATCTGAGACACAAACCTTTCCTCATCCAGCTTGTTAGATTTTTATTTAGTTTCCAAAAGGAAAAACCCACATGACCCACACTTGCTGCATAAATTCTGGCAACAAATTATGTACTATTTCCTGAAAAAGATGGTACAATAAACTAGCACTTAATCTCCCTGGATAAATACAATCAGTTTGTAAGCTATCAGACTGAAGATTATTGATTTTTATTAGTAATTTTAAAATTAGCTCCATTCTTTTGTGTTTGGGATGTCATGTGAAACAAGGTTTCAAGTAGGACTAAAAGATGGTTCTACTGTACAATATAATGGTGTATAGAGATTAATTAAGTTTTTCAAAGACAGCCAAAAGTGACTAGAAGAATTTTAAGTTCACACTATAAGTACATACATGTGGAGAATATTTTTCATAAGGTTCTTTATGAGTTTTTAATTTTGTGGAATTACACACTATCAGATCAGCCTTATTTACTGTTTCTTTTTGTAAAGACCAGTTGATTCCATCCCAGGTCTTTCAATGGTGAATTGTCTGAAGAAAAACATATGCACTGATTTCTTGGGATCAAGAAACTTTTGATGGTGTGTCTGAAATTATTTTAGGTAATTATCATTGTTTTGGATAAGGCTTAAATAGCCAATGAACAATCTGCAAATACAGTTATTTCCTTTTGGGTCTTACTTGTGGACATCAAGGCATTCTTGAATGATACTTAAGGTTACCCTACCTCCTCCTCTGTTCATTGCACTGGCATGTAGTAACAGGCGCTTGGTTTCTTCATAGGCTTACCATCAACGCTGAGTGCCAGCTGCAGCTACACAACTTCCCAATGGATGAACACTCCTGTCCTCTAATATTCTCTAGCTGTAAGTCCTGCTTTGATGCCTTATTGTTGTATATGACTAGTATGCAGAGGCACGAGTTTATTTCTGATTTCTGTCAGGTTGTTCAACTGTTCCCCAACAGGTATAGGAAGTTTACATTTGCTCAAATATTCTGGGAACTTTGGGTTTCCTCTCTTGCCCTTTCAGTCCATGGACTTGTCACATGAACTCTTATGTAGGTTTACACTGTTAGTTTTTGCCAGAACCAGCCTTTTTAGTTGATACTATAGTACGCTCTCAGGAGAAGCAGGTATTCTTACCATTCTGTGCAATGTTATTCTACTCAATCATGTGACATGCAAATGAGAATTGAACTTTCAGTTTTCTGATGGATGTGCACAGCTTGGGGACATACCCAGCAATCTCGGAACATCAGAGTTTATAGCACATAGTGTGGTAATGCCTCTCTGTTCCATAAGAAAGTAAATGGTGCAACTACTGTGAATCTCATTTTCCTTTTATTGCTCAGCTTGTCCAGTAGTCCAAATGTTGTATTGTTGTATTAAATACACCAATGTTGTTGGCATATTTAAAACATTCCTAACAGGTAAAACAAAAACTTTGGTGAAATGGAAGTTAAAAAAAGTCAGGTGAGTTAATCTTGAGGTCCAATATTACTGTGAGAAGTTACTATCATGACGATTCACTTGAAAAAAATTTGAGAACTGTCTGCTCATGGGTACACCTTTGTAATTCAAAGCCACATAAGGCAAATGTTTTACAAACATTTTTTAAAAGGGTTTCCACCAAAGATTTTAATTTGTCAACCCAAAGACTCAGAATATGTGTTCTTCAAAAGTGAAAGGGAAATGTATTGTTTTGTTTGTCTATTTAGAAAACAGATTTTCTCCTTAATACCTTTTAAAGTGCTAGAAGAATAACACTATTGAATGTCTTCATAATAAATATGCTGTTGTGGTGGTAGTGTTTTCCATTTATAAATAGTATACAAACAATGATCCTCAATATAAAACAAATTTAATTTCCGCTGATCCAGGATATATTTTTTCTTTTTCTACAGGAAAACTTTTTTTAAAAATCTTTCCCCCAAAATATTATTACTATATTGATTTTTTTTTTAATCTATGTATAGAAGTCAGCCTGGGCAGAAATACACAGTAGTGTATTTAATTCAGGTGTGTGGAATATATACATGCTCAACCGAACAAGAGATAGGTGGATCCTGAATGAGCTTTCCTCCTGGTGAACACTTGTCACTGAACTCTATTCACCTCAGCTATCTTTGGTTACTGCATGAAGCTACTCTTATCATGTGGCAATCTGCTGTTGTTTTTTGTTGAGGTACTGGGAAAGGTGTATGTGATCTTAAAAATCAAATTCTAGAAATTTAATTAAGCTTACTAAAATTTGGGTTTAAGTCCAAAGATACTAATTAAACCTACCACATAAATTTGATTAGTCTAGTGCTAGCAATATCCAAGGAAAGTAAACTCTAATAGACAGGGAAGTGGCTTCAAACCTTGCATTCCCTAAAAGCTGGACAGTTGCTGAATGCAAGAAAGTTATGCTCTGTGGTTTATATTTAAAGAGAGAAGATTATCAGTGGGAAATTTCAGCAGTCTCTGTTCCACGGCAAAGTTCAAAATATGTTTTACTTTGCAAAAGTTCTTCCTAATTTAGATCTACTAGTTCAGAACTCTTCTACTCTTGAAAACATATACATATTACTAACAAACATGTACTACTGTCTGTGGAGAGGGAGATTACACAGGATAAAGCAGAATGTGATTTTGTCACAGTTTCTGCTGGGGTTTTTTTGGTGTTTTTTTTGTTTGTTTGTTTTTTGTTTTTTGGGGTTTTTTTTGGTAATTTCTTGCCAGATGTAAAAACCTGTAGAGGAATATTAAAATAATGTTTTGTAGTTCTGTCAACCTTTTTGGTCATGTTGATAACAAAGGTTTATTTCTTTAGATTTATACTGAATTGTGTTATTTTCCTTGAACAATTTTAGCACCACTATTATCACCAGAACATCTCCTGTATGATTTGTTTCTTACATAACTCAGTTGTACTTTCAGCCTTGTGTATATTCATAGCAGTCTCTAAATACATGGCACTCACTGGGACTTGTGAAATGAATGACTGAGTGAATGCCTGAATGATTTATTACTGCCTTCTATGTAAAGTTTCTGAGGGGACAAGCTGATTTGAGATTCCAAGATGTGTGTCTTTGAATAAAATAAAAATCTTTGTAGAATTCACAGCACAGCTCTGCTTCCCTCTGCATCCCTTTTGTTTGTTCCCCAGCACACAGACAAATCTTTGTAGTTTCCACCGTAGGCAAGCTTGAAAAAGCGTAAGTGTCAGAAAATATTCCCTGCACCTCTACACACACATAAAGTTTAATATTTGAAATATCTAATTTTCAACATAAATTTCCCTTCTTATTTCAGAAATGTGAAACTCATCTTACATGTTGTCTGCAATATTTACATCTAGTGCTAGTTAATTTGCACTCTAACCTTGTTGTTACTCTGAGGAGAGCTGATGTTCCTTCAGTGGGAATACTTGGCCTGGAGAAAGGAGAAAGCAACAGTTTACAAACAGGACCCATCCCAGTTTGCTAATAGCAGTTATCAAAACACACCTACCCCTTCCTGTAGAAAATCTTGTTCAAGAACAGTTCCTGGAGCTCTCTACACTCTTTGATAGGACTTTAAAAGTAATAAAATAACCTGAAGCTCTTTACACTCTGTAAAAATTTTGTATGTGCTTCAGGTGACATGACGAGATAATCACCTGGCATATCAGGCCATATGGTCAGTGTGTGTCTGTAGTTGCTGTTCTTATATAGCTGTGCACTTAGCACACTCCTTATGTGAAAAGTTGATCACAGTAGCATAATGCTGGACTGCTATGCAATGTGACAGCTCATGCCCATTCTGTGTATAAGACTGATTTGATCAACCACATGTAGCAAGCAGAATTTCTTAATACAGAGCTGCTACAACATTGGCATCAGTGTCAATGCCTGCTATGGGTGTGCATTTCCCTGGAAACGTGAAGAAAGAATCAATACTGTCACTTGATTCCAGTGTAGCAATCTTTGGTAGATTTTCCTCTATATGATCACTTTCTTCATGTGGTTTTAAAGTACTATATGACTATATGCTGTTGCATAAAAATATTCTGTCACTGTCATTCTTCATTTGGGTTAATTTATCCTCCTGAGCCAAGGGAGGCTCTGCTGTTTTGGCACTCAAACAGCACATTAAACTGTCTTGGAGATCTCTATTCAGCACTGATTTGAGCATTGTGGAAATAGTTTCAGGATTCTGCCACAACATTTAGTTTATTGAGGTAGTTAGGATTCACATAAACATCAGGAAGGAAGAGATGTTCTGTCTGAAGGATGATGTCAGCACAAGAATAAGCAAATAAGACACAGGCACCAAAAAGCAGACTGGAAATTAGAAGTTAAGCACATTAATTGCGGAACCTCTACCATAGGTTGCTGTGAGCGCTCAAATATCATAGGGATTCAAAAGTGTTTGGACAAAGACATGTAAGACAAATACATTGGGAGCTATCAAGTATAATGAGATCACTCTTTACTAATAGCCACTATTTTTTTATTCTGAGAGAGTAAGAGCATTTCAAATTAAACAGTGGGCAGAAGTGATTGGATGGCTAAGCTACTTGAAAGAACATTTTTCCATTAGAGTCATCTGGCAACTATTTTCCAGCTGGCCTACATGGTTTTAGTTTTACTGCTGAAAACATTCCTGTTGAATGTTCTGGATTTTCTTAACTTGGGAGGACTAGGCATACTGCACAATGATGTGAACATGTTTGCACCCACACCTGCAGAACAGTTAATTGTTTGAGGTGTTCATTTTTTCAGATCAGCAGAAACCTGCACCTCTTCTCCCCTCCCATGTGCTCAAGAATAATTGCAATCATGACGCTCCTTCAGGTGACAAGACATGACAGCCATACCCAAATGAAGATGACAAACCCATTACACCTTGTTTTGAGCATCCAGTCAACTAACTTTTTAATTATGTACAAGGAGTTTTATGGTGGGAATCTGTGCTAGCTGTGTAATTGAGGTCTGAAGCAATCTGAAAGGCCATGTCTCAGGCTTTACTAGATGCAGTAATTCTGAGCTGCACTGCAAGATGCCAGGAAAAGAAAAGAAAAAAAAAAAAAAAGAAAAAAAAAGACTGAATTGATTAATGGGTTTTCATTGCTTTATTTTTCCTGCTGCTTTCTGATGAAGCTGCAGATACTGTTGTTTGTTTTTAAAAGCACCTGAGATTTAGACAATGGGAATTTTGGTATGTCTTGTAGCCAATTACTGTTCTTTACCCTAGTGAGAAGGTCTAATAATGTCTTGAGTTGCCCATGACGGGAGGATTGCTGCAAGGCTGGAAAAGGTGGACATGCCCAGAATTCCATTCTTACTGCAAACACCAAAATATATACCCAAACATACACAAACAATTCAAGTGTTTTAGTTCAATTTAGGGGAAAGCAAAATTTTCAGCTATTGATGGTCCAGTAAGCTCAGTCAGGTTTTGAAATATGCATTCTTTGCCTTTTAAATGTTAAAGTTTCGTTTTGTTTTGTTTTTTTCTTTTTGTTTTTTTTTAATGTTATACAAAAGTATGCAGAAAAAAAAGTAATAAGGAAATAAGAAATGCTTTTAAAAGAAATTCATCCAAATCCATCATAGAGCCTGAAAGAAATAAATCCCATCTTTCTAAATATACACTCAGTTCAATCAACTGTTCCCCCTTTGAGCATGAAACCTCTTATGGATATGCAATCAGTGCTTTGAACCTCATATCATTAATTTTCTAACAGAACTAGCTGTCATTGCCAATTTTAATGTTTCTCCTAGCCTAGAAAAGTAAATGCTGGTTTTGTGGAATGAGCTGTGCTTTGTTTCATCTCATGTGTCATCAGCAGAATCATTAATAAAGTCTGAGGGCAGAATTTTACTCCTGATGAAGAACAGGCCAGAAGGAATATAGCTTTATGTTCATATCTTGAGAGGAGTTTCATTAAGGATGCTGGGAATGCATTGAAGTGTGCAGAAAGAGCTTTAATCCACATCTGAACTTCCATATGTACCCTCTGTAATGGGCTGGGTCAGATCATGGGACATCACCGGAATTCTTGAATCAGTTTTTGTGATGAACATATTTTAGCTATTGTAGCTTTTTCCTCTTCTAGGAAGGTAAAAACTAAGGTGTATGCATCCTTCCTTCTCTTCAGAAGACTGTCTTTGTCAGAGAATAGTCAATATAGAGAGGTCTTATAAAGAGGGAAAAAGAAATATATTTACAAAGAAGCTTGTCCTTTGACAGTTTCCTACCAAACCTTGTATCTAGCATATGACTTGTGTCATATATGAAAATTCATGGATACAATATATGAGGCATGTCTGTGACACATCCGTCCTCCTATTTGTTTTCTAATCCCTCTCATACACAGTCATTTCCATATCTTCTTATTTCTGTTGCCCTCTTTTACACTCTTTCCATTACACATTTTTTCAAATACCTTGGCTAGTGTGCAAGGAAGTATTCAAAGAAAAATTAACCATCCCAAAGATTTATGAGGTGTATATGATTCTAAAGGGATCTCCTTTGCTTTTTTTAACCTGTGAGCATGAATGTTTCTAAGCATTTTTTTCCTGAAGTACCATCAATGACACCAGGGTTTAATGAATTTGAAATATGTTAAAATCTTATGTAATTTCATTTCTGCATTCCATTAGCTTTTCTGAATGTAATCTACTACTGCATTGCTCAGTTGTTAATTCTCATTAGGCTTCCCTAAAATTCCCTGCTGGTGTTTCTTTTTTTAATCTAACATAAGTAGTGTATTGTTTCTTGGGGAGTCAAACAGTTATCCAGTTCTTTGACTACTCACTACTGACTAATTCACTACGGCTTTCTGTGTGAGATTCCATAAATTTCTCAATACATGAGACACTGCATTAAGTATCTTTTAGATTTTTATGACTCTATTTCATAGCCAAGCCAAGACTCATAAAAAATATTAGAAGTTAATTTTGAATGTTCTGCTAATTTTTATGTAATTACTCCAATATGACGTACTTTATGAAACTGTTAAAATTCACCCATGGTATGAGTACATTCACTGTAAAATTATATTTCTAGATCTAATTTATGGCAGATCCATGCCAAACTAGAGCATATTGTAAGTATTTTTGTGGCACTGCTCTTTCTGTTAGTGTTCTGTCTTATAGAATAGAATCATAGAATCATAGAATCAATTGGGTTGGAAAAGACCTCCGAGATCATTGAGTCCAACCCTTGGTCCAGCTCTAGTCCATTTACTAGATCATGGCACTCAGCGCCACGTCCAATCTGCGTTTAAAAATCTCTAGGGATGGTGAATCCATCACCTCTCTGGGGAGCCCATTCCAATGCCTGATTACTCTCTCTGGAAAGAATTTTTTTCTGATATCCAACTTAAATTTCCCCTGGCAGAGCTTAAGCCCGTGCCCCCTTGTCCTATTGCTGAGTGCCTGGGAGAAGAGACCAACCCCCCCAACCTGAACTTCCCTTCAGGTAGTTCTAGACAGTGATGAGGTCACCTCTAAGCCTCCTCTTCTCCAGGCTAAACAATCCCAGCTCCCTCTGCCTCTCCCCATAGGGCTTATGCTCCTGTCCCTTCACCAGCCTTGTTGCTCTTTTCTGGACTCACTCCAGCACCTCAATATCCTTTCTGAACTGAGGGGCCCAGAACTGAACACAGTACTCAAGGTGTGGCCTCACCAACGCAGAGTACAGGGGAAGGATCACTTCCCTGGTCCTGCTGGCCACACTATTTTTGATACAGGACAGGATCCCATTGGCCTTCTTGGCCACCTGGGCACACTGTTGGCTCATGTTGAGCTTCCTGTCAATTAGTACTCCAAGGTCCCTTTCTGCCTGGCTGCTCTCCAGCCACTCTGTGCCCAGCCTGTAGCGCTGCAGGGGGTTGTTGTGGTCAAAGTGCAGGACCCGGCACTTGGCCTTATTGAATTTCATCCCATTGGAATCAGCCCATCTCTCAAGTCTATCCAGATCCCTCTGCAGAGCCCTCCTGCCTTCCAGCAGGTCGACACTCCCTCCCAGCTTGGTGTCATCAGCAAATTTGCTGATGATGGACTCCATCCCCTCATCTAAATCATCAATAAAGATGTTAAACAGGACTGGACCCAACACAGACCCCTGGGGAACACCACTGGTGACTGGCTGCCAGCTGAATGCAGCTCCATCCACCAGCACTCTCTGGGCCCGACCCTCCAGCCAACTCTTAATCCAGGAGAGGGTACACTTGTCCAGGCCATGGGCTACCAGCTTTTCCAGGAGTATATTACGGGAGACAGTGTCAAAGGCCTTGCTGAAGTCCAGATAGACCACATCCACAGCCTTCCCCTCACGCACCAGGTGGGTCACCTGATTTTAAAAAGAGATCAGGTTGGTCAGACAGGACCTGCCCTTCCTAAACCCATGCTGGCTGGGTCTAATCCCTTGTCCACCCTGAAGGTGCTTTTTCTTGTCTCTAACTGAAATAGCCAAATTTACTTCAAATTCCACTTTTCTTTCCCTAATTTTTTTCCTGCATGACCTAGCTCTATCTGTAAATTCTTCGTACGTAGCCAGCCCTTTTTTCCATAGTCTGTAAACTTTCTTTTTATCCCTGATTTCTTTCAGAATCTCCCTATTTAACCAAGCTGGCCGTCTTCCCCTCCGGCTGGCCTTTCGGCACACTGGTATAGCCTGTTGCTGTGCACTTAAAATTTCCTTCTTAAAACATGTCCATCCCTCCTGGACCCCCTTGCCTTTAAGGGTTGTTTCCCAGGGTATGCTCTGAATCAGTTCTTTGAATAGGCCAAAATCTGCTCTCCGGAATTCCAAAGTAGAGGTTTTAATGGTGGCTCTCCTTACATCCCTGAGGACTGAAAATTCTATTATTTCATGGTCACTATGCTCCAGGCGGCCTCCAACCACTACATCATCTACCAGGCCCTCTCTGTTTGTAAACAGTAGGTCTAGCGGGGCCTTATCCCTGGTAGGCTCATTTACCAGTTGATGAAGGAAATTGTCCTCTATACACTGCAGGAACCTCCTTGACTGCCTCTTCTCTGCAGTATGAAGCTCCCAGCAGATATCTGGCAGGTTAAAGTCACCCACAAGAACAAGGGCTGGAGATTCTGAGACATCTGCCAGCTGCTTGTAGAAAAATTCATCTCCTTCATCATCCTGGTTGGGTGGTCTGTAACAGACTCCCACAAGGGTGTCAGCCTTGTTGGCCTTGCCCCTGATTCTGGCCCACAGGCACTCAACCTTGACCCTGCTGACCTCAACTTCAACAGAGTCAAGAGACTCTCTAACATATAAAGCCACCCCTCCACCTCTCCTTCCCTGCCTGTCCTTTCTGAAGAGCTTGTAGCCCCCCATAGCAGCACTCCAGTCATGTGAGTCATCCCACCACGTTTCTGTGACAGCAACTATGTCATAGTTTTCCTGCTGCACTATGGCTTCCAGCTCCTCTTGTTTGTTTCCCATATTGGGTGCATTGGTGTACATGCACTTCAGCTGGGCCATTGATTTCTTTCTCAACTCGGGCTCTACACCCTTAGGCTTATCTCTGGAGATTCCAGTTTCAGTCCCTTCCCCCTTCAAACCTAGTTTAAAGCCCTCCTAACCAACCCTGCCAACTTACGGGCTACAGTTCTTTTGCCCTTCCTAGATAAAAGAAGCCCATCTGGTTTGATGAGACTGGGCAACACGGAGTTTGCCCCATGATCAAAAAACCCAAAATTTTGACGATAGCACCATCCCCTAAGCCACCTATTGGTAAGCTGGGCTTTCCTAAACCTCTCCTCATTCATCCCAGCTAGCACAGGAACTGAGGCAATTACTGTTCAAGGTGTATCAGAGGCACCTTTCTAAACATTCACAGATACATGGTTCAATGCTGGTTCCAAATTTATACACTATGTTGCAAATAATCTGATATTACATCCCATACCCACTAATACACAAACATTTCTTTTGTATAAAAAGCAGCAAAACTTCCCTGAGTTTAAAGTTTGACCCGATGATGAGGAAGAATTGATGGCAGTGGTTAATTTAAGTAATATCCTGTGCTCTTCTTTTCTTGAGGTTTTGTCCTAGTAGCAGAACAAATGTCTTTCTCCTTTTATAGTCACTCTTGAGATTTTTGGTCACAGGATTTAAGGCTCCTCTGGAGAGGGAGCAGCTGCCGTTACCTTCAGCAAAAAGTAGACCCTAGAGTAAAATTACAGCAAGTGCTAATTAGTGAAGGCTAAAATGCTTAACTCATGATATTTTGGGTCCAGTAAAATCTCCCTGAAACTCTCTGGATTGACGGTAGGCTATTCCAGGATCCTGGCATCTACTCCAGTTATGCAGTGGTCTTCCAAGGATCCCTGGTGTCTCCATTTTCCCGGCACAACTGTCTGAGGAAGATGAAATGCTTCAGAGCCAAAAAAATGCTGTTTTTTCCAGGACATGAAGATTAATGTAGGTGACTGTGTTTCAAGGATAGGACCCCTCAGCTCTTACATTTATACAAGGAGACTGGAAGTCTCAAATATCCCCATCTTTCAAAGCAAACATTCTTGTTTTTCTAAATTTTCTACTATTAACATATTTTTAAAAAAATCAATCAACATCAAAAATTTTTAGAAAAATAAAACATGCCTGAAAGCCATTTATCTTTGGCAAGAATATATGTAGCTAAGTTATGCTTATAGTGTCAGTAGAAAAGAAGAGAAAACACTGAAGCAAGGCAGGTGGCTGTTTGCATGTCTGATAGCTGACTGTATCGGCAACAGGCCCTGGAGTCTCTGCATGTGGCATTCATTGTAAGTTCTCATCATTTCATCACAAGATCTCATAATATTCAGAGTTTACTTGAGGCTAAAACCCCTGTAAGCATGTTATCATGTGCCAATGGGAGCTTGCTTTTTTTTTTTAACTGAACATTTGACAGTGTGACACAAATGCACCACAGGCAGAGGGAAAATAGCTTTCTCCCTCAAATGTAATATAATACCTATTATATACTACATATTTATATTTTTGTTAATTGCTTATTTAGGTGTTTCATAACTGGGTTTCAGATTAATCTGATCATTATGAAGAGGCTGGTCCAAAAACTGTGAAGTGCTGGCAGCCCTGCATTTGCAAATTCTGACATACAGAGCTCATATTTGTAATATACAGAGCACCAGGAGGAGACAGTCACACTCTTTTGCATCATATTCTTTAACATGAGAAGGAATGACTGATTTTGGCACTCTGTAACAATTATATCACTGTAGCCATGCTGTACCAACCTGTAGCCATGGATGACTGGAGGGGGGCTGTTGGTGGCTACAGGCTGCTCAGAAAGAACAGGAGAGGAAGGAGGGGTGGAGGAGTTCCACCTACATCAATCAAGAGATGGGTAGGATGTGAAGAGATGTCTCTGAAGAACAGCCATGAACAGGTTGGAAACTTATGGATAAGAATCAGAGAGCAAGGCAACATTGGGAACATTGTAGTTGATGACTGCTACAGGCTGCCCAGTCCAGGGGAGCCTGTTGATGGAGCCTTCTTGCTCCAGCTATTGGAGGCATTGTGCTCTCAGGAGCTTGTCCTGCTCAGGGATTTCAACCACACTGGAATCTGCTGGAAAAGTACTACAGTGAGCTGTAGGCAATCCAGGACTCATAGAATGCATGAAGGATATTTTCTTAAGCCAGGTAACAAACAGCCCTACCACAGGGGATGCAATGGTCACCAAAACAAGTGAGCTAATCTGAGGGGTCAAGATTGAGGGGAGTGTGGGCTACAGTGATCCTGCACTGGTTGAATTTGAAATTCTTAGGCATATTGGTCAGTTGAAGAGTAAAGTCAGGACCCTGAATATTAGGAAAGAAAATTTCCAGATATTCAAGGAATTAGTCGATAGAAACCCCTGGGATACTACTCACAGGTATAGAGCTGGCAGATCTTTAAGGATGCTTTCCACAGAACACAAGAATTCTTGATCCCCAGGTGTAAGAAATCAGGCAAGAAAGGCAAAAGACTGTCATGGCTGAGTTGAGACTTGCTGTTCAAATTAAAGGGTAAAAAGGAAACACACAGTCAGTGGATGCAGGGACAGATATCCTGGGAAGAGTGGATGGATGCAGTCCAGGTTTGTAGGGATGGGATCAGGAAAACCAAGGCACATCTGGAGCTGAACTTGACAAGGGATGCAAAAAATGACAAGAGCGGCCTGTACAGAAATGTTAGCCGGAAAAAGAAGATCAAAGAAAATGTACATATCTCAATTAGTATGACTGGCAAACTGGTAACAGCAACAAGAAGAGTGAGGGGTATGCTCTTACAAGCGGTGCCCAGACTCTTAACCATTCTGTGCATAGCTCACTCCTCTTTGGGCTATGGGCAGACTTTTGTCCTTGGTAATTATTTTAATTCTTGAAGAAACTTCCTAGGGCACCTTCCAAGATGCAGGCTACACTGTGTGTGCACAGATGTTACATCATAAGCTCATTTGGCATTCCTTTCTTTGGAGGGCTACATTTTTGCAAATGCTGATATAATTACCTGTGTTTATTCCTTGTAGTCTCCCTTAATGTAACTGAAATGAACATCATGAAATATAACATTAAACATGGTAGTGCAAGTCAAGGTAGCCCACTGCTGAGCAACTTAAAAGCTGCAATATTTCCTTTCTCTTGCCCTGACTTGCACATTTCCATAGACAGGAGACAAGCTGGGCTTGAATCCAGAAGGTTGTAGCTATTTTAGGTCTCTAGTAGAATACGTATTATATTTTTAAAGAAACAAAGAGCAGGTAGTTTTGTAATTACTTTTGTTCTTGCAATATGTGGTTAAAAAAAGAAAAGAAAAAATTGATTGTGTTATTGTCTTCCATGGCCAAGTCACTAATGTATCTACAAACCATGAGCAGTGTGTGTTCGAACTTCTTGGTCTCTTATAAGAAATGAAGAATTGCTGCACAATTTCTTCCAAGTGCAGAGAAACTTTTTGGAACTTTGAGAACTAAGAAGTACCAAACCAGTGTCAGAACCAGAGCAAATACCAAGTAATTGAGAAGGAGAGAAAAGGATAATAAGGAGAGATCAGAATTACCAAGGTCAGCCAGATCACATGCAATATGTCACAGGAGTTTTAACAAAAACGGTAACTACTGACTTCCAGATTAAACTCATCTCGGCTGGAGTCCAGTCCACACTTGTTACTTTTGCCAGGCTTAACTGACCAATGATAATGAGGTTAGTAGAAGCCATTAAAGGTTTACTCATAACAGACACGAGATTTAAGATGAAAACACCAAGTCTTCAATTTGTTAGCCTTGTCTTGTCCACTTTATTTAGTTTTAACACAGTCTAGAAAAAACAAGGCAGCCTAGAAATTACATGAAAGGCACCATAATTTCCTTGCTTCTGGTCCTGAAAAATTAATGAAAAACCAAAAGTGCATCCCCAGTGCTGATGGAGCTAAGAAAGTGAAGGAAGCAAGGCAGGCATGCAGCTTTGAATGTTGTTTTGCTAATGGTGCTAGAAGACGATTGGGGAAATGCTCTGTTTACCTGTTCCTCTAAGACGAATGTTGCTGAAGTTAGCCTGGCTCCATCCCTTGCTATGAAGTGCAAGTCTGTCTCCTTAAAAGTGATTAACTTTGTGTAAAGAGCATGCTATATGACAGAGAATAAAATTTTAATCCTTTTTCATAGTTGGGTAGATTATGTCTCTTTCTATCAAGTAACTCTTCTGACAGACAAACAAACAAGTGATAAGATTGAAGTGGAGAAAGCAGAAACACACATCATGACATGAAACTTAAATTATTTTTTAAAAACATATTTTTAGATTCTCCCATAGGATGTAGATTTTCAATTGGTTCTTTAAGAAACACTGCAGGTTTATATATCTAAATACAGATACTATTTCTGTGGAATGAAAATTAAGTTATGATTTAATGTTTGGGTTAGCCATGCATATTAAAAAGTAATTAATTTTTCCCTTTTTTTTATAATATGACTTCTGGCAATTTTTGGTACTAATCTGTTAAAGCTCAGGAAAAGCTGATTTTTCCACAAAATCTTTCTATCAGTTGTAAGAAAATAAACATAGGGAGTCATGTAGATAGAAGAAAAGGTCCGTGCTGTTCTGGTATGACTTGCCAGATCCACAACGAAGACAATGGGTCTCCTTTCTAGCTCTTTCTACCTGAGTTTGTTTCGCAGGGAAAGCAAGGCAGTATAAGGAGAGCTGGTGTGTGACTTTTGTCCTGGTGGCGGTAGGAGCTCAGAAGTTCTCCCAGCTCCACCAGTTGCAATGTAACCTTAATTAGACTACTTGTTTTATGTAGTCTGTTGCTTTTTCTGCCACTTGCATTGATGTCTTTTGGGGAGCACTGGTAAGCAAGGCTAGCTGCACGTGTCTCTTCTGCTTGGTCAGCCCTGAGGGTATCAGTTCAGTTCTGGCAGCCTGATTTAACATCAGTGTTTCTTCTCTTTGGAAAACAACCATCAGTGAAAAGCCAACAGCCTTATTAAAACAAATCTGATTATCAGAAAGTGGAATGAATTGCAGTTCACAGTATTTAGGTCCTTCATCCATATCTTTCTATTTTCATCCTTAACAACACAGTTTACTGGAAAAACACATCAGAGCTTTTCCATGCTTGATGGGGGCCCCTTATGCAACAAAAAGATGAATAAAGTTCCTAGCCTTGGCCCCTAAGCTCAAGGCCATGCTGCAGGATATATTAAAGACTTTTAAATCCCTAATTGAAACTGTTTGACTAGAGCAGAATAAAATCATGTGTGTGAAAGGCTAATATGAAATCAGTCCTTGATTTGTAGATGAACATATCATAGAATCATAGAATCATAGAATCGATTGGGTTGGAAAAGACCTCCAAGATCATCGAGTCCAACCCTTATATTAGGCAAAAAGATCCATCCTGATCTCACCATCTTCTGCTCCAGTTTTTTCCTTGGTTAAAAAAACAAGCAACATGAATATAACAATGGCACAACTGTCAAAAGAATCTCTGATCTCTGTCTCACAGGTGTATATCCTTCTGCACATACCACTCACAGACATGCGTAAAATATGAGAACGGGTGAGAAAACAGATATGTGATGGTTTTCAATCTTTGCTGACGTGTGCTCAGCTACTAAGGCAAAAAGCAATATGCAAGAAGGGTGTATAGAATTAAACAGGATGAAGCAAAAAGAAGAACAAATCCTACTGTGAAACCTGTAAAATGGACAAACTGACTGTCCTTTAACTTTTTTCAATATAATATATGTCAAATATTTAGACATGGCCTGAAGGCACTCTGATGTGGCTATGCTTTTAAGTCTTCCTTTAATGTACATTAACTGATTTGACATTTGTGTGCACATTTTCTGTAACTGTGCTTAAAAAAAATGTTACTAATATTGTCTTCATGGGTTTTAACAGTATAGTCTGCATATTTCATGACATTTGAACTGATGAAGGCTGAATGTCAGAGCTGATGAAGAATTTTCAAGGAATTTTTTATTTTTTTTCCTTTGGAAACAGGTTATTCCTGTAAAATGTAATATCTCTCTTTGAGGAACATACATGAATTTTTGGCCATTAAGAGAAAGAAGTATCCACCATATCACAACCTGAGGCACTTGAATCCTAAATATGTGACACTCAATTTCAAATCTTATCTTAAAAGGACAATGGAGGGAGACTCGATACATCTTTTTTTTTCCTTTTGCTTGTAAGTGATCTGATCACATACAAGCTATTTACAGTTTTTTAATTTTTTTGACTCTGATTTTTTCACTGCAGCAGGTGCATTTAATATGGTTATTCTGAAATATACACATTAAGGAAAAATAGTAGCTATTTTTCACTTACAGTAGTTCCTATGTATTTATATGAAAGGAGGCAAAAATACCACCTTCTTTAGGAAAAAACAATGGTAACAATTGAGAGCACTCAATATTTTTTGTATTTTAATTCTGGAAAGTCAGTTGCTGTTGTTAAGTTAAAAGAAAGAAAAAGTAGCAAGAGGTACATGTTTGTACCTTACAGGTATTTTCTTCCTGTGTTGACTGAGTTCAAATGAAGCTACTAGACCAAATGAGCAGTTTATCAGCAAGTTGTGACTTTCAATAGAAGGGAACTTTGAGGTCTGAATGGTGTATTTGTTCCCAGTAGTTGTTTGAAAGTTAACATTTCAATAAGACAACACTGCTTGCTTCTGACAGCCAGAAAAGACAACCCCAGACTCTCAGACAAACATCTCTTATGATTAAAAGGAAACTGAAATGTCCAAGTGTTTCGTAACATGGTATTTTCTTTCTTTCTGTCTCCAAAACCTTTCTCCAAAGTCCATACTTGAAATCTTTAAAACTTTTCTTATCTAACCAACACAAAACTGGAGACAGGAAGATAAAAGGCTGTTCCTGGGAGTTTGCAAACCTCAAAGTTGTCTGGGAGATTTTTACAGCAGGTTTCTATCTATTTACATGCAAAATATAGCAACATTTCTTATGTAAAGGCTTAACAGAACTGATACTTAAAAATCCTGGCCTGTGGTACTATCAGATTTCAAAAATTAAGCAAAATGAGCCTGCTCTCTACTTGTGTAGGAGTCTCAGCAGGAAAACAGGTCTTTTTGTGATTACAGAATTACAACTGGACTTTTATCTACAGTCATGTTCACTGTGATTCGTTACAGCCACCAAAGGTTGTCTTCCCACTAGTATCTTACATAACTGTGTGTACCAGAGCAAAACACATTAATGGCCAATGCATGCTTGTATTATTTAATGGATAGATACTGTATTAAAGTGCATGGTGAACTAATATGACAGTGGTAATTACCTGAAGTGAGGGAGGTTCTGACTTGAGAGAAGAAAAAGAAAAATCACCAAGGACAATAAAGCATTGGAGAAGGTTATCCAGAGACATTGTAAAGTCTGTCCTTGGAGGTATAGCAGTTGGCTCACGGTTTGAACACAGAGGGTAGTAGTGAATGGGGTAACATCAGACTGGCAACCTGCCACTAGTGGAGTTCCACAGGGCTCCATCTTAGGCCCTGTGCTCTTCAACATCTTCGTGAATGATTTGGATGCAGGACTGGAAGGGATGCTAATCAAGTTTGCAGGTGGCACAAAACTGGGAAGATGTGTCAACTCCCTTCAAGGCAGGGAGGTCCTGCACAGAGACCTCGACAAATTAGAAGACTGGGCAATCACCGACCATATGTATTTCAAGATGGGGAAGTGCTGGATTCTGCACCTGGGATGGGGCAACCCTGGATGTACGTACAGACTGGGGAATTTGATGCTGGAAAGCAGTGCCACAGAAAGGGACCTGAGGGTCCTGGTCAATGGCAAGTTGAATATGAGTCATCAGTGCTGTGGTGTAGGGGTAAGGTGGGGGGAGTTAATGGTGGTCAGAAGAGATCAGGCACAGCAACAAAAGAAGTCTTGATCAGAAGGCTTTATTTTTAGTTACAGCTTCACCTTTTATTTACTCTTGTACACAACATGCCATCACACTAGTGGTTAGTCAGTTCACCAGACATACATGGAAACATTCTACTGGCTACAAGGTATCCCACATTCTACAACTGGCTCTCTCCTCCTTAAGGGTGCACTCCAAAATGCTCTCCTTCAAGGATACACTTTGAACTCCCCAAGATCAATTACTTCATCAATTGCCTCAGACATTAGGGGACCCACAAACTCACTATCACCCCCACACCCTGGCAGCCATGAGGGATAACCATGTCCGGGGGGGCATCAGGCACAGCATCACCAGCTGGTTGAGGGAGGGGATTGTCCCACTCTGCTCTACAATGGGGCAGCCTTGCCTGGAATATTGTGTGCAATTCTGGATACCACAATATAAGAAAGATATTCAGATATTGGAGAGTGTCCAAAGGAGGACAATGAAGATGGTGAAGGGCCTGGAGGGGAAGCTGTGTAAGGAGCAGCTGAGGTCACTTTGTCTGTTCAATCTGGAGAAGAGGAGACTGAAGGGAGACCTCATTGCAGTCTACAACTTCCTCACGAGGGGAAGAGGAGCAGCAGCAATAATCTCTTCTCTGTGGTGACCAGTGACAGGACACAAGGGAATGGGCTGAAGTTGTGTCAAGGAAGGTTTAGGTTAAATATTAGAGAAAAATTCATCATCCAAAGGATGGTTGAATGCTGCAACAGGTTCCCAGGGAAGTGGTCACAGCATCAAGCCTGATAGAGTTCAAGAAGTGTTTGAATGATGCTCTTGGGCACATGGTGTGACTCTTAGGGATGGTCCTTTGCAAGGCAAAGAGTTG
This sequence comes from Pithys albifrons albifrons, assembly GCF_047495875.1. Lineage (NCBI taxonomy): Eukaryota > Metazoa > Chordata > Aves > Passeriformes > Thamnophilidae > Pithys > Pithys albifrons. The sequence goes on from NC_092458.1 coordinate 25,676,739, forward strand.
GACATCATGCATCCCTTCCAACTCAGCATATTCTCTGATGCTGTGATTCTGTTTTTGAGATCAACTGGAGAAAGCCCTGAGACACCTCGTCTGCATTAGTTTCAGGAATTTTAGCAGCAGGTTGAACTAAAGACATCCTGAAATCCCTTCCAACCTGACCAACTGTATCATAACATCTTTTTCACATAGGTAAATTATTAATTCTTTCTTACAGAGTAACTTGTTCACATCCAGAGGTAGAACTCTCTGCATGTGAAAACCATCTCCCCATAAAGCTTTTTAAGAGAACCAGTTTTCAGTGTTGGCTTACTTGAAGAACTCCCAGAAAGGGGTAGGGGAGAAGAATTGAAATTTTTTTGTAAACAAGATAAACTTTAGTTGATCAATATTTTGGGATTCTTCCAAAGAGGAATACAGACACATAGTACCTTTAAAAGCCAAGCAGAATATATAATTTATCCTTTTTTATTTTCCTAGAGGTTGCCCTACTGTGCATATTCCAGGAATTGATTGTCAGGTCCCTGGCATACAGCTGTGATAGCTAATTCTTCCACCTGTTGGCTATTGGCATTCCCACCACAACAGTACTCAAGGGCTCTGACACTAATTGCAGCAACTTGTTCCACTCTGCTAAAATTAGACAATCCTTCTGTTTCTTGTCACATGTCAAACAGAAGAGCTGTTTCCCCTCAGAATCCTCTCCTATTTTTACAACTTTCTCCAGAAACCTCCTAGATGTGTTTGTCTTCTGCAATGCTTTCCTTTTCTCCTTTCTACCTCTTTTAATTCTCCTCCCTCTTGCCCCCATTTCCTTTTTTTTTTTCCCCTTTTTCCTCTTGTTTCACTTCACCCTAGTGTCTTCTTTGGCCCATCACTATTTCCTTTCTTCACCCATATGGTCTTTCTTTGCAATCCTGTATGGTTTGTCTGTGGCAAGAATGCCTTCCCTCAGCTGGCAAGAAAAAAACGTTCTTTCCATTTTCTCCATTCTTTGTCAAGAAAGAGAAAGGAATTTAGAGGCTGAGGTTCACCTGTGAAACCATAATTGTAACAGCTACAGAATATCTCTTGCTTGGAAGATCAGGGTGACCTCTGTACAGGAGTGCCAAGTGACACTTAGCTGGACAATTACATACAATTAAGGTGGCAGAATTAAAAAGCTGAGAGAAGGAGCCCAGGAAAAGTAACGAGAAGACTTAAGAAGTAGAGAATGTATTTGTGATGGAGATGTTGACAGAGGAGAAAAATGGATAGTCATGTCTGTGTTTGAAAAGGCAGATGCAAAAAAAAGGTAGAACCTACAGATAGAAATCTCAAGAATCCTGAATTTCAGGATATTACAGTGATGGGAAACTTGGATTTAGGAAATAGAGGAAACATAGAGAGCTAGTATAGATAGTAGACCAAGATTAAAAAATAAACAGAGAAACAAAATGTGTAATTATTTTACTGTTCAGGACTTGAGCAGAAAAAGACATAAACCAGTGCCATATACCTACCTATCACACAATTTTAAAAATTTTGTGAATTTGCTTTTCTAAATTCTGTTTCATAAGCATCAGTTCAAATAATTAAATAGTGTTCTTAAATTTTTATCATTCGCTCAAATCTGACCAGCTTCCCTAAAAAAACTCAGTATTTATCTTTCCAGCAATTTCCTTATCATATACTTTTGATTTTTTTTCTTCATTTTAATCAGAACTTGGAGCAGAAGAGCTGAAATGTTGTAATGTATATTCTCATTGTGTTCCTCCAATAAAGAAAGGCGAGGCATAGTAGAAATTTCTCTCTTGAGATTTTATCTCTGTAGAATTTCTGGACAAAAGTAATAACCAAATGTGAGACTGAAATATCATTCAGACTGATGTACACACTTCCCAGTGATGGTCCAAATGAAATCTTTTGATATTCTGGAAAGTAATCATCATACAAATACTGTCTTGATTGACAGACTACAATTCAAAACCTGTTTCACCATTTTAATCTAAACTTCAGTTTAAAACCATTATCTATCATAGACATAAAACATTTTTGAAACCACAGGAAAAGCTAATACCTGTAATAGACAGAACTTAATAGAAAGTTCATAATGACAGTTAAAGAAACAAGGTTTTAGAAATCTCTCAAGGAGATTTTTGAAGGTTCTTTGAAATAGTATTTAATTTCTTCTCACGTCTCAGCTCAGGTGTATAAATTACTACTTTTCCATCTGTGTAAGGCCTTGAGAAAATGAAGAGGCTTTTGTTAAGTAGCCTAAAATACTTTTGCACTCCATTAAAGTGTCAGTATTTTCAAGACCTTTTTATTAAGTCATTCTGTCTATAGAATATTACCTTCCTTTCCAGCCTTGGAGGATTTTAAGATATTCAATATGAAACTGGTAGAAAATTTGCACCTAGTAAGACTATTAAAATTGAAATAATTAACTTATATGAGTATTAGTGTGATAGATATACCACAATCATATTTCTAGAATAGTAACAGTGAAATGGATTTGCTATACTATCTGAATCAAGTCAAAAACAACAAAAGGGTTTTTTTTGCAAATACTTATCTTTGATTTTTAATTAACAAGTCCATTTAAATAGAGTCTTGACTTTTATTTTTCTTAATATAAAGACAGAAATTCAACAGTTGAAGTGACTTTCCTCCCTTAGAACTGATAAACTTTTGAGGTGATGATAGACATGTAGTAGATTTTGACCTAGACCAGTTTGGTGTCACTTTGGGGTTTTTTTCCTACTTTTTAAAATGTTGCTTGTTCTTCTGTTCACTGTTGTGAATGACGTGTGATCTTATAAATTAAAAGTGCAACAAACCCACTTAAACAGGTACATTTAGCCTTACATCAGGTTTAATATGCCCAAAGTATATAAAAAAGTAAATAAATCTGTAAGTTTTTTGTTGTGTTTTTTTTTGTCAGTGTGTTAGTGTGGACATCTGTGGTATACTTCAATCATGTAAGATATCTACAAGGGTTTGTAACACTCAGTTTGAGGCCAGAAAGACTTCAGATTATTAGATTGGAGGAGGTGCCATACTACACTGGAAAGGAACCTAAAAGTCACATGTTGTCATGGTGTAGACACACAAAATTCACATGCTGTGGTGGCAGAGAGGTGAATCTTAAGAATTTTGGTGTTGTGAGTATCTTCTTGGATGTCTGGCATAGGATATCAGCTAAAAGTGTTTGAATGCCAAACTAGCTGGTCCATGAATCCATGTAGGGTTGTCACTGAAGCCTCAGTGCATTTCCTCTTCATGGTGTAGGCATTGACTAATTAATGTGAGCTACCAACACCAACCTTAATTGTGCCAGATACCTATCAGACAAAGGGGACATTCTAGAGGATTTCTGTAACCACATTCTTATTTTCAATTCTCTTTCTGCAACTGGAAGACTTAGAAACTTAATTTTAAAAAGACAACCTGGCAATGTGCATGTTGTTCCTGTTTCCAGGAGCTGGATTTTTAAGTGAAATAGCAACTTCTCCAAGAAGGTTTTTACCCAGCACGTGGTTGGAGTTGCCAGATAGTGAGGGAAAAGCATGTCACATGTTCGGTCACTGGTTTTGGTATTTATACTTCCTTAATATATTGAGTTTTCTAGTTATTAGGAAAGGGATTGTCATATTTCTTTGGAACAAAAACATCTCACATAGTTACCATTGCTCTTCTGTGTTGTCCAAGACTAGGATTGCTCTCATTTTTGCCTCTGTGCATGCGATGTAGAATATTAAATGATTCCTAAACATAACAGTGTATAACTTCATATGAACTACTGGCCTGTATGTTAAGAAATCACATTTTAAGTTCATCATTAAATATCTAAAGGCTGATGATAGCCTGAAATAAATCTGTGGATCTGGCTTTGGGTTAAAACATTTATCTACTTGTATAGTAGAATTACTTATAAATAAGTACCACAATAAGTACCCTATGTGAACAAAGCATGTGTTCATCTGGAACACTGAGGCTGTATCTGTTGCAGGAAAATAAACAAAACCAGAACGTATTTTTAGGTGCTGGAATCAGATGGCATGGATGACTGGATTTTTGGATCAGCCCCTTGGCAGGGTCATTTTCTTTACTTACTAACTTGCTCTCCCATTTTTCAGGAAGAGATTTGGGAAGGTGAGAAGAAAGGTTGCCCTTTATGTAAAGTAAGAGCTTAAATTCATGGAACTCTGCTAGGGAATGAGTGACAAGCACATTTAGAGTTTACAGCTAAAGCCCTTGTGTCAGTTGAATGTACACAAATCCATGGAACCAGGTGGAGTGCATCCATTGGCTAATGTAATTGGAAAGACATTTTCTATCACCTTTGAGAGGTTGTGGTGGTAGATGCATTTTACAGATGACTGTAAAATGCAACACCACATCTGTTCTCAAGGAGGCATAACCTCAGTCTCTTGAAAGGTTATAAAGCAAATCCTCCTTGAAAACATCTCCAAGCAGAGAAGGGATAGAAGAGTGCTTGGCAGCATCTAGCATGGATTTATCATGGGCACATCATATCTGGTCAGACAGATTGCCTTCTCTGGTAAGATGACTGGCTTTGTGGATAAGGGGATGTTGTGTAGATCTTTGACACAGTCTCACATAGTATCCTTGCAGCCAAATTAGTGAGACCTGGTTGAGACCTAGTTTCATGATTGGATTGTAAATTCTATGGAAAATTATCTGTGCTATTTACTCAAATCTGGGGTTCTGTGGTACAAAATCTATCTATGGTCAGTTGCTAAGGGCTTCCACACAAAGGAACCTTATACAGTGGTGGAGATGGGTTACAGGAACTTTAAAAGAAGTTTAATACAGAGAAATGCAAACTTCTCTAGCTGGGATGGAATAAACCCTTGTAATCGGGCTACTGCCTGGGGTTCACTGGCTAGAAAGCAGCTTTGCAAAAAAAAAAAAAAAAAAGACCTAGATGTCCTGGATTACTTTTTATAGTTGCAGAACCATCAGTAAAATACATCATGCATCAAGGGGAACATAGAGATGAAATAATTTTAAAAGTTATAACAAAGTGAGAAATAAGTCATAAGTCTCTGAATTTGCTTAAGAAATAATTTATTTGCAAACTTAAATCAAAGAAAGTTATTTAAAAATGCCAGCACATAAATGAAATACAAGTACCAACAGTGAAACAGAAAGGGGTGGGCAACGCAACACTTTTTTTTTTTTTTTGAAACTGGCTAAAGTAAGTGTAATCTTGCTATCTAGATTTACATTCATTTGCAAATCAAATCCTCCCCTTGAAAGAACAGAGTATTCAAAAGAGGATTTGAAAGACAGAAAGCGCTGGTTTATTTCTTTTTGGCTGACTTGAATAATGTACATCAGAAAGTTACCTCAACTATTACTTTTATGGTTTGTATTGAAATTAGATTCCTTATTTCTATTCAACAAATTCATTCAGCTGTTCAGTCTTTATCGGTTGTGTTATACTCCACTTCATTAATCAAACAAGAGAGTAAAGGAGGGAATCAGGAAGGACAATCTTCAAAAATTATTCTGGTTTTTTTATATGAAAAAATATTATTCAGTTTTTCACAATATCAGTAATGCTAGTATTGAAAGAGAAATTGAGAAAAATACCTTATGTTTAGCAAGTATGATATGTCTGGATTCAAAGAAGTCTTTGCTTGAAGTTTAAAGAAGATTCTGCATAATACATTTTTTCTTCTTTGCAGCGAAAGACAATCTATAAAGGTGTACAAGCCATAGAATTGTTGGCAAGGCAGAAGGGACAGGAGTTTTAGGAGGAAAAAATAAGAAATAAACAAAGCAAACTTGAAAGAAATTGATGTCCCTGAAAAAGCCAGAAGAAATTTTTTCCCCGTTCTTTCCCTGGGAAAGATAGGCTCTCCTTCAAGTTCCCATTATTGTGCTCTCATTAGGACCACAGCTACATCTATTTTTTTGTTTGTTCTCCTTTTCCATGGATCCCATGTCATAACATTTACTTTCATCTCTTCCTCGTTATTTGTCTTCTTTGCATCTGCTTACTCTTTCTTTTCTCAACCACCCTGTGGTCTGTTTGATATGACCAGGTATCACCTTCAGGCTGCTTCCTGAAAGTTTCTGTCTATGTCTTCCCTCCTCTGTTTCCCTGTGGACTTGGTGCTTGTCACAGGTGAAACATTCTGCCTAGAAAAATAAGAATCAGCATAGCAAGCATATTTCAGAGTGTAGGACCATTAGTTTCTGTCTCCATAGTAATTTGCACCTGTTACCATAGAGGATGCACTGACTGCCTTTCCATTCTGAATGTGGTGCTTTTCTGTAATGGGATGGGGAACAGAGAGGGTTGGTGCTGTCTGTGTGTATGTTGACTTACAATGTTCTACAGCTGTTTCTTGGCCTCCCTACAGTGAAATTCTTTGCATAAGTTTTGCTCTAGGTTGTAGTTATTTTTTCACTCCTGTTATTTTTGTTGGTAGAGATTTTTTGGTTTGGTTTTTGGTTTGGTTTGGTTTTTTTGTTTGTTTGAATGGATTTTTTTGTCTGGAGAATTTTCCACAGTAGTCTGTGCACCAGAAGTCATCTTAGAAAAAGAATACAGAGACTTCTAACATAGTATTCACAGAATCATAGAATCATTTAGGTTGGAAAAAACCTCTAAGATCATTGAGTCCAACTGTTTACCCAGCACTGCCATGTCCACCACTGAACCATGTCCCCAGGTGCCACATCTACATGTCTTTTAAATACCTCCAGGATGATGACTAAGCCACTTCCCTGAGCAACCTGTTCTAATGCTTGACAACCCTTTCAAGGCAGAAATTTTTTTAATATCCAACTAGGATATTAAGAAATGTTCCTAATTGCAATCTTTCCTGGCAGAACTTGAAGCCATTTCCTCTTGTCCTATACCTTGTTAATTGGGAGAAGAGATTGACCCCCACCTGGCTACAATTTCAGATGGTTGTAGAAGGTGATAAGTTCCTCCCAGAGCTTCCTTTTCTGTAGACTAAACAAACCTGGTTCACTAAGCCACTCCTCATAAAAACTGGTCTCAAGACTCTTTCCCAACTCCACTGCCCTTTGCCAGTCACACTCCAGCACCACAGTGTCTTTCTTGTTGTAAAGGGACCAAAACTGAACTCAGGACTCAAGATATTGCCTCACTGGTGCTGAGTACAGGGTTATGATCACTACCCTGGTCCTGCTGACCACATTATAGCTGATCAAACCATTGGTCTTCTTGGCCACCTATGCACTCTGCTGGTTTATGTTCAGCTGCTGTCCACCAACATACACAGGTCCTTTTCTGATGAGCAGCTTTATAGCCTCTCTTTTGCAAGCCTGCAGCACTCTGGTGGTGTTGTAATCCAAGTACCTGTGCTTTTGTTTTTCCAGATGTCAAATAACTTTAAAGGTCATTTATTCTTCTTCTTTAAGTCAAAAGTCAACATAGTAAGAAGCAACTGCCCAGGTAGTACCAATCACTCAAACATCATATAGCCAGATGTAATCCTTATACTTCTAGTACATGTCACTGTTCAATATCACTTTCTTTCAGTCATCTCCTGTGTTGAGTAACAGAAAAAATACTTTTATCCAATCAACAAATTTCCTGCTTCACATTCAATCAAGCACCATGACTAAAAACTGATAAGCAATATATCTCCTTGACAGATACGTATTTTCATTCATATATTATTCTTCTGAATGGCAAGTAGAGGCAAATCTCATTTCATAGTAAAGACCAAAGGATAAAAAACAGAACAAAAGTTGTCTATGCATGTATTTTCAGAGTGAAAAGACTCTCCTGTCTCCAAGTCAGAACTGTCTGGCATCTATTACTTCATCTAATTTTAAATAACGTTTTTCTCATTGTGTTCCATCTTAAGGAGACCTTTAGCTGTGGTATCTATGAAGTCAGAGATTCTGCAGTCATGTTCTTTCTTCCAGTCGCTGTTGCCTGGCTAGTCCAGTTTCTCTTTCTGCTTTCAAGCAGCCTTGAAAACTGAAGTCTAGGGACCAGGTATTTAACTTGCCAAGCACACACCTGGAATTTCACTTATGTTTTATTTATCCAAAAATAATTGCTCACTTCATTTCCATTTTTTCCATAAGTGTCTTCTATGCATTCCATTGCTTAAAACAAAATAAAAAAAATTTAATGCGTAGCAAGATAAAAATCTATGTTCATTCTTGAATTACTGCTGTAAGGAAGCATGATCTGGACAAATGCCATTGGCTTAATTTTAAATATCAGTGTTTCAACTATTCTTAAACCTTTATAGTCAACACAGCCCCTGATAAAATGGGTGACTACTCCGAAGGGTGCTCATTATGAGGCCTTGGGATCAGTCAGTGAGTTGATGAACTGCACACATTGGCCTGATTTTTGTAAGGACCCATTTTGGCTACCACTGTCTTAATACAGAAACCACTTTTTGCAGTGTTTTCAACCCTTTGGTATTTATGGATTCTAAACTACTAACACAGATTAATCGCAATTCACTACATTGAGTGGGCCTGTAGAACAAAAAGTATACTTTGATCACAGGGTCACATATTCACAGGTGGTGTTTTTATTTTGTCAAATCTTGTTTAATGGAACTCAAGTCTTTGATTTAATTTTATGATTTTTGTCCTTTAGGTGTCTCATAGCTGGCATTATATTTAGTTTAATGCCATGCAGTAATTGAAACACTTGAATAGTAGTGCTTTTTTCTTATTGTTTTATGTCAGCCATATGCTGGCACTTAATCTAGCCTAGGACAATACTGTGTCCTGATCTGATGCAGAGGTGTTGCTTTTAGAAAAGCACCTTCCCACACAAATACATGCACCAGCAAGCATAAAAGAGGTAATGTAGTTCTTCAGGGAGTTATAAGGAGGAGTGAAAAATAATGTCTTTCTGTGCACATGTAGCAGTGTTATGGTGAAAACCACCTGCGGTGAACAGGGACAGATAAGCCCAAGTCTCATAAACTTTACTTTGTGGTGGTTTATGGATGAAGAAACTAAACTAAGGCAGCTTTTGATCAGGCTATATGAATGTCAGGAAACTGGATGAGCATTTAGGTTACTAATAGAAAATATTTCCCCTGTAAATGAGTATTTTTTATTAAAAAATGTTCATGTAAATTCCATTAGAGGTCTTTGAACAGTATTCGACTGTGTATTAATTATAATGTCTCAAAAGACTTCTGACTTCTCTTTGTTAAAATTAAACAAGAATTCCAGTTGCATCTGTCTTAGACATTAGCTAGCTAATCACAGCCTTAAATTGTGCTATCAAGAAGGACAAGGAGAGTGGAATAACTGTTTAAAACTGGGTGAAATCTAATCTAGTCAGTTTAGACTAGCTCTTCCAGAGGGCAGGTCAGCCAAAAAATAGTATAAACTGCTTTAGGGCTGAGTGAAGTATTTTGTATTAATTTTAGAATACTGTATATGGAAAAAGTATTTTTTAAATATTCTGGTGGGCAGAGAAGGTTCTCAAACCTTATAATGTCATCTTAGCACTAATCTATTCAGATTTCTAGATGGGGACAATTGACAAACCTTTTGTCTTACTAGTTCTAGTTCAGAAAGAATTCATTAGGCAGTGAAGTGATTCTATTCAATATGAAGAAAATTATATACTGTTATGAAAAGTAATTCACAGAGTCATCAAGGTTCTTTGCTCATTCTTTGAACTCTACCTTTTACAGATTTAGTAACTTAGATAATAGGAGTTTTTCTTTAGATTATTTTTAACTTTTTCTTGGTCTCTTATTGCTATACCCTCTCTTGCCATCAGCAAGATTTCAGGTTTTCTACATTCTGCATTCATAGAAGAACTGGAGAAACACTGACCTTCATCAGCAACAGCAAGAAACCTCAGGAGTGAGCACAGCTGTTAAACCTTTGTTCTACTTACTTTGACTATTGAATTTTCTGGTGTGAACTGGGATTTTTTTTCCTATTCCATTTCTGACCTATACCTACATGCTTCAGACTGGGAACTTCACTTTTTGACTGAGTGAGCTGCATACTTTTTCACAGGCAATAGTGTGCTGAATAACCCTGGCTCTGCTCAATACAGACACCAGGCAAATTTGCAGGAATGGAAAGCGATTTGAAGCTCTGTTCTGTCCTCACTTCTGTGTCACTGGACATTTTGTGCCACTCTAATGAAACAGACTGAGAAAGGTCATATTTTGCCAAGCACAAGATCACTTTCTTCTTTAAAAGGTTATTTCAATACATCAGCATGTGGATTTTAATAACCCAGTAGATAAGCAAAAAGTAGTCCTGCTACAAATCAAAACACTGTCAGCCTGTTCCCATTTAGCTATTTATCAAGGGGGTTTTTTTTGCCTGTGGCTCTCAGTTTGATATAATCTCTGGATAGCACAGTGTTAAGTGGCTTTTTTGTTACTAAAGCACATAAATTGACATATTAAGGACTTAGGACTTTACTGCAAAAAACAAAATTAGAGGTAAATGAAAATGGCATTGGATACATCTCAAGTAAATTTTAATCATCTGAATCTTGTGAATATTTTTTCCATTTGTGGGTGTTTCTTTTTCATATTATCTGAATTTGACTACTTGTAATTTCAGATTAGAAGCATAAAAATCTAATTTAACTATTTGAGATTGAATTCTACAAATTTCAGGGAAAAAAGAAAAAAGGCGTGTGTGTGAAAGAAACCTTTTGTGAGCTTTCTTTAGGACATCTATTTTCCAGACTTTTCCCCAAAATATACCTGTCTACATCTTCTAAAAGCTTGTCTTCTAAGGCTGCTTCCTACTTTCAGTTTCATTTAAATAAAACTCTCAAGATTGTTGCTATGGATTCTATTGTTATTTGCAAAACACATATCTCCTAATGATACATGAAAACAGCAAAATCTTTGTGTTCTCAAGTCTGGCACAACCCATGACAAGTATCACAATGAGAGTGATTACTCAAATGACCCACATAGATGAAAAAAATTCCAATAACATACCAAAAAAAAAAAAAAAGAAAAAAAAAGAAAGAAAATTAACTCCTCGTGTATTCTGAGCATGGATACCCATGATTCCATTCTATGCCTTAACCATATGTAAATGTATGTGTCTCTTTTGATGATTTCACTATTAGTGGAAATATCTCTATGTTTTGAACAGAGGTTTTTTTTCCAAACTCAACTCACATCAAGAATTTCTTGAAGAAAAGTAATTACTTAAAATAAGTTATCAAGATATTCCCAGGATACTCTATGGAAAGATTTTTTTTGGTGAAGATTATTCACAATTATCACTCTCCTTTTACAATGTCCTCTATGCTAATTATTAAATTACTTATACTAATATAAGTATGCCTAACTATTTCTCTTTTTTAAGCCCAGACACAGAGAAATAAATGACGGATAGACTGATTTTTTTCCAAATCATAATTGGGAGGAAACACTTATAAGTCAGTTAAAATGCTGTAGCAATCCATTAATTAAATTATAGTTTTCTTTCCTGTCCTCCAGCGCTGTACTGAATATAATATATCTAATCATTGGGTGGTATCTGGAAAGAAAGGAGGGAGGGAAAGTAGATATATTCATTGGCTTCCTGGGTAATGTAATCTAAGGTAGGATGAAGAAAATCCCATTGCGAAGTAGATCATAGTATGTGATGCAATGAAAACAGATTGTATGTCTGAAAAACGTAAAGCACAGTCAGCAGTACCTCGAGGACCACGTTAAGAATATCATCACTAGCAATAGGAAGTAATTTACTCTGAATTTAAACAAATAATTTCCCTTTTCATATGTCTAATAAAACTACATTTCTCATTTGTTTACTTTCATTCCAGCATCCACTAACATATTAATTGTTACTAGGTCGTTTTATAACCTGTCCTTACGTTGTGTGGTGATAATAGGTGGGAGGAATCACAGCATGGTTGAGTTTGGAAAGAACCTCAGAGGATCATCTGGTCTTATCCCCAACTCAGTGCAGAGTTAGATACAGCAGGATGCCCAGCACTGTGTTGTTCAATTCTGTCTTGAATGTCTCTACAGATGGAGACTCCACAGATCTCTGGACAATTTGTTCTGCTAACAGTGAATATGGCCACAGTGAAGAAAAAGCTTACTTTTGTTAAAATGGAGTTTCCTGTACTTCAGTTTGTGTGTGTGTCTTGTGATGACATCACAGACCAAAAGATGGCTGTGACACCATGCAACAGGCAGCGTCCTCTGGCAGAGCCAATGTTTTTCCTTTGAAAGACATTCATGACTGACTTCTCAGTTTGTGTTGCTGTGGAAATCAATGTGTTCCTGCAGGAAGTTTGGTTAACTGATGCTGTCTATTCTGACAGAAAAATGTCCAGGTAGAAAATTTTCAGTTAGTTCAGGTAGCATTAACACAGAGTATCTTTATGAGCAAATCACAAATTCTATTTTAGCCTGAGTCAGAATCTTAGCTGTGTCAGATTTCAGGGTATGTGCTTTCCATATTTTGACCCCTAATGACACCCTACCTGAGGGCACTTAGTGGCCTTATTTTCTGTGTCCCTAGGCATATGTCTTCCTTCTGATATGTGCAGGCAGAGGTAGGTGTCATTACTGTGGCTAGGCTGTGCAGTAGGGTGAGGAAAGGGAGAAATGTAAGTCCTTCCCTAGTTTACTTTTTATTCATACATGTATTTGAATTATTTTACTGCATTTCAGCCTCTGCAGGGAGAAGCCTGTGGTTTGACAGGTGATGCCTATGTCTCTCCTACTTCTACTTACTAAGGGAAGAAAGTGTTGTTCATTGGAATACATTGTCATTGTATGTCAATGTATGATTTGGTTTACATTTTAAATTATTTGAAGTATAACAGAGGTCTAACAAACGTTTTTCAACTGGATATTTTCAACCTTAATCATTAATATGCTTGAAATGCTGAAGTTTCCTGTGGAAACTGGTACTTGAAGCAGTGGTATTGGGTATGTGAGGACATCAGTGACTTGAATTCTTTGGGAAACCAGTAATAAAGTTAGGATACTACAGGTTTGTAATGTAAATTCTTTACAAAGATAGGTTATAAAAAAGAAAATTATTGGAAGGGATTATTTGCCAAGCACAAGTGCTATCATCTGTTGCAATGTTTTAAAGGCCAGGTTCTGATTTGTACAACTCTGGAGAAGGGAGCTGTTTAAAATGTTAAGTATTGAAGAGGGACAATAAAAACAATATGAAAGTGCACACTCTCAAATTAATTTGAGATTAATGCTCTCTTTTGTAGAAGTCTTTTGAAGGCGGTAATTTTCTAATTCTGCAAAATGGCTCACCTAATTTATGTATACAGCTTTCTTTCAGAAAGGGTTCAGACTGTTCTTCCTATCCCAGTATTGTATCTCTCACCCTTATGCTGTTCAGCTCTGTGTCCTAGACTTTCATGCATAGAAGTAAAAAGGCAGACACAAAGGATACCTTTGTTCCATTTAGTATTCTGCTTCAAACACCATCTTTATTCATTCCACATCTCTGAGTTCTGACTGAAAGAGTAATTTATTTTACTTAGCTTCCTTTCAGTTATATTGTGTCTTTTATTACCCATGACAATGTAGATGAAGCAGTAAACATTGAAATGTCCTGTGGGTTCTACACAGCATTAGTCTGCTGTTCTTCCATTACTGCACCTTTGCTAAAAGCTCTTAGCCATGAGCTATATGTATATATGTGGGGGGGGCGGGGGGGAACAGATGGAGGAGGAGAATGAGGAGATTTGCATAATCTGATTGAACTACCAAACATCTGAGACAAGGCTCTCAAGGCAGTCAATGAAGAGAATTTGGCTCTTCAACAGGGTGATTCAGAGCACCTGAGCTATGTAGGCTGCTTAGACAGACTACAAATCAGATATTTTAAGCTAGTTGGTATAATCATTCCTCTACCCCTCATGTGTTAAACTTACCATATGGTCAAATGTAGATTCATGTCTGGATAGTTGTAAGCCAAACTTCTACCATAATCTTAATGTATTTCAACTGATTAATTATTGTTGAGATAGCAACTCCAGCAGTTATCAGCCATCTGTTAACCTCCACTCATATTTATTTATCCCTTTGTCTTGCAGAATGCAAAAAGCCAGAAGTACTGCTAAAACCAAAATAAATTTTAATAGAATTTGCATCAATTTGTCTAAAAAGTTGATATTCTTTTTGGATATTCTGGAACTGATCTGATCCCTGTGGAATGCTGTGGAAAGTAGCGTTATACCAAATCTGTGGTCACATCATGCCCTATTCTTCAGTATTTTTCATGTGCAATTCTCAACAGAACTTGGTCTTGATAAATTCGGTGGTAGTTATCTCCATCTCCTTCTACTTTAATGAACTAAAAAAATCTGCTGGAAGTGAAGAAACTTCATTTCTCTGCTAAATTTCTTTCCTGGGTGTGATGAGTATGTAATCTCTCACTGAAGAAGCACAAAGTACTACTACTACATTGATCAGAACTTTGATCATATTTTTGGAAGAGCGTATGAGCCCTTATAACAATACCTCAAACTAAGTATTTTTTTGTTGCCTCAGGTTTCATGATGCTCAGATTACACAATATACTCAGGGATTTGGACAGCAGTATCAAGCAACCGAAGACCAAGAAATAAGCGCACATTGCTGAACAGTGAGATGGCTGTACTATGAAATTGTCTTTATTCAAAGCATTCAATAACCTGTCTAGCAAGAAGCATTGCGCTGCTTCTTAAATCATTTTCAGTAGAAAGCAATATTGAATGAATTCAGAGACTATAACATAGCATAATTTCATATAGACTAAGGCAATGGAGCATAATAAATAAAGTAATGTTGCGCTTGACAGACCTAGGTCGGCTACAGGTGTATGGAAAGCTTTAGCAAAGGACAGATCATTCTTTGAATAACATAATTATAAGGATTTGAATACTGTTCAGATGACCTTAAAAGCTTGGCTGAATTGAGTATCTAATAACAGGATACAAAATTGCTGACAATTTTCAGTGTGTATCAATAGTCTGAGCTTTCTAGTGTTTGCTTGCTTGAACATAAGAATATGTGGTTTCTAAGTTTCTCTGTGCAACAATATTCTGTCTTCTAAGGTAAGCACATGAGATGTTTCATAATATTGTTTCAAAAAGGTAGTAAAATAATTCTATTTGGATTTTGCTCATGCTGTAGTTTTTTCATAAAAAAAATCTCAACTGAGTGTATCAGGTGTGAACTAAAATATCATACATTCTGTTATGTTGTATTGCAAATTTCTTTCAAGCTGTTGTATAAATATAGATATGTATAGTATCCAAGATTTCAATGATATTTACATATTCTACAATATTTTGAAAAAGAAGTCCAAATTCAAGGAAACCACCTGATCACTTTAATTCCAGGATATTAATTTCAAAATAACAAAACAAAGTATTCCTTACAAGTCCATATGACATAGTGGTTGTTATATATTTGTTGCATCCAAGGGGCCTTAGCTTATGCCCTGAAATGTTTATGAGGAAATTTCAGGTATGACACATGATGGGCCTGGCACTGACTGAAAGGAAAACAAAGGCTAGAGCAAGGAGTTACATGGCAGTTTAGAGAGGGATATTTCACTATACCTCTAGAGAAGAAGGAGTATGCATGTAAATGTCATGCACTAAGCAGTTTCAAAATAAGAAAAAATATTATTTAGGCAATCTAAATATTTAAAGAATGTTTAAATAATAATAATAGCAACAACAGCAACAACAACTTATTTTACTTACTATTGGGTAATATAATATTTTCAAGCAAAGCATATGAAATATAAGACTTTGTTAATAGCAATGTGTTAGAGAAATTAACCACAATGCTGTACTTAGTGATACAAATAACTCCTTTTTGGATTGTTTTTTAACTGCATTGAGTGATGATTGTTACAGGGGGAATGCTTAGGAGGAATGCCCGGATGAGTTAAAATGAGTCAGGCAGAGATATCTAGTCTTGACTTCTGTCTTGGGAATATTATCATGCCTGTTTAGCTGAAACACTCTCCCATTATGTATGTGTCATCAACTCTTATTAACAATGGAGCACAAGTAAAACTAGATTATTTGCAGTATAAAATGTTTTGTAAATCTCTATTAAAAAAACTCATAAGCATATTTACAATTTTTTACTGAGCATTGCTCTATTTAACCTGCAGGCATTATTTTTTGCCAGGAGTTAGAGGTAATCTATTTAGACCTAGCAAATTTTCAGCATCTTTAAAGTAGAATATTTTTTCACAGTAAGACTGCTGGTAAATGCTGTGGAAATTGGATTTTAAGTGGTTATTTGTGAACAAAGAATATTTTATACGAAAAATTTCTGAGCATCATCCATCCATTTGGCCACAGAATTTACACTATTAAGCAAATTACATGACAATTAAAGCATGTATATTTACAGAAAGCTAAAATAAATATTTTCCTGAATTGTTGTAAAAAAATCATGAAACTGCCAACGCATAAATTAATATTTTAAGGACTAGGAAAAGCACAATAAGCATATGTACATATATACTAGTTACAGGGGCTGGGACGAGTTTATCACTGCGTGAGTGTAACCAAAATTGTGTATTCTACACCTTCTAAGTCATTTCTGATGAAATGTTAATCATAGATCATTTGTAGCAGCTGCCCAGGGCACACCGGCCTCCTCAGACTACAAGCTGAGTGTTAAAGAATGCTGGGAGGCACAGGAATGTGTCTGTCTTCACTCTGGTGACTCAGCTGTGATAACTCTCCCCCAGGGAGGCATTAGCACCTTCACACTCAGCCTGAGGGGTCAGATCTGTTAATGGGCTATTAGGATCTGGCACAATAGGCAGCTGCAATGACCCAGACCATCAAAGATTTCAAAAATAGCCCATGACCCACAGAATTAAATCACCCATTCTGAAACTCCCTGTCCTAGGGGAGGTAGTGGGCATTCCCACCTGAACCTGAGCATATATAATCTTGGGGTTTGGGGACTTCTTGTACCACTTGTCAGATTCAGAGGAGGACCAGAACCTTGACAGGACTGCAACTGTCACTCTCGACCAGACTCTGACCATCATCCTCACCAACTGGTTTCTTTTCCTTCTGTTTTGCACTCAGGGGAACCACGTGGTATTCAGCACAGGGGCTAACGAGCATCATCCTGTTTGTGTCCCAGGGTGCTGGGTTATATATCTGTTTTTCTGTGGGTTAGAACCAGGTCTTCTCTGTAATCTTTTTAGTAAATCATAACACTGACTTGTAACTTCTCTTGAGTTGGATTCAGTTCTCCCACCAGTTTACATTTAAACTAGCACAACATAATTTAAACAAGGAGAAATCTAAGTGGTTTTCTATATAACTGAGTATTTTGTAGATTCAGGTGATATAACTGAAAGGACATCTTTAATGGCTAATACAATTATACTTACCTATCAGATTTATGTAAAATACATTGTATTTCATTCCTGCATGATCTGTAAAAAACGTACAAACATAGAGGATTACTCCAAGCATGAGTTTAAGCTGGCTATAAAATGCAGTCAAAGATAAGGGTTTGTTAAATATTTACACCAATCTGAAGCAGAAACCTAATTTCTTCATCAGGTTTAAAATATCAAGGAAGGTAGACAGTATGTTATTTGTTCATCGTTGCTAGCAGAAGTTAAAAAAATATCTGTTTCAGTCAAATTATTTGTAGATATCCCTTAAACTTTTATCTTTGATGAATACGGTACCTTCAATATGTGCATTGAATTCTATTAGCAGCTAGTACTGTCAGTAGGATCCTAGAGCTACAGAATTATACCACCACTGAGTTCATGATCTTGTCTTATTGTGGAACTATTCTAAGCATATCTAGTCTTGGGACAGGTTGTTTTTGTTTGTTCGTTTGTTTTAAAATCACAACAGAATTTGTGATCTTTTTACATAGAGTAGGAACTTCAGTTTAGACATCTGCTTCCTGGACTAAGGTTCTCCAAATCTCTCTTCAACCTCTTCCATCTTCAATGAGCTAAGCAGGTGGAAGAGCAATAAGAACAGATAACAACATTTATTTTTCCATGGACTTTCAGCAGTAAAACTGAGATACATGTGGTTATTGTGGCTGAGTTGGTTTATTTAAATTGCAATAATTCTAATTGAAAAAATAAAGCTTTTTAGTTTCCCATCATATGGACTGTATCCCTAACTTTATTTCTCCCCCCCTCGTATTTTTAGTGGTATCTAATATGAATGTAATAATCAGTTTAGCAGATTTTCCTGCTAAAGATAATACTTGGGGAATCCAAACCTTCTTTGGTGTTTCATCAGCTGCTTGAAAAAAAGATCTTTCACAGAACTAGAATGTCAATCCTAATGTGTGTTTTTAAAAGAAGCTTTTTCAGCTTGACATTTATTGCTAGACAAATTGCAAGTTTCCCAAGCATACAAACTGGTACAGCAAAATGCATTAATCACAGCTTTTTGAGTATTCTAATCATAAATCCACGCTTAATATACAAATTTGCAGAAAGACAATTAGATAACTAATTTCAGTTCCTGAACTTTAATAAGCTTTAAGTAAATTCTAAGTGGAAAAGATTAACATTTCATGAAGCTGAGCCTGAAGCAATTAAAACTCAATGTTGAATTTGTACAAGTAGTCTAATCACACAAAACTATGTCTTCTCTGTGACAAGGGAGTATAACCAGTGTAGGGGTCAAGATTTTTCTGCTGCCTTGCTCTGTCTCATGTCATGAAGTTGCAGTGTGTCTGCTGGTGCACACAGGCTGCAAGTTCACTAATGCAAGTGATGGGAATTCAGATAGTAGTACATTACTGTGTCACAACACACTAAGATATTTTGAGCTCCTGGAAACAAAGCTTCTTGTTGTACAAACGTTACAAAAAGAATAGTATAACATCAGGTGTCAGAATGGTTATAAGTTCATTTACTAAAATAATTTTGTAGTGCTCAGGAAGAATAATGATAATATGATGCTATTTTCATAACTCTAACCAGGATCTCACTTGCATTTTTCTGTATGTCTTAAATCTTAGTTTGCTAGTGGGATGATCTATATAAATGTGTTCCATAATTGAAAACCAACCTTCTTTGGACAATTGACATGTGAAAAAGTTAAACTTCAGAGGGTGGGAAGCAAAGAACTGAAAAAAAAAAATTTTTTTATATATGTAAACAAAATCTGGCAATCAGAAAAGTGAGTGTTTCTGGATAGCTGAAAAGTGTGTGTCAAATTTTCATGAACTGCAATTCAAGCATAGTTTATGACAGGAGATGAAAGAATCTTAGATCCTAGCCCAGGATTGCTTATATTGAATTTTGGAGACTATATAAAAGAAAAGGTTCTGGATTCAGCTGTCACAGTGCTGTCAGAATGGCTACCTGCTGGTTCAGGAAGAGTGACAGGTGGCATCTCATCAAAAGGGCCTTATTCACTCCAGATAATGAAAAACATGCGCACCACTTCACCATAACATTCCAGCTGACAAATGTGACTTGTGCTTTATTCATGCATTTATAAGAAGGTGTTTAGAACAGACAGTGTCCTTCCCACTCAAGTTCTCACAGGCCTTCTCTCTCTGAGAACTTTGACAAAGGAAAAGCTACAGAAAGACTGAGGGAATACCACATAAAAAGCAAAGATATTAAAAAAGTACAGTCCTGTCAATGTAACTGTTTCTTCTACTGTGATGGCATGCCTTTTTTTGCTGACTCCCAAGAAGATAGGACTGGATGCATCAAATTCTGCACTCTTGCATTCATATGGCTCCTCTTGACCTCTATAAGAAACACGTCACACAGATGCATTATCTGAGGCTAATAACTTGGTGAGTGATTCCCTCTCTCACCCCTTCAGAGGGCTTTCCATTTTACCCAGCGTGAAGCAGGTATGGGCAAGGTATGTGAGTGTGCACATGTGTGCCAGAGGTAGTTCTGCTTATAGAGTAAAACATCTGACTGCTTCATGTAATGGTATGTTAAGATACTTTGTGAAATACTATTAATAAAGTATTAAGCCTTTTATCAGTGTATAGAGTATGGTGATGGAAGTTATATCTTAAGGTTCCTGAGAGGGCATGCCTCCAACCTGATAAAAATCTAATACAGCCTCACAGACTTCATCTGAGGACTGACTTTTGGCAGTAACTGAGAGCCTACTACTTTCAGTTTCTTTTCTCCTACATTTCTAGATAGAACTGAGTTTATTTTTTAAAAATATATATAAATGGAGGTAGTCACTTCACCATAGTATCTTGGCTGCTTATAGAAAGGGTAAAATAATGTTCAGATTGGACACATCATTGTCGCACTTTGATGTGCAATGCTGGGAGTGTGAATAGCCAACCCTTTCAAAACTGATGTAATAACCAACTCTGA
The DNA here is from genome assembly GCF_047495875.1 of Pithys albifrons albifrons. Classification (NCBI taxonomy): domain Eukaryota; kingdom Metazoa; phylum Chordata; class Aves; order Passeriformes; family Thamnophilidae; genus Pithys; species Pithys albifrons. The sequence goes on from NC_092458.1 coordinate 25,697,070, forward strand.
GGTCTGTTTTCCTGTAATGCTACAGTGACTGCAACCACATATGTCATTGCCAGCTGGTTCACGTGCCTGCCTGTGATGAGACCTTGAGCAGACCAAACCATGGTGAGAATTTCCACCCTCTTCAACCCCTAAGCTGCCTATCATTTCTCCATTTCTTTGCCATATCTTACGGACCTTGCTGCTGGTGCACAGATATGGATGGGTTCACCCCACTGATCAGGTCAGAGTGCTGGTGCAGATGCACTCACCCAGGGAGGTGCAAATCATGAGGAGGGTGTGAGGGAAGGTGATAAAAGTAGGCTTTATCTGTGAGGGAGAATTTGAAACACACTCATAGTCACAGATATTTTCTACAACTGTCTCTCTGATACTCCACCACAGATAAAGCTATGTAAGCAGCCTGAATGAATAACATATGCTTGATTTAAATTATGATTTTTTTTTATTTGAGGTAACAGTCTATTTATTTATGTGTTTGAAGCTATTTAAATAATGTTTATGCCAGGCAGTATGAAGTGTTATGTGTACTAGAAGGCAGCAAAATGCTTTGGCAGTTAAGTAGTGGATGAGTTTTGAAGGTTGAATAATTCTGGCATCAGTTTCACTGATGGGGAACTTTTAGATTTGTTGAAGCTTTGCAGAAGGTCAAAACTTACCCTTGTTACATATAACTGCTCCCATAACTTCAGAAACAAGGCTCTCTTCTCTCCAGGTTACCTATCTTGTCCGATTAATTTCTAATCAAATTGAATAGAAGCTAAAAAAATGAGGAATGTTTATTTTAATCTAGTGTTGGAGTATTTTAATTTAAAATACAAGGAGTTCTGAATTAGTTGCCCTAAAATATTACCTAGGATGGTCTGATATAAATTGTTGTAATAGCCAATAATGTTTAATTTCTTTAACAAAAGGCTTATGATCCAATTTAGAACATGGTTTAATAAAGCTTTTTTCAATGCACAATGTATTTGAGCCATTTTTGTTTAAACAACTGCAAATTCTGTCTTGTTTACCTAAAATTGAATATCCCTTAAATACAACGATGCAAATTAGAAGTAAAATATGAAGTGTGCCCAGTGAAGTGTTTACACAGTCTTTCTGTGTAGTGCATAGTATACATCCAAAAGCAGACCTTCTAATGTGTCTGGATCCTTAAAGTCAGCAAACTGGAGTCAGATTCTGACTTAATAAAACATACTGCATTACTAGACAATAATAAATGAACAGTGTAAGGAAGGATCTATTCCTCCTTTGTCTATCGTCTGCTGAACAAAAGCCTCCACAGGTCTGGACTTCATGCATGCTGCAGAGTGGTTGCTACATGGCCTCTGCTGCCCTAAAGTGCTCTGTTTTAATTAAATTGTGTTGCAGGTTTTCTAGGTGTAGTTACAACAAATAAATAATAATACTGCGTTTGTTTGATTTTGGTTTTAATAATGTGGAAATTCCAGAAGAGTCCTTGTCTCTGAACCGTGACCTCTCAGTAACATTTCATTCGCAGTGTATCGGGACACTTCAAAAATTAAATTTCAATGGCAACAATATTCATAGTTATCCTAAACTGAAATACTCTTACCAAATGCAAAATATGCTAAACAAAAATATTGAATGTTCAGGTTTCCTATTTAAAATTTATTAGCTTTAATCATTGTTTGACAAGCCATGTTCAGTCTCTCAAGTGTTGATCTAAAAGTGATGTCAGCACTACATCAGAGTGGTGGGTGAGCTCTGTTTTTAGCATGTGGGCAAGTGTCATGTCTCCACTTCGAGTGTGTTTCTCATGTACTGAGAAGGGTTTCCACCTTTCTGTTGTGCAGGAAAGATGAGGCTAACAACATGATAGTGTTTGTACTTTAAATGCTGGTGTGTTACTCCATGGCAGATCCAGGTTTAAAAGTACGTTGATGATAGTGATAAGACTAACTATGCTACCCAGTGTCACCACTTCTGGGAGCAGAAGGGAAGAACAAATTAATTTTTTTTTCAATCCTAGTTTTGAAGGACAGAAAGCCAAGCATTGGTACTGGGAAGAGAAGCCATGTCATGTTTCAGAAGGTCTGCACATCCAGAGGATGGGCAATGCCTGTGCATCTGGCACCCATCCAGTGCTCACATCCAGCTGTCTTTATCAGTACTTTCTCCAGGACTCAGCCCACATATAGGTCTCAGAGAAGGGATGCTTGTCTTCTATATGTATGGTCTTAGTGGTAACATCTGAAGAATAAAAATAGCACTCATGAGGCTTCACAGTATATTGGAGTGTGCACTGCCAATTCATTTTCTATTATTGTAGCTGTCTGAAACTTATGCCTTTCAGCAAAGAACTGACAAGAACAATATATCAGTTTGTTCCCCCCCAATTCACATTATAATAAGTTTGAACCTTTTTTGTTTGTTTGTTTTGTTCAAAGTGGTTTTGTTTTTCAAGTACTTATTTCTTCAACTTGTAGAACAGGCAAAGAAGCAGCCCCCCTTCCTGTAAGTGAGGCAGGCACTCCAGTACTGAGAGGGGAACCAGCATATAAATTAACGGCATTGCTCTAAAGCTCCTGTATGGAGGATGCAAACAAAATAAGATGAGTGAACTTACAGCAGCTTTGAGTTATTGAAGAAAACAGAAGTGCAAAGTCAAGCCCAAACAGCGGTTTGATATTCCCATGAACACACATGAAACTTGTTCTTTAGAGCTTTCATCAGTGGAGACTGGAACCAGCCTCTCCAGGAGGGCTGTAGCATATCTCACTGTCCTTACTGTTAGATTATCTTTTCATTTTTTCTTGATATCTGATGGAGTTCTTCTAGTACAATTTAAAGCCATTATATTTAGTTCTGCCTACACATGAGATGGACTTACTAGCTCTATACCTGTCTTTTTACAAAGTTGAAATTACCTAGCTTTTGTATGCCCTCCATGTTCTCTAAACAGCCACTTCCTGTTCACATATCTTAGACTGTTCTTATTCCCCTGCCTCTGAGTACTTTACAAATTTTTAAGTTCAAGTACAAATACATTTTTTCAACCAGCTCAGAATAGAACATAACAGTTTTAGCATCTCTGTTGCATCCTATTCAATTAAGTTCTCTTTTCTTCAAGCCATTTCCCCAGTTTGTTCAGTTTTCTTTGAATTTGATTTCATCTGAAAGTTTAATTCAGATTGATTTATTTTCTCCTAGTGAAAATACTGAGGAAGCCTGAATCCAGAATGATAAATTTGTGTGGAACCCTACCTCCTGTTTTGGCAACAAAACACTGATAAGCACCATTGAATGATGCCCTGTGTACTGCTCTTGCACTGTCTTCTGTTGAAGAACCAGCACATTAGCACATTGCTGGCCTAAAACTATTTCAATTCCCAAAATTGCACAGGTGGGCATCTGCCATGTTGCAATGCGTGCTATGTGATTGAACCAGTTGAAACTCCTTATTCTTTAGAGTGCTGGAGCATAGGATTTCTTAACAGGATCAGAAATAGGAAAATTATTTTACAAAGCTCTTTCAGCAAAATTTCTGTGCTCGGATTCAAACATTTTTTCATGACTGCTCCAATAAATGAGTACATGCATGAGCCTAGAATTAATGTAGTTATAATTAAGCTGCTCTCAAAGTCATTAGATATTTTAAGCTGTTGAGCCATTTTCCAGCCCATTAACTTTATTTAGACATAATTATATTTTTTAACATGTTGGGCCAGATAATGCCTTGATCATGATTATACATATGCTATACTAAAGCAGACACACTGCACAATGTTGTGTCTTTGGGATTGTTTTGTATGGCTCTAGATATCTGATGATGAGTTGTGGGGAACTTTTTCAAGGAGGGGACAGGGGCGGGGAGATGCTTTGAGGGTTTTTTGGGTTTGTTTGCTATTTACATTTTTCTCTGGAGTTTTTCCAGTCTTTGTCATGGCTGTTACTGCTTCCCTGTTGCTTCTTCTAGTGTCAGGACTCCTGTAATTACACCCCAGCTCTTGTCTCACAGTTGGCATCCTGTTTGCCAAAGATGATGATATTACATGGAACCATCCCAGAATTAAAAGAATTCCCTGTTTCATTAGGTTTGTGGATTTGTCATGTAATTTAAAACTTAATTTACTCATTGACTTTTGGTGGTCTGACAAGTAAGAAATAGGTCATGTATTTCTTCATGCACAATGGTGACCCTCAAATTTTCAGCATCCTGGTTTGTTGGGTGGAGATTTATTTGTGAGTTTGAAATACATGTGTCACATTTTAAGGAAAAGCATCACATTTTGCCAGTTAAGATGTTAGGAAATCTCTGTCTATGAACAGGATTCTCTGGAAAGGTTAAGGTGTTTTGTTTGGAGAATTTCAGGGAGACAAAAATTCAGGGACAGTTTTATTAATGCCCTCTTTCTTCAAGAACATTTTTAAGAGAGAAGAGTGTTCTCAGTCCCTATTGATACCATGCTCTGTTACATAGGTACCTCCTGTTAGTTAAAAAGGCATCTGAAATCTATATTTGATCCAGTGATGTGCTTCTTATCCAGAGCACGTCCAGGCAGTCTCATCCCCCATGGGAGTAGTTTGGTACAGACTGCTGGGATCCCCACAGGCTGGTTCTCAAATCTGGAAACTGCTAGACAAAATAAGGATAGGGAACTTTAAAGACTGTTTCTCATTTGAGTCCTTAGGCATCCTAGTCAGGGCTTCACAGAACTCTGATACTGTTGCCCTGGAGTCTCTTTTGAATTAGGTCTAAAGAACTTAATACAGGGGTTTTGCAAGTGGTACAGAAGAAAAATATTTTCATACCTAGAATGAGACAGCTTTTGCCCTAAAGATTAGAAAACTGGGCTTGAGTCCTTCTTCAGCTTCAAGGACTTTAAATCCTCCCACACAATATAACACTAACAGTGGAAAAATATAAAAGAAGATGTAGGAACAAAGACCAAAACAGTACTAACCACAGGCCATGGTAGCTCTTGATTGATCTAATGAATCCTGTGCTATATTTGACCTGTTCTTAATGGAGGGCATTGCAGTCCTAATCCATTCAACTTTGTCTACAAAGGTATGGCAATCCTGCAGTTAGTGGATTGTGTGGATTTGCATACCTAAAGACAGGGAGGAATTTTCTCCCTGTTCTTCTTATCTTCTAGACTAATGTTAAGTGAATATCACTGCCCTCTGCTCTCACCTAAATGCCCTAGGAAGCTGACAGTTGTAGCTGGTATTATGTCCTTATGATCTGAAAATGCCCACCAAAATGAGCTCTGAGAGGGAAGGTATTCTCTTGCAGAGGTTTGGGCTATAATCTAGGTGTTCTGAGTCCAAGCCACCTTTTGGGCACAGTCAGCCTCCTAATGGGGATTAAAGTGAGAGAAGCACCTTATGAATTCAGGCACTTCTTGCAGTAGACATGGGATAAGAGGCGGCTTTGGAGAGTTAGGAGTGGAACTGACACATTTCCATTCCTAGCTGTTTGATGAATTTCACTATTTATGACTAAAGTAAAACAAATAATTTTAATTATAAGAATTGTATGAAGGAAAGAAACTCAGTAATGAAAAATGGATAAGATACAATATTTAATGGGTTTAATTATTGTGTCTGATCATTGTGTTTAATTAATCACTGTGTGCAACTAAGATAACATTAGCTATGAATAAGCAATGTTGGTTTGGATGAAAAACCATCTCTCCATTGCTAGTCTCAAAGGAAGAATCTGCCATTACACACTAAACTGCAGTATTCTTTGGATATTGCACTCTTCCTCCTATGTGAAGCAAGAAGACATGCTTGGAGGGTGAGCTGAATCTTCAGCTGCAGTTACGTAAGGCTTGTGTTGATTTATATCTCCATAGCTGTTTTTTTGTTGTGGAATATAACTTTAATTGGCTGTTACAATTTCACTGCTGGACAGAAAAGGTAGTCACATAACTCTCGCAGGAGTAGGGAGTCTGAATTAAATACCTGAGAGCAAGGTGTTGTACACGTGAAAGGTATTACACAAACTTCAGTCACTTCAGTGATGTTCAGTATTTTGCATTTCTTTCAGATCTTTCTAATTTCCTATATTGTGCTGCTGTGCCTGTAAATGTAAGTAATATTTTCTGAAGGATCTTTTTCATATCAGCATAGGAAATAATATATGCCTGCATTGCATACCACCAAAATTACATTGACTACAATAGAGGGTTTGTGTTGCAGGACTATCACAAATGGAGTCATGCACTCACTCTCAAAAGATTGGCAATAATATATTCTCTTGATATAAGACAGTGAGTTAACAAAGACCAGTGGCAAATGTAAGTGTAGTTTAACATGATTCGATGTCAAGGTACGCTATTTGCTGCATAGAGAACAGGGTCAGACAAAATTGTCAGGGATACCTTCTTGTTGAATAATGAGGTTAAGAAAAGACTCCATTCAGACTTGGTCACAGATTTGGTCAATGGTTTATGTCTAAAGAACTATGTATGTGCAATCAATGCTTTATATCACCTAGCAAAGATTGTGAAGTTCAGTTCTCTTATTCCGAATTCACTTGCTGAGTATCTGACACCATAAGGATTCTCTGAAACTTGAGGACTGGGCATCCCTACTAAAGGGGAGATCCTGCGTGCAGCCTGCTACTGTGCAGGAGAGTTCCACTACTGTGCAGGCTGTCCACTACTTATGGAGTAAGATGATTTCATGCAAAAGTTCCCAGGTAAATAGCATGCTTTGAAATGAATAGTTATAAGGAATGCTGGAAAGACTGTGGATCATTACTCCTGATTTTTAACAAACTGGAAAATAAATTCCAATTGGAATTAATAAAATTGGTCTGTCACTTACTTCTATAAAAACTTGCAGTTTCCACTTACAGCCCTGCAAATATAATGTCAATGTTTTGGTGCATAATATTGTTTATAGTAGTTTATTTCTTTTTAAAAATATCTAAAGGATTTTTATATTGAATTCCTAGGGAAATAAATGAACAGTTCTGGTGATATTGTACCTCTCAGCTTTTCTTGGCTGATTTGCATCCCAAACAAATGCAAAGCTTCTTCTTGAAAGCAATTTGCAGAAACATCATGCACAAAACATTCGTTAAGAGTCTCAGTAGTGACAAGAACCAAATTAGAACAAGAACACTGCCCTTACTATGCATGTCCAAACCTGATGGGTGATGAAAATAAACAGAAACACACATACAAATTTCAGTGAATGCCTTTACTTGCAGAGAAATAGCTAAAGCATTGAAATCACATTACATTCCCTTGTATTTACAACTGGGAGAGAGCAAACACTGTCTCTCAGTCTTTATAGTCAACTGTGCTTTAAGATGAACCACTACCCATGCCAGCTGCAACATAAGGCCAGAGATATCACCAAGGCTATTTCCCTTTTAAGTGGACAGTTGGTTAAAACATGGGCTCAGCAGCATAATCGTTTCCTGGCTGTTGGTGGTGAGGGAAGCAAAAGGCAGGCAGAGAACAAAACCACCCAGCTGTTAACATCAGAGAGATATCAAATACTGACAGCCGTATCTTTTGGTCTTGTGTTTCTGAGCTGCTTCTCAAATTAACTTTGGATTTCCAGTTGAAAGCTTTGTTCTCCACTGCTGCCATGCAGATGCATAGGTACTGAGGGATCTGATCAATCAGCTTTCAGCAGGGTGAGGGAGAAATTTTGTCGATACAGAAATTACATATGAATTTCTTGAAAATATACTTTTATGTTATTTGCACACTTTTGACCGTAGGCACTTGCATCAAGTCTTCCTCACTGGGGAAAGCTACAGTGTCGCCAGGATTTTGGTTGCTAAGTCAGCCGTGAAACTTGCTCAGCATTGTGTCAGAGCCCTCTCTATAGCTATGAACTTTCTCTCTCTGAAAACCTGAGTGTAAGTGGGGCTGATGAGTGCCCAGATCTTGGCCTAGTACGAAGATGTCACCCAGTGGGAGCACAAATGTAGATCTGGAGACCTGAAAGCATCCCATGATCAAGCACATAAATAATGTCATGGGGATGAGGGACTCAGCTATTACCCCATAAAGTTGCTCACAGACAAGACATCAAGAAGCATTCAGATGTCGGCGGAGGGGAGGGGTGGAGGGGGGGTGAGGGGGAGTTAGTCCCTTTTTCCCATGGGACCTTGTGAGAGAACCATTGTTCCTTACTGTCAGAAGACACAAGAAACCGACACCATCTTACTTCTTGCAGTGCTGTGCCTTCCTGCTGGTGGAGTCCAACTCCTTTTGGACAGGCAGCAACTGCAGGAAATCACCTCCAGCATAGTTTAAGAATCCCCCACCAGGATCTTTATATGATCTGTCTCATGGGTTAACAACTACATATTTTAATCAAAAGACAGAATAAGTGAGCGTAGGTATAATTTCTCTAACATATATTTAGTAAATAAGACTGTTAGGTTTTTGTTGCTTGGATTTCTCACTCCCCCAGATTCAGCCACTTGGACTCAGCTAAGAATTGCAGTTTAATTTATTTTAAATTGGGAGGTTCTGTTTTCAATTATTTTCTGTTACCTCCCAAAGGACCCCTATCTAGGTATTTATTTTTCAGCTGGAGATTACTGTTACCATCCTTGGATCATTTATTAGCTGGTGAGGTTCTTGCTGACTTGGTGGAGAGATTGCTGAGGAAAACTAATATACTAACCTTCCTACTATATTAAGGACTTCATGTTGTTTTTAACAGAAGTAGAGAAAAGAGGTTCTTTCCCTTCATTTTTTATCAGAGATCAAAACTGAATCACTTGTTTTCTCCTAAAATTGAAAGTAACACTGTTTAGAGAAAATTTTATGGAAAAAAAACCTTCTGTATTTTTTCCTGTTCTTGCTCTAAAAGCCAGCACACTAAATCCAGTCTTCATTTCCAAATCTGTTACCTTAGGAATGTTATCTGAATATATCTGACTGACACTTTTTTCTGTCACATTTCTTCATTAGAGATAGTGCTTAGATTTTGTAAAGCCAGTCAAAAACCACACTGATAATTTCATTATTGTGCCATCCCGTTGAATATAAGTTACTTATTTGTTGAGGTATGTATGTATGTATGTATGTATGGCCAAACAAAGATTTGGGCAGGGCTCTCCCCACATGGGTGTGCCCTTCCAGCCTGCGCAGTGGATTTTTTTAGGTGAGGCACAGCGTGCACAGAACTGGCCCCACCGTTTAAGTCCCAAGGTCTATCTGCCACGGCTGAGCGAGCTTGGACAGTGACAGGGAAGTCCTCAGGACTGTGAAAGAAATATAGTAAAATACCTGAGCCACTTAGAGCTGAAAATAATTTGAGAAGATAATTCCCATCATTTTAGCAAGTTTATATACTATTTTTCTTAGGCGCTTTATGGCAGAGAAATATATAGCAAACTGTTACTCCCAGGAATCAGCATGTCATATATGTACATTGGGGTATTACCTTGTTGTTTGGTGGACCTATTTGTATTACAGCTGAAAGCTTTATGGCAAGCTCTGACTCACAAAGGAAGAGACCCTTCAGCTTTCATTCAGTTCCAGTCTCTTCCATTTCCCCCATTTTTCTCTTTATGTGTGTTTTAGGAAAAAAAAAAAAAAAAAAAAAGCAGGAGAGACATAATGCAACAGCCAAAGAAACTACTAAGAAAGACACTGTTGGGTTTTAACAGAACTTTTTTTCCATTCTTTTGACCATACCTTCACTATATTTCTTCTAATAACTTTTATGTAGTTAGACCTATGAACTCTATTTGATGGAGTCTTGTCTTCTGTCCTTTTCATTGCTAAAATTTGTTTGGGGAGGAGTCTCACCACTGCCTAACATAGATTTTGCAATACAGCCCTAACAGCCTGACTGGTCTCGAATTCAGTCACAAGAGGAGCTGCTTGACAAATATTGAGTGTTGTAAATGGGCTGTAAAAGGAATCACTCATTTTCTCTCTTCCCTCAGTGAAGTGCAAGCATAATTAATAACTGTAAAGCTTTCTCAGTAGGGTTTTCTTTGGTTAGAAGTCCTCAGCAGTCACACATTCTGACGTTCACAGAGTGCACAAGTAGAATTTCTGGATTAGAATGTTTTTAATATTAAAAACTATTTGTGAATAAAAATATAAAATCATATGTGCTTACATATGTCTACTTTGGCGCTACCATCTGCTCATTGCAAATACACACTAGCTGGCATTTTTGGGAAAAAGCTGAATAATCTCATTTTTAAAATAAAATAACCTATAGTATTGGTGCATACTCCAGATCAACAGGCATCCTCTGATTGATTCTGAGGATAGTGAATGCATGTAGTCTGTCTCCTTCATAATACATTAATCTTTCAGGTGTAATTTAATGACAGCAATTGCTCGAATGTCGTTTGTCTCTGTAGAATCCCTTGAGGATGTTAATCTGATGTGTAATAATGAGCAAATATTTTTTAATGTCTGGTATTGGTGTTCCATAGGATAATACAACAGGAAGTGATTTACAAGTAGGATATTCTTGCTGGATAACAAGGGAAGACAGAACACTAGAATTGGCTTAAGAAGCTACATTACGCTGGGGGATTTGGGTTAGTTTTCTTGGTGTTTTTTATTTTTGTTTTGTTTTTTTTTAGCTACAAAAATAAACTGCTGCACTTGCTTTCAAAGAGCAAGTATACATAATTGCTATGCATATCTGTCACATCAAATGGCTGCAAATGACTACACTTGAAGCAGAGAACACTTAATACTAGATTAGATAAAGAATTAGAAAGCACTGATACATGACCAGCATAGACTAGACTATATAATGTTACTGCTCCAGCAACTTCTACAAAAAATCACAGGGAACCAGGAAAGTTACCAGACACTTTTCACTGGGTATGGCTGAAATAGAGTTACTTTTTCTCATAGTAACCCTCAAAGTGTTGTGCTTTCTACTGATAGTTAAAAAGGTGTTTATAACACACCAGTGTTTTGGCTACTGCTGAGCAGTGCTGGCATAGCATCAAAGGTCTCTCTCCAACACTTCCTCCTCACCAAGAGTCTGGGGATGGGCAATATCGTGGGAGGGAACACAGCCAAGACAGTTGACCAGAACTGACCAGAGGTATATTCTATACTAAATTATCTCTACTCAGCAATAAAGCTTAAGAGAAAGAATGAGGGGAGCCATTCATTGGTAGGATATTTTTCTTCTGGAGCAAACAGTATGTGTACTGAAGCTGTGACTGGAGATTGCGTGCTGATAAGAATAAATCTTGTTTTCCTTTGTTCTGCATGTGACTTTTGCTTTATTAAACTGCCTTTATCTTGACCCATGAGGGTTTTTTTCATCTTATTTTCTTCCCCTCTATCCTACTGAGGAGGTGAGTGATAGAGCAGCTTGGTGGACATTTGCCAACCAACTAAGGTCAACCCACCACAGGCCTTTTTGAAGCCCAACATGGGACTCAAGACAAAGTATTACAACTATAGTAGATATTAAGTGGCATGTTCCTGTGTGGGTCACAGAATTTTTTGGTTGTGCTTCTTGTCTCTCTATTTTGCTGAGTTTGGAATCATGTTATGTTATGGGTTTAGCTAGGTAGGCCTAAATTTAGGCTTTAGATTTCAGACTAGGCCTGAGATTGTCAGCTGACTTGAGCTGGGCTGGGCTAGCAGACAGCTGACTACTGGCCAATAGTATTCCATACTGTATTACAACATCATCTCAAAGTGTAGGAGGTGGTGTGGGAGTGGTTTGTTCAGTTCCTGCATGGCTGTGGTCCCAAAAGGACGCACCATGCTGTCCCAGGAGGGACGGGAGGCTCAAGCCCAGCACCGGCTCACCACCATGTTATCTTAGGGAAGTAAAATGTTTGTTCTTAGTCGTTCTCTCTGCTTGGGTCTGTCTCTGTGGAATTGAGTTCTCTAGAGTGATTTGTAGTTAGAACAGTGGGATTTGTGTTCAATGGGGAGTTTTTTTTGTTATATTTATGTCGCAGGTTTGGCCTAGCTGTTGCCAACCCTGGACTGGCCCCACTTTCCCCTCCCAGAACTTTTCCAGCAAAGGGAAGGGAAAAAAAAAACCACTTAAAAGAAACGCACTCTAAAGAAACTGAACTGAATAAAAAGAATAAATTATATTTTCTAACATTTACAAACCACACTGTATACACAGTATATAGGATCCCACTCCCAGAGGAAGGGGAAGGGAAAAAGGCGACTGATTAGCCAGAAAATAGGGAAGACACCAACCCAACCTAAAGAAACCGAATGAATCAAAACAAACACAATTAAAACCTTAAGGAAGGGGAACAAGAATGAAACAATCTCACCCAGGACAGGAGAACCACCAACAACCGGAGGGACCAGACTTCAACCACCTCCCACCAGCTCCTCGACCAAGAGAGAAGAGAGCCAGTTTAAACCCCTCCTCCCCTGCTATGTGGAAGACACGTGTGGAATACTTGTAACTTCCTTAAAGACAATGGTTACTGAGGAAGCCATAGGTCAAATCAATACAATCTAACTTGTGTAAGTGTGTGTTATATTGGAGTTTCTTTTAATTTTCTCTTTTCTGTATAAATATATATAGTTAGTTTTAAGTTTAACCTGTTTTGAAGGTTTTTTCCTTCCTCCCTTTTCTCGGCAGAGGGAGGGAGGCTCTAACACTCTGTGTTAGGCAGTTGGCATTTTGCCTGTTCAACCCAAGACATGTTAATATAAATAATGGCTCTGTGTTGTGCTCTGGTGTTGATGGCCTCGTTGTGCTGGGGAACCTATCTTGTGGAGAAGATAAGAGAACACATCTCCCTCTTCCTACCTCAGAACCCTACCCAGGACTGATGTGGATGGTTTTATTACACAGTTTTCCAAAGCTTTTTTTCACCCTTACATGAACTGATAAATATTACTAGTTAACACTGTTAGTATATTCATGGGGTCTCTGAAATCTAATGGGTTTTGGGTGTAAGAAAAGACATCTTTTGGCTAAGGGGATAATAAAAAATGCCCTAAGATAATGGGTTCATGGGTGACAGCATATGTGGAAGCATTCAAATAGGTTTCTGAGGTGGTTATCGCCTCCTATAACCTGGGATTTTACATCTGAACAGGGAAGCAACCCTGGCAAGCTGATCCACCACCTGTTTTAGAATAGTTTCTGGAAAGATTGAGAGACTCTTGAGAGTGTTGGGCAATGGGGCATAGAAGAACTGAGATAAAAATTTAGGAGAAGCCATTTGACTGTTTAACACTAGAGGATCTGTTAACCATCATGGTCCAGGCCCAAACAAACCCCCTACATATTGTGAGAGGGATGAGGTTCCCATAGTGCATATAGGGAAGTGGCCGGGGAAGTCAGTGTGGATTGTTCCTCCCATAGGAAAAGGTAAACCCAGAGGATTGAGCTGGATGTACTTAGTGGGCAATGTGGAAGGATGAGGAGATCCAGTGAGTGTCTTGAGGAGATTTAAACCTGGGGAGAAAAATAACCTGCGATGTGAGTTTTATTCTGTAGGAAGTAAAGTAACAGGAATAACATGAATTGATGAAGAGTGAATTTTTTGATAATTACATGAGTGCAACAATGATCCAAACCAAGGCAGTGTCCAACAATTGAGCATACTTCTTGTCCTGTCTTGAACACCTGTCTTGACAGGTGAGGCCCAAGTCACAACCTTTCCTTATGAACATCTGGAAGAGTAGAGGAAACCCATGAAATGGGAGAGGAATATTTATCTGTCATGGAACAAGGGATAGTAGTTAATGAGAAGAAATATATCTGTGTGATGGGTATAGAGGTAGTTTAAGTATACAGTTTAAGTTGTAAGTGTTAGTAAGATATGATTATAGCAATGAGAATACATTTGAATTATGAATGTGTGTATATATATATATATTTATGTTAAATTATGTGGAGCCTAAACATGAGAAAAATGGTGTGGAAAAAAGAGTAGAGATTGTAGTTGATCTGGCCCAGAGTGCTGTGCTTTGTAGAAGTGCTAGAAAGGTGCTGGCAACGCACCATGTTTTGGCTATTGCTGAGAAGCACTGGCACAGCATCAAGGTTGTCTCTCCAACATTCCCTGCCCTCACCAGTAGGTTGGGGGTGGGCAAGATCTTAGGAGGAGACACAGCCAGGACAGCTGGCCAAAACTGACCAAAGGGATATTCCACACCATGTGATGCCTCCTCAGCAGTAAAATCTAAAAGAAAGGAGGAGGAGAGACAACATTCATTATTATGATGTTTGTCTTCTGTAGTACCACTACAGGTACTGAAGCCCTGCTTCCTGAAAAGTGTCTGGACATCACCTACTAAAGGGAAGTAGAGTATAAATATTTTTTTTTCCTTTGCTTCTGCATGTGACCTTTGCTTTTGCTTTATTAAACTGCCTTTATCTTGATCCATCAGGTTTTTTGCATTTTATTTCCTTCTCCTCCTGTCCTCCTGAGGTGGAGAAGGATAAAAAGGATTGGTGGGCACTTGGAATGCAGCCAAGGTCAATCCACCTGCGTCCTTAAACAAGATGTCTTCAAGTCACTCTTTCAGATTGACTAACTGCCAAAAGTGATTGAATGTCAGGTTTCTTTTAGCTGGTAGAGAAAAATGTGTATCTAAAACCCTAAAGTAGCTTCTACTCAGAAAAATGGTATTGCTGTCTCTGAAGTCCTATGATGAATTAGGGAAAATATTAATGAATAAGTAAGGGATTTAAGGAGTGTTCTATCACTCCCTGCAAAAATGTACAGTACTTGGGTTGCTAGCTATATTTTAGCAACTGCCCATGCTGTTTAAGTGCACCCTGTTCTGACAGCTATGGTAGCAAACTCTTCCAATGAGCCATGGAGCTAACTAAACTCAATTTTCCACACAGTTTTTCCTTTGAGCCCAACATCTACAAGACCTTCAGGTTGTGCCACAAAACCTAGGGAACACTCACAGTGGGAGACACAGTCTTATTTTGCACAGGACTCAGCCAGCCATGGACCTGTGGTTGCCACTGGCTCATGAAACTTGTGAAAACTTCATATGTTTGAGCTTACTTCTTGATTTTTTACATTTAATTGAAATGGACCTGTGGGGAAAGAGATCACATAATAGCCAATTTCCTCAGAAATAAATCTATTAGCCCCGTACAGTTCTCACCTGTTCTATGTCTCAGTAACACTGTATTCCTCATCTATAGTTTTAAAGCAAAAACTGAATTCTCCAATATGTTTTCGCCTGCATTTGTATGCCTGTACAACACAGATGTTAGCTGCTTAATCTGTTTCCAGATTAATCAAAGATCTGACCTTATGTAGGTTGTTTATCCACAAATTCAGAAAGTTCATCAAGGTGCTTAAGTAGGTGCTTGTATCAAGCAGCTCAGCAGGCCTGCTGACTCGAGTTGTACATACTTCAGAAACCTGATGTAGTTTCTGAATATGCGGATAAAGATCTTGTGCTTTCCCACAGTAAATGAAGGTATAAGCTAAGAAATAAAGATTTAAAACAAAGCGGGGCGGGGGAAAGCTGGGTGTACTGAAAAGAGCAATTTTACAGTGAGGGTAGTTGGGAATAATTAGCTATATGTTGGTTCATTAGCAGAGCTCAGGTGGACTCTGAGAGCTTAGACAAAAATATGACGGCAAGTTAAAATCAGATGGCTGAAGCTGTTACTGCCCTTTATCCGCTGCCATGCACTTTTGATGCCCTGAGTTAAGACAATCTGATCCACCCAGGATTCATCTCTGCATCAATTAACTTTTGATACAAGTATGGTGAGATGAATCTAAACCAGGAACAGAAGCAGTAATAGGATCATCAAAATGATTCAAAACTGGGAGTGAGCTTTATTTTCTATTTTATAACAGATGATTGTCATTCAATGTCTAAGATTGATTGTACTTTGACTGCTAAACATATAATCCCATTGCCTTTTGTTTAAGTGCATAGCAAACCTCCCTATATTCAGTGGGGCTTCATTTTTGAAACTAATGGCAACATTAATTTCAGAGGGATGATTCGCAGAGCCAGATACTACTCAGCGTGAACAAGGTGGTGAATTAAGGGAGCTGGTTTTACAGGGGGGGTTAGGCTTAGCTCCCTCTGTGATTAATCATCTTCCTCCCAGCTGCTGCTCTGACTTTTTTTCCCTTAATACACTCCAAATGCAAAGGCACAAATGTACCTGTGGCTAAAACTAGCTCACAGCTGTCAAAGTTGCTTTTTTAAACACAAAACCAGACACAATTATTAATTAGAGATATTCCTACTGTTATTTGCCTCAGTATTGCTCAATCCTTACCCTTTTAGTTCAGTAACCGACTCTTTAATCGGTCAAATTAATTCCTTATTCACATACGTAATAGACTGTTTCACTCACCTCAGTGGATTTTGTCAGCATAGCACTTATATACTGCAATTAGAAAAAAAAGAGATTTAGGTAAATGAAACATTAAATACTACTCCATTGCAAGTTTCTCACTCCCATTTTCTCCCTCGTAGTCACAAGGCCTATTACCAGAAACCCTGATGGATGTTTTCAGGCATAAAAAGAGAATGTTTTCAGATTCTAAAAGTGTTTACTGGAAATTATTCTGAAACTAAATTGAATTAGGGAGAGGAAGCCTGAAATGTGGCTGTTGTAGAGGGTTAAGAAGTAGGAAGCAAAGGAAAATACATTGATAAGTCTTACAACAGAAGAGGTTAGCAGTGGGGTCTCAGAGGGAGATCTTCTATTTAACACATCCATAAATGACCTGGAAAGGGAGATAAATAGTACGGTTAGACAATTTGTAGTTGTTCCAAAATTATTCAGGTTTATGAAAAAAAGGATCGGATCACAAAAAATTATGAAATGCTGTCATGACTGTTTGGGATGGATAGTGTACACTTATTAAATTATCAGTGACCCAGGAAAAAGGAATGATTACTCTGTGTTTCTTCTAGTGTAAGAACTCAGAAGCATCAAGTGAAACAGTTGTGAGACAGGTTTTCAACAAGCACATAGATTTACTTCCTTTATAAAATTTGAATTTTACACTCTGTCACAGGTGTTCTGGAGACTAAAATTATCATAGAATAGAATCATAGAATCATAGAATCGATTGGGTTGGAAAAGACCTCCAAGATCATCGAGTCCAACCCTTGGTCCAACTCTAGTCCATTTACTAGATCATGGCACTCAGCGCCACGTCCAGTCTGCATTTAAAAATCTCTAGGGATGGTGAATCCATCACCTCTCTGGGCAGCCCATTCCAATGCCTGATTACTCTCCCTGGAAAGAATTTTTTTCTGATATCCAACTTAAATTTTCCCTGGCAGAGCTTAAGCCCGTGCCCCCTTGTCCTATTGCTGAGTGCCTGGGAGAAGAGACCAGCCCCCACCTGGCTAGAACTTCCCTTCAGGTAGTTCTAGACAGTGATGAGGTCACCTCTGAACCTCCTCTTCTCCAGGCTAAACAACCCCAGCTCCCTCAGCCTCTCCCCATAGGGCTTGTGCTCCAGTCCCTTCACCAGCCTTGTTGCTCTTCTCTGGACTTGCTCCAGCACCTCAATATCCTTTCTGAACTGAGGGGCCCAGAACTGAACACAGTACTCAAGGTGTGGCCTCACCAAGGCAGAGTACAGGGGAAGGATCACTTCCCTGGTCCTGCTGGCCACGCTATTTTTGATACAGGACAGGATCCCATTGGTCTTCTTGGCCACCTGGGCACACTGTTGGCTCATGTTGAGCTTCCTGTCAATTAGTACTCCAAGGTCCCTTTCTGCCTGGCTGCTCTCCAGCCACTCTGTGCCCAGCCTGTAGCGCTGCAGGGGGTTGTTGTGGCCAAAGTGCAGGACCCGGCACTTGGCCTTATTGAACTTCATCCCATTGGAATCAGCCCATCTTTCAAGTCTATCCAGATCCCTCTGCAGAGCCCTCCTGCCTTCCAGCAGATTGACACTCCCTCCCAGCTTGGTGTCATCAGCAAATTTGCTGATGATGGACTCAATCCCCTCATCTAAATCATCAATAAAGATGTTAAACAGGACTGGACCCAACACAGACCCCTGGGGAACACCACTGGTGACTGACTGCTAGCTGGATGCAGCTCCGTTCACCAGCACTCTCTGGGCCCGACCCTCCAGCCAGCTCTTAATCCAGGAGAGGGTACCCTTGTCCAGGTCACAGGCTACCAGCTTTTCTAGGAGTATATTATGGGAGACAGTGTCAAAGGCCGTGCTGAAGTCCAGATAGACCACAACCGCAGCCTTCCCCTTATCCACCAGGTGGGTCACCTGATCGTAAAAGGAGATCAGGTTGGTCAGACAGGACCTGCCCCTCCTAAACACATGCTGGCTGGGTCTAATCCCTTGTCCACCCTGAAGGTGCTGTGTGATTGCACTCAGGATGAACTGCTCCATAACCCTGCCAGGCACGGAGGTCAGGCTGACAGGCCTGTAGTTGCCAGGGTCCTGCCTGCAGCCCTTTTTGTGGATTGGGGTGACATTCGCCAACCTCCAATCATCTGGGACCTCCCCAGAGAGCCAGGACTGTTGGAAGATGATGGAGAGCGGTTTGGCAAGCTCTTCTGCCAGCTCCTTCATCACCCTGGGATGGATCCCATCTGGTCCCATAGACTTGTTAGGATCCAGCTGGCTCAGTAAGTCACTAACTATATCCTCCTGGAATACAGGAGGGCTATTCAGCTCCCTCTCCCTGTCTACCAGCTCCAGAGGCCAGTTGTCTTGAGGGCCACCTGTCTTACTGGTGAAAACTGAGGCAAAGTAGGTGTTAAATACCCCAGCCTTCTCCTCATCTTCCTTAACTATATTTCCCTCCAAGTCCAACAGAGAATGGAGGTTTTCCTTGCCCCTCCTTTTGCTATTAATGTATTTATAAAAGGACATTTTCTTATCCCTAACTGAAATAGCCAAATTTACTTCAAATTCCACTTTTCTTTCCCTAATTTTTTTCCTGCATTACCTAGCTCTATCTGTAAATTCTTCGTAAGTAGCCAGCCCTTTTTTCCATAGTCTGTAAACTTTCTTTTTATCCCTGATTTCTTTCAGAATCTTCCTATTTAACCAAGCTGGCCGTCTTCCATCTTTGAATGGTTCAAAGAGCACTTAGCCATGTGTCTAGTCATTGAGAAAAAAAATCAAAAGTTATTAAACATCAAAATTAGGATATAAAAGTAGCTAGCTCTACGGAATTGCTCCCACAGCAGAAGACACTCCCCCAAGCTACAGAAGAAGCCACTTGTTAGGAAGAAGAAGAAGAAAGGAACTAGACATTCTTTTTCAAAAGTCATTCTTTCTCAATAGTATCTCTTGCCAGTTCCAGGTCCAAGTTGGACCTTCATTCCTGATAAAGTCCGAGTGTTTTACATTTCCTTTCCTCATGGTTGTTCCAGTGGTATCCTAAAGAGGGAGATGCTATTATGCCATTGGGAGCCCTATAATTGGCTGTGGGCTTAATTTCTTTGTATCATCAAAACTAAAATAGCTAGAGCAAGTGTCATTCAATGGTGAGAGTTACCATTAACTTTCCCATGATGATCATCCAACTGACAACCAAGCCAGGAGAACCAGAGCAAAAATGTGTCTTACACCTGCATGTGAAGAACCATTAGACCTGTCTCTGCACTGATCCCTGCATGAACACTGAAGCTATCTGCTCTCCATGTTTGAGGAGTACAGTTAGTTAAAATTCACAGAATCACGGAATATGCTGAGTTGGAAGAAACCCAGAAGGATCATCGAGTCCAACCCTTAGCCCTGAACAGGACCACCCAAGAGTCACACCATGTACCCAAGAAAATCATCCAAACATTTACTGAACTCCGTCAGGCTTGGTGCTGTGACCACTTCCCTGTGGAGCTGTTCTAGTACCCACCCACCCTTCAGGTAAAGAACCTTTTTCTAATATCCAACCTAAACTTCCTCTGACACAACTTCAGGATATTCCCTTGGGTTCCATCACTGATCACCACAGAGAAGAGACCAGTGCTGCTGTTCCTTGTTCGCTCATGAGGAAGCTGTAGACTGCAATGAAGTGTCTGCTCAGTCTCCTCTTCTCCAGCCTGAACAGACCTGGTTGATGGCCTCTCCTCATATGGCTTCCCTTCAAGGCCCTTCACCATCTTTGCTGCCTACATTTGGACCCTCTCTGATAGTTTAATGTCTTTCGTACATTGTGGTGCCCAAAACTGCACACGATATTTAAGGTGAGGCTGCACCAGTGCTGAGCAGAGCGGGACAATCCCCTCCCTCGACCGGCTGGTGATGCTTTGCCTGATGCCTCCCAGGGCATGGTTGGCCCTTCTGGCTACCAGGGCACTGCTGATTCACATTCAACTTGCCATTGACCAGGATCCCCAGATTCCCTTCCATGGTACTGCTTTCCAGTAGCTCATTCTCCAGTGATGCTGTGAATGACCCCTCCCCCCAAAAACAGGGCTTTGAGCCATGTTAGTGTAGGGTAAGATAAAAAGTAAAGGTCCTTTAATAACACAGGTCCTACAGCCCACAGGAATACAGGATGACATGCATGTGTCCCAGTTCTTGTTTCCATGGCTTTTATAATAAGATCCCTCCAATCATTGCTTTACACATTTCTCAGTCCAGCCCCAGTCCCACCCCTAGTCCAACACCCTGGAATTGGGTCTGGGGTCGTCAAGACCCTCTGTCTTCATCAGCTCTTCTTCCTTGGGCACACAAAGGTCTCTTGGAGTTCATTCAGTTTTGACTTCTGGGTCACTTTGACCTATGTTTATGTTTCCTTCTGTAGGTCTTCTCATATCTTTCAGCTCTACCTTGGAAAGGAGTCTAAACAAGATTAATTAACTAAAGGAATTTGAGCTCCCTGTTCTGGGACAGGGGTAGTGATAGAAAGGCATTCAACTTAAACTGTTAGAAATATTAACTCTCTAAAAATCTACAACTACTGTGTTCCTAAAATCTACAAAATGTAAAAATCAGAACAAAAACTCCTTTGGCATCACCAGTCTGTATGTATATCCAGGGCTGTTCCATCCCTGGTGCAGAATCCGGCACTTTCCATTGTTGAACTTCATGTGGTTGGTGTTTGCCCATCCTCTAAATTGTCAAGGTCTCTCTGCAGGGCCTCCCTACTTCATGTGTCTAGAGGACAAAACCTTTTCTTTAATCTGCAAAACACTAGAACTTTCTGTTAAATTTTCCAGCTTAAGCTTCAAGTATTTTGCCTCAGAGTATGAAATGTGCCTTACCTTTCTTATGCTCTGCAAAGAAAGCACCATTCAAATAAGCAAAATGAAATCTAGCCATTAAACACCTATGGCACTGAATTATTGCAACATCCAGAGATCTTTGAAACTCACTAGATAATTGCTATTTTAAATTCTTCCATGTTAATATACTTGTGAGATCATAGAATCAGGTAGATTGAATTATAGATTTTATTGATCATGTCAATCAGAAATGT